>NC_137130.1:10830715-11430715 GCF_949319135.1 Squalius cephalus
TTCCATCCATCCATCCATCCATCCATCCATCCATCCATCCATCCATCCATCTATCCACCTATCCATCCAACGTTCCATCCATCCATCCATCGTTTCATCCATCCGTCCATTGTTCCATCCATCTATCCATCCATCCATCCATCCATCGTTCCATCCATCCATCCATCCATCCAACGTTCCATCCATCGTTCCATCCATCCATCCATCCATCTATCCACCCATCCATCCAACGTTCCATCCATCCATCCATCGTTTCATCCATCCGTCCATCGTTCCATCCATCCATCCATCCATCCATCGTTCCATCCATCCAACGTTCCATCCATCCATCCATCCATCCATCCATCGTTCCATCCATCCATCCATCCATCCATCCATCCATCGTTCCATCCATCATTCCATCCATCCATCCATCCATCCATCCATCCATTGTTCCATCCATCCATCCATCGTTCCATCCATCCATCTATTCATCCATCCTTATGGGCCAGTTGCATATCGTAATTAACAATAATGTAATTTGTATATAAATATGAATTTAAATACAAATTAAATTATTGTATATACATTATATATGAATTACTCTTTAAATATGGTATTTCTATATAAAAAGAATTATTAATATATAATATATAAATTCATATATATAATAATAATAAATAATTCATTTATACATTTTCATCTCTGCTTTTGAATTGGCCCACTAAGAGAAATCCTTACTACTATTATCAGAGTCCATTTGTTTGTCAGATGTATGGGCTGATATGGCTAACAGATCTCAAAAGCAAGATTGACAGTATTGACCTCCTCATCATGCTGACCTCAGCCGTCTGTCACGATCTAGATCACACCGGCTACAACAACGCCTACCAGGTGAGATGGACGTTGTCACAATTCTGCTGCTGTTCAGTAATAAAGAGTAAACTGATGGAACTATGTCTCGTTTCAGATTAATGCCCGAACTGAGCTTGCCATGAGATACAATGACATCTCCCCACTGGAAAATCACCATTGCGCTGTAGCCTTTGAAATCCTGGAAAATGTAAGCTTTTGTTCAAGATATGAATCACAATCACAAGTTTTTAAATAAATATTTTGAATAAATGCAAATTTAAACTTTGATTTTTTTTTTTTTTACTTGCACTGATATGAATTTTACATTTTAAATTAAAAAATATTTATATTTAGCATATATTTAACCATTTACAGCCCTTCAAAGTGCACGGTATGGTAATACTACTAATTCTGTAGTATGCAGTATGTATATGCACAGTATGCACATTTTCTATGAGCAAGAAACATCATTAATTCTTTTTCAGAATGAAAGCAACATTTTCCGAAACTTGTCGACAGAGCACTACAAAAGAATAAGAGAAGGCATAATTAAGTATATAGTTTATTCATCATCATTCTTAACAACTATATCCATATTAAACCAAACACTAGATTGAAACTGAACTACTTATCATTACTGCAGATGTATTCTCGCTACTGATATGACCAGACACACAGACATCCTCAACAAGTTCAAAACCATTCTCCCTGTGTTCGACTTCAGCAACAAGGATCACAGAGATGTGGTAAGGACAACCCAGAAGACCCTAGCAACCACATAGCAACACCCTGACAACCACCTATTTCACCCTATAGCATCATGGTGGCGAGTGTGATACAGGAAAACGAAAAATGTTGTTAAAATCTAGTTTAGCTGCAATAAGCGTTCAGCGTTTAGGACTGTTGTTGACGATGATCCATTTTAAGGCACTTCCTGTCCGGCTGCTTCTTTCGCAGTTGATGATGATCATGATTAAAGTAAGTGACATCTCCAATGAAGCGAGACCCATGGATGTGGCAGAACCGTGGCTGGACTGTCTGCTGCAGGAGTTCTTCAATCAGGTACTGTAAATATTGCTAACATCTGGTTTTTATGCACTTTGTATAATAATCAAACCTCTCCCAGTGTCATGTTGGGAGAGGTACAGTACAAATTTCATTTTAAACAATAAACTGAAATCTTTGTCCAGAGTGACATGGAGAAGTTGGAAGGTCTCCCTGTCACCCCGTTCATGGATCGAGACAAAGTGACCAAACCGTCTTCTCAGACTGGTTTCATACGCTTCGTTCTCTTTCCTCTCTTCATCGAACTGGCTAATCTGTTCCCCTGTCTGGAGGTGAGGAAGTTCCCAGAGGAACATGTTTGTGACATAACTTTCAGAGGTAATCAGGTAATCAACATTTTTAGGGAAAGATTTTGGGCTGTTTTGCTTCCAAAACATCTTCTTTCAGACTAGTGGAACAAAAATATCCAAAACACACACTTATAGCATTGTCTTACTTTATATTTATTATATATTTTCAAGGTTTTGACGGATGGGTTTGTTAGTGTATCATTCACCTGATTATTTAAATATTTGTTCCAAAAAACATGGTGATTTTTTATTTATTTTTTACTGTTGACAGTTTCTGATTTTATATTTTTCACCTATGGAACCTTAAATCAGAATCAGGGGTGTCAAACTCAATTCCTGGAGGGCCGCTCTTGGCTATTTCTGAAATTGCCTCTTATAGGCTACCTTTAAATAGGGCACTATTTGAGGAGACAGCAATTTGTAATGGTGTCCTAAACAATAGTGGACATTATCGAGTGCACTCATTCAATCCATAATGCACCACAATATGTGTACCACTGATGTAGCCTATTACTAGAGAAAACCTATTATTGTTTGTTCAATTAAAGCCACTTTAATGTCCTAATTGAACTAAGGGTATAATCCTGGCTTAAAGGATTAGTTCACTTTAGTAATGACAATTTCCTGATAATTTACTCACCCCCACGTCATCCAAGATGTTCATGTCTTTCTTTCTTCAGTCGAAAAGAAATTAAGGTTTTTGAGGAAAACATTTCGAGTTTTTTCCATAGTGGACTTCAACGGTTAACAACGGTGAAACCAATTGCAGTTTCAATGCAGCTTCAAAGGCTCTACTACACGATTCCAGCAGAGGAATAAGGGTCTTATCTAGCGAAACGATCGGCCATTTTCTAAAAAACAAATAAACATTTATATACTTTTTAACCACAAATGCTCGTTTCGCTATAAGAACCTTTTCTTATAAAAAAACTTAATTTCTTTTCGACTGAAGAAAGACAGACATGAGTATCTTGGATGACGTGGAGGTGAGTAAATTATCAGGAAAGTTTAATTCTGAAGTGAACTACTCCTTTAATCTAAACCCTGTCTGTGAACCCGGGCCTAAATTTAGATTTTCTTCTACGCAAGCATGTTAATTGCACTCAACTTTAAATATTAAGTAAGCTAAATCATGCAATTTGATTAGTTGAGATCTGACATGCTGCCTAGAAACAATTGAGATAATATAATAAAAATAATGATAATATATATTTTTAAGTGGCCAAGCATCACTTACTCAGAGTCTGCTGTCACTAATCTCTGATGTTGTCTAATGTTGCTTTTAATCGCGAAAAACTGTTCTGTGGAAAATGTGAATATTCCTTCTTGCAGTTTTTTGGATCATATACATATATTTTTAACACTTACTTCTAACCTTCTAACAGCAACACATTATTGACCCAGTGCAGAAAGCCCTGGATTATTACACAGAGATGGAGAAAGCTCTGGAGAGGGAGAAACAGAACCGGGCCACGAGTGAGAAGGTGGTCAAGCCCAGCACCTCAAAAGAGCCAGAAGCTCATCCAGAACCCAGTGGGACCAAAACCAGTCAACCTATAATCTAACCTCACACTGTTAAATGTTCATTCTATAATGAAAGCTCTGCTTTAAGGCTTAAAGTAAACGTATTTATGCTATTTTTACCAGCAGAATGTACTGTATATATTAAATAAACGTTTTAATAGTGGAGGGCACAAGTGAAAATACTATTTTCCCTTTTTCTAATTTAATATAAAATATTTCATTACAAATTATATTATCAGCATAAGTTAATTGAAAAATGTAATGAATTTCTGAATATTTTGCACGCCACTTTTTTTTGCTTTAATGACAGCATCTGGAATAAAAATGCTTAATACAAATTCTAAAATCACAATGAGAAGTGTTTTTCTTTGTAAATGAATGTAGTGAACATGCACAGTCAGCCCAGAGGATGGCGCTACTAGAAGCTATAATTTCTTTGCCAGAAGAGAGGCTGAAAATTGAACTTTTCCATTAAATTATGAAAATAAGAGATGTCAATAATTACATTCAATAAATTGTTATAATTGACTGAAGTAGGTCTGAAACATAGAATGTAAGATCCTGGTCACAGGTTTACTGCCACTGATTTTTCAATGGGTCAAAAACAGAAATGAAAACATCACAAGACTTTTGCATTCAAATTTATTTTACAAAAGAAAACTTACTTCTCTTTACACATCTATTTCCCAAAAACCGTACAGTGTTTCTTTAATCTGATAATGCAAATGGAATATTATGCATGCAGTTTTGCATTACTCCCAAATACCATCCTGCACAAGTAATACCCACAATTCCATTTGAAGCCATTAAGTTGCAGGTAAGAGGCAGGTAAAGCATTAGCATGCAGCACTGTACACATTTGCATAGTAAATGGCTGTCATTTATTTTGGATTCATTTCTCATCGTCCTTTACCAACGTGCCATTGCATGAAACAGAACTTTCACTGAGAGAGAAAAAAAAAAACTATTCTCAGGATGGAAGGGTCTGTGAAACTCATTCACCATGGTTTTACTGGGGTAGTGGTGTGATTATAGGAAGAATCGTTTGTATTTTACAAAACGAACTGGGTCTGATCAGTTGTTGAACAATTTAACCACATACAGAATGACATTTAAAACTAAATATAGGATGAATATGCTTAAAATACATTTAAATACATCCCCAGAGCCCTCAAAGAGGCACAGAAAGAAACTTTCTGTTTGCAAAAGTAAAAAAAAAGAAAAGAAAATACCTTATTAAAGAGTTAAGGCATAAAGTTACTAACAGGGAATGTCTTGATGTCTTGACTGAAATTGAATATATATATATATATATAGCAATGCTGGTCCTGAGTGTTGGCTACAATACTGACACCAAAAATAATTTCAATTTAAAATGTAGACCAAAGGACCTTGAGATGTAATTATGAAATATACACAAAAATTTGTTTCTTTACCAAAAACAAAACCCCCCAAAATGATGTACATCTGGAAACAACAATATATATTAACTATTAGTTAATTTGACAATGTCCTCAAATAGAAAGAGGTTTCATAAAGAGATTAAATAATGTCTAGATTGTTATTTTAAACACACGATTCGACAGTCAACTGTAATTTTAACTAAATAATTTCATAACAATACTGTTAGTCAGCTGGTTCCCAGTAGCCCAATAAGGTCCCAATTAAACCCATTTATATTGTGAATCCTCACATTCTATGTGACTCAGAGAGTGGTACTGAACCTGCTTTAAACAGGACAAATGAATTGTGTTTTTTCTATAATAGTTTATGAAATATTGCACATGGATAATGGAGGTGGGCAGGGGGAATGGGGGTGGCAGTGATCAGAGAATAAGGACACTTTACCCAAACTACATCGACTTCTACTGGCCCCTCAACTCCAGTAAGAAACGTTTAAAAAACGTTCACTGAATGTTATCTAATGCTACGTACAGTATATTCTGAAAATAGCCTACTGACAGACATCATTTCTTTCTCACTGGTTCTGCACATAGCAAACCCAGTAGTTTATTACTATCAAAGCTACCTCTTCATATAGGCTAACTGCTCTCAGGTAGAACTTAAAGAAGGATGGAAACTGGGTCAATCCAGTCATTTCCACACCAATCACATGTAAAACATATAGTATTAACACTCAGATATGATTAAACCAACTATATGAAGCCACTGAAGGATAAGTATCAACACTGCTTTTGTTCTCTCTCTGTGCATTACAAACGCACACACAACACAACACAATTAAGGTAATCAAGTCAGATCGCAGAACTGTTGTGATTTGTAATACCGTACCAAGAAACGAGTCGAGAAAAAATGCAAATGTCAAGATCCAGACAACATTTAAATAACTGTGCTAACATCAAATAGAAGTATGTCTGGAGCCATTTATCACAATGAATAAAAAAAGACAAATAACAATGAGACGGAGAATTGTCAAATAAGAAAAATGAAATCGAAAAAAGTCATAGTTACATAAACCATCAGCACAACCAAGTAGTTTTGCACATGCAAAGGCAGAATGCATGATTTGTTCATCTGAGCACTTCAATTCACAATGTAGAAATACAGTGAGTGAACAGCTTTTTGCAAACAGGCCCAATGAAAATAATGAAAGAAAAACATGTTTTACAGATAAAGCTTTCACGCTGTGTTTTGTGTTATGGACTCTTCCGAAATCGCATACTATATAGTAGGTACTACATTTGGTTTGAAACTTACTTTGCAACGGTTAAAAAGGTGTGTTCTATGTAATATGAATGAAATTTGGATGTACTACATCCGCCATTTTGTCATTGTCATGTGACATACGGCGTCAGTTGCATCGCTTCACTGCCATTCATAAATCCTCTCCCGTGGCCTCATGGGATAGTAAAGTGTCCATCAAACACGCACTACGGAATCTCGCCTGAAGTAGTAGGTCATCCAGGTACTTTTCGCCTACTGTTTTATGAATACTATGACTTCGGACATACTACTCGGATCATATACAGTTTTTCGCCTATAAATAGCATGGAAGTAGGCATATTCGGACGCAGGGTTATTTTAATATTCTGGTTCATTTCCTTTAGTTTCCCTGAACTGTTTAGTTTCAGATTCCTTGGTTACTGATTATGTCCTCGTTTGTTTCCTTGGTTATATATTATTATCACCTGTGCATTGTTATATTGGTGATGTGTATACTCCCTTTTCAGTTCAGTACTTTGTCAGTTCTCTTTTATGGATTACATTGGTTTGCTGAGTGTTACATATTTCTAAATAATGAGTCCTACGTCTCAGCATGCGTGCTTCAAGCCAACCCGTGACAAAACGTGTACAGCTTGTACGTTGCATCTTAGTTTCTCTAAAGTCTCATTTTAATTCTAATACTCCGTACCTCCTACAGCAATCAGAGACTATACTATTGGTCAGGCACACACTAAATAGTTCAAGATTAGTAGTAGTCATAATAGTCAATGACTGTTTCATAAAGCTTAATAGGGCAGGGGAACTTTATCATGACTCAATGACAGAATGGATCTCCACTCAGCTGCCACATATTTCTATGATACACAGTATTGTGCCATTTCAGTCAGAAAATTGAATGTAATATGCAGCTCAAACCAAACTCCTGAGAATCTCACAAAACATGCTCAGGTCACATTTCACAAAAGAAAAAAAAAAGTTATTTTATGATATATATATAATTCAAGTAAAAAAAAAGGTATAATTATATAGCATAAAGAAACTAATATAAATATAATTAATTATTTTATTTAAATAATTTTGGGTGAAATATGATCTGGACATTTTGACAGGTTTCATGGGATTCATTCATTTACTATTATTACCAAATAATGGAGTCATTTAAAGTGATAAATCCACCTGATACGGCTTGTCTGGCCTAATTTCTTTGCAATAGAGGCTGCGTCCGAAAACTTAGGCAGCTGACTAGTTGCCTCGTGCCTTATCAGGCAATGACTTTGTAGGTACCTAACAAAACTGATTTCGGACAGACTTCTGAGGCAGCGTAACAGTTTAATGATCTACAGCAAAATAGAGCAAGCTTTGGCGATAACTAAGCAAATATTTAATCGCTACAATTAGTGATTTCTCGCTAGAAATGACATCAGAAGTTGAAAAAGTTGCTCAAAAGTGTAGATCTACACCAAAACTGACTACCAACCGCAACTTTCAGATGCCATCTTTATTTTTTAGCTCAACTGTCACAGAATGGAACGCACAGTATTGTGGGATATCAAAGGCAGCGAAGGCTACATGTTGCCTGCCTTCAAAAATCAATCAGATTAAGCTATCTCACGAAACAGGAAATTAAGCTAGCATTGAATTCAGACTTGCCTTGATGCCTTCCTACCTCGGAATGCATCCTCCGATCGCAGTAATTTTAAGCTTTTGGACGCAGCCAGCATCTCACATGTAGGCCTGGGGAAAGCACTGAGCGAACTATAGGCATTATGGTGTGCATAAAAAAAAAACAATTTGTTGCAACATTTTGTATTCTGCTTGAAAAGTGTCTGTTGACACTGACTACGAAAATAAGACCGGGGGAAAAGTAACCTCTTAGATTTTGGCACCTATGAAGCTTTCTGCTCCGGACCTGAGGCTGTCTGACTCTGGGCCACCAAAAATATACTAAGACAGGAAGAAACAGACCAGTAAATGCATGACAGTTCCATTGGCTACTGTAATCGTGCAAAAAGGCTCTGTGCTGACTGGCTCTTGGCACCGCTGAGCATTTCTGCATGCCGGCACTAGTTCAGGGTGAAAATTAGCATGCCACCACAGAGTCCCGCGAATATAGACAGTGCAGGGCTTTGGTTAGCAATTAGATGCAGAGCTTAGGCCTCAAATAGGAGAAATTGGATGGAACATATGGTGCTATAGTTCTCACCCCTCCTGGAGAGCATATTATCTCAACCATTGGAGATAAAATCAGCACCCCCAACTGCCTACAGTAACAAAAGATGCTCATGGCTGCAAACAACTGCCTTACATAGATGGACCGGGTGCTTGGATTTTGCCTTTAGTTAAGATGGCCCATAGATGGGAATCTGTGCCAGAGTGAACGCAATGCACTGCATTTTCAGAGAGAGCTAACACAATTACATGAGAGATATCTCATAGCTCTGGCTGTACTAATTTGGATGTTCAGAGTCTATGCCGCGAGTCGTTACTGTAGCCCCCAGGGGAGCCCCGGTTGCGGTGAGGTTTGTAGGCGTCTTGATAGGGATCATGGTAGTCCTCCTCTACAAGAGGGTAGTGGTCTCGACTTTGCTGGGAGCTGGAGGACAGGCGGTTATTACTCTTCTTTTGCCGCTCGTTGTTGTGGTAGTTCTCGTCGGAAGTCATCAAGCTGTGTCGCTCCATTGGAGAGTTGTCGCTGATGTGATTGCTGTTTTTATTTCTTTGACTCTGTTGAAAGGTCACCGATATCAGCTGTTTCTACACGTTCTAATTAGCATATTGAAATATTCAAAACTCATTTTCTGGCTAAGTCCCAAGCCTTCACTCACCTGCAGTCCTGTGATGGCTGTGGGGTACGGTGAGAGCACAGTGGAGCCCAGGTTGCGGCCCAGCAGAGGGTTTAGTGGAGTGCTGAGGGAAGTGTGAGTTGCGCGCCAGTAGGCCTCCAGAAATTCAGCCAGATGTTCACATGCATCCTCAAGCTGGTTCTCATCCAAAATTACATCAAACATTTCCTGGAATGGGGCAGGAATAGCAATGTAGTCAATGTTTTATGATATGCCATACCCTTAATTTTCAATGTCTTCCATCCAAACACATCCCTCCCTTTTGGCACTTAGCGTCCACTTTTCACAACCCAATGAAATCCCAATTAAAGAAAAAAATAATAATTCTTGTCCCAGTAAATGAATGTTTCACTCAGAAATACACATTCAAAAGTTTGTGGTTAGAAAGATAAAAAAAATAAATTCTAATATAAGAATACCTAGCAAGGATGCATTAAATTAAAAGTGACAGCAAAGACATGTATAATGTTACAAAATATTTCTGTTTCAAATAAAATAACTTTCTATTAATAAAAAAACCCTGGAAAAATGTATCATGGTTTCCACAAAAATATTAGCAGCACGCTGTTTTCAACATAATATAAGTAAAGATGAAAAACCGCACTCTCAGGTTCTATTTTCCTACATTTATTATTACCATGTCCTCACAGACGCGTTTCGGCCTAAGCCATCATCAGTGTGTACACACTGATGATGGCTTAGGCCGAAACGCGTCTGTGAGGACATGGTAATAATAAATGTAGGAAAATAGAACCTGAGAGTGCGGTTTTTCATCTTTACTTTTGATAAACGTTTTTTATTACTCGCACCCATAAACTATTTTGAGAGTTGAGCGCGCCTGCTCTTAATTCAACATAATATAATAATAAGAAATGCTTCTTGAGCAGCAAATCAGAATATTAGATTGATTTCTAAAGATCATGTGACACTGAAAACAGGTGTAATGATGCTGAAAATTCAGCTTTCCGATTACAGGAATAAATTACATTTTAAAAATATATTAAAATAGAAAGTAGAGTAGTGCATGTCAGATTATGAAAGTAAAATGGGTTGTGAACATTGTCTTCAACAGAGAAGAATCGGACTATCTTCAGATTACTCTGGATACTCACTGGAGGACACTGAGCTAATTTGTCTGCCGCCACCAGTTGTACATTTAAATGCTTGCTTTGAGACTTCCCACGTGATTTGATCAGCCGTTGCAATACCTGCAAGCACACACACACATTATTACTGTTGAAGAGAGACAATAACATCATTCAACTAACAGATACTGTTAATACTTCTTTAATATCTATGTTAAAGAAATGCAAAGCGGATGGTAAAAAAACATTATTTTAATAACAACTTTTTTTTTTTGTTTACCTTGGGAGAAGACACTTTGACATGGACAATAATGGGAGCTAAAGAAGTCTTGATGAGCTGGGCTGGATGGTTGATCGTGTCGGCATCCAGCACAACCAGCTGAAGGGATCTCGCCAATTCAAAGATTCGCTCAATCTCACTCTGAACCTCCGCTGTCAGAAAGAGGAAAAATTCACAAAAACCAAGTGTCAGCAGGATGTCAATTTATTTTTTTCTGAAACCTTTTAGTTGAACGGTCGTCTAATGTTTTTTTTTGTAACGTTTCCATTATTTATGCAAAAATAATCAAATTTAATGTTTCCTTAACATTCACATAACCAAAAAACAAACAATTTTTTTTAAACATTCAGAGAACTTTCAGAAAAAAAAACATTTTCATAACTTAATGGGAATGTTAGCAAAAAGTTCTTGGAACATATATTTGGGAACATGCTGATTTACTAGATGGAAATATTTAATCAAAGGGATACTCCACCCAAAAATAAAAATTCTGTTATCATTTCTGTTCCAAATCTGACTTACTTTCTTCTCTGGAACACAAAATAACATATTTTGAAGAATGCTGGTAACCAAATAGTTTAGGTTCCCATTGATTTCCATTGTATGGACAAAAATTACAATGGATGTCAATAGGAAACAAAAGTGTTTGGTTACCAACATTCTTCAAAATATCTTCTTTTGTGTTTCAGAGAAGAAAGAAAGTCAGGTTTGGAACAACATGAGGGTGAGTAAATGATGACTGAATTTTCATTTTTGGTCAACTATCCCATTAAACTAACTTGTTAGTTAAATGCTTAATGGCAATTAAAAAGGAGCTGACATACCCAGGTTGGATCTGGTGTTGGATCTCTCAATGATGGCTCTCTTACTAGGGTTATTCAGCACAGATCTCTTGGCTAAAGAGATATCTGCGGTTACTCTTGTGATTGATATCCTATAATAAGGAAATAAGTATGGTGAAATTATCATATTGACAAGAAAAGTATTAAAAATCCACAACATTAAAAGTTGACACTCACCTTCCTTCAAACCTGTGTTTCAGGAAGTCAAATAGTGCTTTCTGCATCATATCTGTCACCTGTGTTCAAACCCATTAGGACAGGAGAGTAAACACAAGGAACAAAAAGGAGATTTTTATTTGAAAGATTTATTGACTCTTTCCCAGCCATTGAGGAAAAATTCCGGCTTTCCGTGTTTTCACTATTATATTTATATTATATATATATATGGTAGGCTGGCAACTTAAAAAAAAAAAAAAACAACAATGCTTTTTTTAAAAGAGTTAAGAGACAATGGGACTGTACTACTGTACTTCAACAGCGTCTAGCCAGGAAACAACAAAAATGTGCAGTCTGTCTTAAATAATGTTTGTGAAGGAGCAGATGACATACAGTATATGCCTGCATTAAGAAATTAAATGAGCAAACAGGCGTTTAGCATTCACAGATCAATCATGATATACGCTTCAAGCTTTGCATGCCTTGAGATCTCATCTCTAATATTCAGATGGTACATGCATTTCTGGGATGGTGGTTGTTTTTTTTCTGTTTCTAATTTCAAACCATGCTCCATTTTTGAGACTGGCATGTTGTACCCAGAAGGTTGTTGCCTTGGCAACTCTGCTTGGAGATGATGACTGCTATTCAGTGACAAACCGACATCCCCTCTCGCTTGCTTAAGAAGTGGTGCCTTGGTTACCATGTCTAAATATACACACGCACACACCATAGGGATTGGGGGAGACCTACCTCATATCCCTTAAGTGATGGGCCAACTAAGACCACCGGCCTCATGGAAGGGACCACATCGTATGGAGGAATGTGCTCGGCCTGCAATATAACAGCAATTTAGACGCAAAATAATGTTCTGTTTATTTGCACTACAATAACCCCATATTGATTACTACATGAAAAACCCTGCAATGGCTCGAAACAGCAGTCTGTAACAATAATAGGGCCATTTTACAGAATTTATAGAATTGACAAATGAAATACAATGAACTCACCACTTTCTGTTTCTGTTTACCTGGGATGGTGGAAAAGAGGAATTATAAAAAGCAGATTTTTTTAAAAATCAGACACAAAGCAAATACTGTACATCAAAATCAGATGTACATCTACTATTTAAAAAAAAAAGAATAATAATAATAAAAAGAATTCAACATATTTCAATGTCTAGCATTTCTTCTGTATGGTTTTTAATACATTTATTACATGTTCCATAATCACTGCTGTTGTAAAAAAATCCAATCATTCCATAATTTCTCTGGAAATTGCTATAAAATCAGCCTGTAAATCTGAGGTGATCTGGAACCCTTTAGTAAGGGTAAAGACTGAAGCTGACCTGCAGAAGCAGGGTTGGGCTTGAAGGTGCCTGACACCATTTCACCCAGACTGGAGGAGGAGTTTCCACTGGACTTCCTGTGGGTGCGGAGTAAAGAAAAGAGCAAATTAGAGTTAATTATGTCTATGTTCAGAATGGAATACTAACAGACATTATGTGATGGAGAGTCACATCACTGTTTTGATTGTGTTCGTACTGTTCTTATATATTTACGTGAGGTTCACTGGTTTATATTCCTTGTTTTATCTGAGTGGGCGTGGCCTTAAAGAAAGCACAAACCTAGGGGAGCGCTCATTTTAGCTAATTTATGGAAATGTTTTAGCAAATGTATGTTTTGGCTTTATCCATCCTTTTTTATTGTATTTACTGATGTTGGTTTTAACTCTTAAAATCATAATATATGATATACTACTATTATACTGTATATTATACCAGCTATACCTACTTTTTTATAACAGTTTTTAAAACAAAAACATTTTGTGTGAAATTTTGTGGCAATACGATCAAATCAAGTTTTGCATTTTTATTCTAATTTTGGGTACATTTTTGGCAGTCTGTATCAAGATGAAGATGTTGGCAGTGTATGCTATAAATGTAAACATTTCATCTGTTATATTTAATGCGAGTAAATTATTATTATTTGATCCTTATTTTAGAAACACTATTTTTCCCACTTTGTTAAGGAAAGAACAGCAATGAAGTATAAATGCCTTTGTCCTTCAAACACTATCAGAGAGATCTACAGCGTGACTCAACACTGCTGATCACTGCTGTTGAAAGAGAATGCAGCATCTCATTCAAAGGGTTTATGTGTCATTTCTTTAAATAAATATCTACGAGTATATGAAAGGATATATTGCACCAATTCCAAAATTAGTTGGCCCATGAATACCTATCTTGTGTTCTAAATAGAACAGCGCTGCATCAAACAATGACGAGGTACAAGGGTATTTGTAATCATCTTGGAATTTGGCTTTTGGAATTACACAGTGGAAATCTCTTCTGAGTGAGTTGTTTTGTGTGTGGAGCGTGGTGTTCGGATCCCGCCACTTTGGTCTAGTTTGGTTTCGGTTTGGAATCAAGGTTCGGAGATTCATGCTCCAGCATGCTGTTTTGAGTTCGCTCGGGCCGTACCCTCTTCTGTCCGTGTGTGTTGTGTTCAGTGTAGCACGTTCGTGTTTATTTTCGGTTGTCATGTTTTGTGTGGACACAGTCGGTTGACTGCTGTTCGTGTCCTGTTTTGTTTGAGCACATGGCTTGTGATTGAGTTCACTGGCAATGTGCTCTTATTTTTGTCATGTTTGTTTCTATGTGCCATGTGCTCTCCTGTCTATTGTATTCTTGTTATCTGATTATTGATTGCCCCACCTGCTCTCCCTTGTTACCCTCCTGATTTCCTTTCCTATTTATTCTCTTTGAGTTTGCGGTACTGTGCCAGCTCGTTGTCTAATGTTCCCGAAATGTGTTTCCTGAGTGCCTTGCCTGTTCCTGTCCTTCCCTGCTCAGTCCAGCTGCCAGTCGTGTTTTCCCCCACGGGGGAGTTTTATTAGTTTTTGATTTATTTTTATTGTTAAATAAAGCCCATAACTCATCTTGAGTCCTCGCCTCATCCCTTACCCAAAACTCTGACAATAATGCATGTCTTTGCACCTCAAGAGCTGTTTGTGAAGTTTGAGTTGGGGGAGGTGTGACACAGGAAAGAGCTGTTTGCAAGGTTGTTTGAAAATCTGCTTTATTTTCATAATTTCCGCTAGGTGTCAATAATGTTGCAGAAACTACATCACCTATAAGGCTTGGTGTAAAACTCATTACTCTCTATTCTCCAGTCTTACCCGTGGAAGCGGCCCCTTTTTTGCTCCTGCTGTAAGCGAATGTTCTCTAGTTTTAAGGGACTGGGGATGAAACCGATATCACAACCTTCCTTCACCAGTCGCCCAATCCACCAGTCATTGTTGTACTTCTGTGGAAATACAGAGAGGACAAAGGAATGTGTATAGTGTCCATTTATAAACTTTCTATTATGTGAAGACAGCTAGACAGGCTCTCATTATATAAATGCCTTCGTCACCTCCTTGATGTGAAGGAAGTCTTTTGCATCAAAGGAAATGGCAGTGCCAGCGACAGGGACATCCTCATCTAGGGCACCACAGTAGCTGACGTTTGTTCTCACAGCGAAGGCCACTGCCTTGGCCTGAGATAGATATACAGTAAAGCACATAGTGATGAATGGCATAGCAGTGCTGTTTTAATCACTACAAATTTGGCTCTCCAGCAACCAGATAACAGAAACTAACTGCATCAGAAAACATTTTAAAGATGACATATATGCCCTTTTTCAAAGTGTTGATTTTGTTTTTGGAGTCTACTAGAATAGGTTTTCATAAATGTTAAAAAAACAAAAAAATGTCACATATTTTATATTGTAGCAGCACTTATCTTCCCAGTCTGTCAGAAACGCTCTTTTCCTGCCACAATAAAGCCCCTACTTCCGAAAAGCACAATGTGCTCCGATTGGTCGGCTGGACCAGTGTGTTGCGATTAGTCATAAACGTGAGTTTCAACACACAACTTACGCAACTCAACCAGGCCTTGCCCCTTTTTTTGGATGGGAATTATTAAAATGAGGGATATTGTGACGTGAACGTTCCCGGAAGAAAAATTAAGACTACAATTGAGGTGTCTCAAAAACAGTGCTTACTAATATATAGAATAACTCCCTTTGGAGTGGACTTTGTAACTTAGCAGACCTTTTTCATATTTTCAACATTACACACTAAAGAAAGCTGAAAATGTAAAAAAAGAATAACAGGACCCCTTTAACAATTTGGATAATTCGAAAATGAAAAAGGCATAAATAGAGATATATCTCTGGTTAAAACAGTCTGACCTTTGCCCTCTCCAGCTGAACGGTGGCCTGCTGTTCTTTCTCCTGTCTGCCGCCCTGCTCCTCGTCCAGAGAGACATCTGAGTCAGACGGTCTGCTAGTGTAGGAATCGGCGGAGCCCTGCACACACATGTGAATACATATCAATGTATTGTCATTCCCACAAATCCACTAAACAAAGGATGCCCTTACTTTGCTCTTGCTTGTCAATACTGACACACATGTACAGTATTATACTATGCACACAGTCATTTTATTATTTTATCTAAATAGGTTTAGCCTGTATTGAAATGTTTTGTTTTAAATAACTTTTCATTGCAGTGCATCAAGCAGAAGCTGATAGTTTTACTAATATCTCATGATTAAGGGTTGGAAAAAAGGTTATGTAAACCTTAACAGCACAGATAGCCTTAAGAACATAGGCAGCAGTAATAGTGAAATGACACATTATCAAGGAGAATGTGGTAAGCATGAATGTCTTCATGGGATAGGGAGGGAGTTTAAATGATGGGTAAGATGAAAGGGTAAGATAAATGAGTACTAAGTTGTGTATCATTGCAATATTTCTTCCACCACAGAATTAATAAAACAGACCTTTTGATTAAAAAATACAGTACTGTAATTATCAAACACTAATGTTCAAAATAAACTTTCTATTCATCAAAGAATAATGAAATTTCCACAAATATTAAGCAACACAACAGTTTTCATTAATAAGTAATGTTTCTTGAGCACCAAATCAGCATATTAGAATGATTTATCATGATTTCAACAGTTATTTTAAAATGTACTAATATTGACTGTATTACTGTCAATAATACTGTTCACAATATTACTGTTTTTTGTTGTATTTTTGATTAAATAAATGCAGCCTTGGTGAGCAGAGCACAAGAGACTTCTTTTAAAAACATCTATAAATCTTACCAACCACAAACAAATCTATGAAATGATAAATGATACAAGTAAAATACTAGGAATTCCACCTTAATATTCTGTGACAAGGCACAGAAAAAGGCAGTTCCCAGTTTGCATTGTGAGGAACATGAAATCACGAATAACAAGTTAAATTCCTTTTAGACGCTTCATATATTATCACAAACAGGCGACAAGGCAGATGTGACACTTATGAAACCAAGTCCTTTAAGAGTGCAGAAAACAGGTCTGATGCAGACTTCACAGTGTTCGTAAAGCTGAGAAATACAGTCGACTGAACATTTTCAGATCTGAACAAGACCAGATCAGAGGCAAAGGCAAAATTATTGAAGCGGACAACCTCAGAGTCAGAACTATGACATCTTGGTCAAGTGATTTTACTGTAATCTATTACTGGAAATGAGAAAGAGAAAGGGAGAATGGATCAAAAAAAAAAAAAAAAAAAAAACTCCCAAAAGATCTAGATCTAAATGGAGAGCAAATCTGCTTCTCAAAAGTTCCTCCTGAGAAAAAAATTCTTACTGATCTCACAAGCTGTCCTAAGAATTTACAAAAATATGCAAGTCAGGGATTGAAATATGCAGTCAAACATTTATCATCAAATTCTTCCAAGAACAAATCATCTTGCTATTAGCTTTATTATTCACATTCATTTATAGTAAGTACTAATTGTCTTTTTATTTCTCCAAGAGAACTACTTCATCAAATCTGAACTTACACAACATAAATAGTCTTTTATTTTCCTTGAACAGCAGGAAAATACTGCAAACCGATATAAGAAGAGATGCATCTTCAGAAGAAATATCTTAGATATAAACCCCACGTTAAGTGAGATGGAGGAGTCTCAAAAACAGAATGGCACTTTACTGAGACACATTAAAATTGCAAACGCAACATGTGCTTTGATCTCCTAATCAAAAGATTGTGCTCAAAGCCAACAAATGCCTTGAAGGTTCATTAACCATATAGTTGTATCCCATAAGAACATATCCACTAATCAATCCACTAGTATTCTCTTTATAACAGCAATACAGTCATTCTGCATCTTATACAGCACTTCTTTTACTCCAACAGCAACTACTGTATATGCCATTAAAGGATTGTTATAATCTATCTACAGAGTCTTTGACATGTCGATTACTTATTACAGAAAATAATCTGTAAAAACAGTACATTAATGCACTTCAATGCATAGTCAATGAAGTAAGGACAAATTCTAAGTTCGTGAAGCCCGCCTAAATGATATTCCATCTCAGACCCCCTAAAAATAAACAATTAACTCTGTTACCACCATCAAAATCTGTCTGTGATCTTGCTTCAATGCTTGCTGAAAACAGAAATCTGGGTAACATATCGGATTTTACTCTGAACCCATTTCCAAGTCCTTGAAAAACATTGAGGTTTATTTCATTATGTATTGTTATATCCTTTGTATACAATACATGCATCCATGTTGTTGTATCCATTGCATTTTATGCTCCAGTCAAAATATTAAATCCTTTAAAAGGACAATAATAATGAAGGTGGTATTACTTAATGTGTCATATTATCTTACAACATATTACATAAAATGTCTTACAGCTGTCAGGATAAATAACATCAGTGTATCCCCTGACAGATGATGCCCATGTCTATCTTTTCTGTGTTGGAGTGGGTTCCTGAGTCTTCATCTTGGCTGAAGTAGTCTGATATTGTTACCATCATGAGAGCTGTAAAATACACACTGTCCCTCGCAGGAACACCAAGCTGCAGAGAGATTGTTCTGCATCAAACCTAACCTAGAGCAAAAAATAAAGATGATGGACTAACAGAGCACCATAAATGGGAGTATCTGACAGACAAAGATCTGTGGAAATGATCCGGCTGCGTTCTTTAATTTGCGCATTGTAAGTAGATCACAAGCAGAACTTTCCTCCCGGAAAAGTGTGGCCATTGGTCTCTTTGACAGAGAAAAACAGAAATCTTCAAAACTGTCAAAATTACATTCAGGGTTTTTTCTGGGATAAAAACGGTCTTCGGTAAGGTTGTGGCGGACGGCCAGAACTGACAAAAAAAATCCAAAATAAATGCAAAGAAACAGTTTGAAATATTAACTTATCCAATTTATTCATGAAAGAAAAAAACATCATAGTCAGGTTTATAAAACAAATGAGCTTAGAACCATTTTATGTAAAAATCTGTAAATTGAAATGTAAAAAGTCACCAAGTGAACAATTTGAAAAGGGAACAACAAAGTATGACATTACATAGAAAGTGATAGGTCTATTATTTTGCATCCAGAAACTTTGCAATGTTACGTGGTCTCACACACACACACACACACACACACACACACACACACACACACACACACACACACACACACACACACACACACACACACACACACACACACACACACACACACATAATGTATATAAAACGTGCTGTATCCCCCACACCATAACAGCAGCACCACCAGCCTGAACCATTGATATAAGGCAGGATGGATCCATGCTTTCATGTTGTTTACACCAAATTCTGACCCTTCCATCTGAATGTTGCAGCAGAAACCGAGACTCATCAGACCAGAAATGTTTTTCCAATCTTCTATTGTCCAATTTTAGTGAGCCCATGCGAATTGTAGCCTCAGTTTCCTGCTCTTATCTGACAGGAGAGGCAACCTGGGTCTTCTGCCGCTGTAGGCCGTCTGCTTCAAGGTTCGACATGTTTAGAGAACAAGGCATTTTCGCCCACAGACCTGCCGCTCACTGGATATTTTCTCTTTTTCTGACCAGATGGTTGTGTATGAAAATCCCAGTAGATCAGCAGTTTCTGAAACACTCAGACCAGCCCATCTGACACCAACAACCATGCCAAATTCATAGTCATTTAAATCACCTTTCTTTCTCAGTTTAAACTTCAGCAGATTGTCTTCTTGACCATGTCTACTTGCCTAAATGCATTGAGTTGCTGCCATGTGATTGGCTGATCAGATATTGTTAACGAGCAGTTGAACAGGTGTACCTAATAAAGTAGCCGGTGGGTGTGAGTGTGACCCAAACTGATAAAAGGCTGAAGAAAGAAGAAAGACACGGGACATTGGTGAAGCCCATATGCCAACACACACACAAGCACACAAACATTCCAGCAAACTGATTCTATTCATGTACTCCCTTAAAGGTACAGTACATGGAGACATCCATCTAAGGGCAAGCTCACACTACAGAACTATGAGATTACATGAAGTAACATGGTGCTCACACTACAAGTTTTCTTGTCATCTGTCCTCATCTTGTCTTAATAGTGCTCATATTACACAACACAATGCACAAACAAGATTTTTGGCCAAGCAGAACAACAATGGAAAAACGTTTTCTCACAAATTCACGTAAGACATTAGAGAGCCCTCATGCTCGCTGTCCAAGTCATATGTGCAGAAAACGAGCAACGAGCACCGATTTGGCCATGACCCGAGGATTTTGTCGCAGATCTTGGAAATCTGTCTGCGACAGCAAAGTCCAGCCAAAAGTAATGTAGTGTGAGCCTGCCTTAACTCTATTATCTCATCACTTCTGCAGGTTCATGGTAACTCACTTTTGTGCCATGACAGATGTCTCTACCACTGCGGGGGATGAAGGAAGCAGACGAAAGGCACAAAAGATATCATTCTTTTGTTTTTAGTAGCTTAGCAACTAAGGAAGCAACTGTATTGTGACTGGCAATACAGCATATCCATCAGTAGATATAGATCTCTGGTTTGGTCTGGTCACTTGATGATTATATATCACTGACACTGAAATTTTAGAGCTCACAACCCTGGTCTTCACATTGCCCTCACTATTGGCCATCACACTAGATCATGGACCTCCATGGCCAGAAAAGTCATGTGACCAGTGTTACATAAGGCGATGTGCACTGAGGCGAGTCAAGTGACAGGCTATGCATCTGCTCTCGATGAAAAGCCCCTGTGATTCATCCTCACCACACCTCGTTCCATCTTCTCATTCTTCAGCAGGCATCAGGACCACTGGACCATCAAACTATTCAGTTTAATACTGCAACACAACCAGTCTGAATCTTCTAAATTAGCTGATGCCCAATGACTTTTAAAGTCCATCACAAGTAGTACTGTTTTATCTAGTTTAGTGGATCTCAACTGGTAGGTCACAAGGGTCTGATCTGATGGAGTCAGGAAAAAAAAAACAGTGTGTGTGTGTTTACATGCATGTTCTTAAACTGATTATGCTTAATAAGCCAACAACGTGTGTGGCCATGTAAACGCGGTAAACTGTTTTCCTTTATCGGCATAACTGGCTTAAGAATAAACCGATCGACACCTTAACCTGTGTTCTTAAGTAGGATTTAAGTGCATCCAGCAGGTGTTTCACTGTAGGGGAGGAGAAATATATCGCAAACTCTGACTTTTCCTTGACCCAAGTAAAATATAAAAAATGTGTTCTCATCTCGTGCAGCCAAAGGACAAGTGGTACAGTTGTAGAAACTTCAAATACGAGAGGAGAATGAGTTTCCAAGTTGCAAGGTTCCCGCAGACATTTTGAAATACTCAGTTTTTTTTTAAAGCTTTTTTTTTGTAATATTACAACACACATAACGCATTGAATTCACTGAGTGAAATACATGAATTCTTATCACCACCGGGCAATAACCTGTTTTTTTTTTTTTTTTTTTTTTAAACAGTCTTGTAAACGCATTGCCAGGTTACTGATTTGCAGTTAAACTGATAAATTGAGTTATTTCAATAAACAGATTTTTGGTAGTTAATTATCAGCGTATTGGTGTGTGTGTAAACGTGTTCAATGATAAAAGCATATAATCATTTAAACATGCAGTTAAAATAGCGAAAATTAAAGTGTTTAAATAAAAGTATTAGCCAATTGTCCTTAAGATTGGGTGAGCCTGCAGGATCTGACAGAGCTGGCTAGCAGATGAAGATCAAGCCAAACCAATATGCATTCATTTACAGAATCCGCAGTCAGGCAATCATTTCACTTTGAAACACATTACACCCCGTGGCCAGCTGGTTTGCTCCTCTATGTTGCCGACTCAGCGATACTGATGGTTGGATGGAGAGAGATGGCAGGGTGCGGGATGTAAGCATTTCCCCAGCAGATGATGGCACAGTTCCTCTTTAACAGGCTGCCAGCAGCAGACTTAAACCTAAGATCAAATATTTCAAACATCTTCAAGCAATGAACAGTTATTAACCCTACAGATATCTTTCATTAGAATTATTAAAGTATTGAAATAATATATCCAGTCTGCCACCTCTTCCTTAAACTGTCAGTGTTCTGGCCCTGACCGTTCTCTCAATCAGACTGCAGTTCCATTTTGTGCTTCTAGCACAGAAATTATGCACTTAAAGGTAGGGTACACAAAGTTTTTCATATAAAACACTTTTTGTTATACTGGTTGAAACTCTCTTCACATCCTGATAGCAATCAATAAAAGAAGTGGTCTGAATATAAAAAAATGTACATATATCTTCTGTGTAAGTCTCAGGACCAAAAAATGCCCATCTAATCATTGCAATCGGTCCAAACTCAATGATAGGTTGTCCTACCTGTCTGTCAACCTATGTATTTCCTAACCTCCACACACCCTGCTCGCGCAGACATCACACATCATCATCAACATGTTCCATAAGACAATGCAGTTGTAGACTGTTGTGTTGTAGACGCGTGATAGTCACTGAGCTCCAGAAACAAAATGTAGCCACCATTTACATTTCCTCCTGAACCAAAACACTGAGCTTATGTTGCCGCAATTACTGTAATTAACAGATGGCAATTCGTGACATTCTACTCAGATCAGTTGACGTCCTCAGACTCGGATTTATGCGTTACTATGGCAACAATATCAACACCGAAATGAATCTGCAGCAGTCAGGTGGTAAAAGTCAGAGCTCCTTAAGTCGTTTACGTTCATTATTACTGTAATGTTATGTGCTTTAAGACATGAGGTAATTTAACGCACTCTCTCTGGCTGTGTGCATTCATGTGTTTTGGAGAAGACTTTGGAGATGCTCTGAAGGGAGGGGAATCTTATGATTTAAAAGCTAGCTTGCTGTTGCTAGCCTCTCCGAAATTGCCTACCCTACCTTTAAACACAAAAAATGTGGAAGTTTAACAAGTGAGTTTTAAAGATGCTTGATGATGCTTATGAGGCTCATAAAAACATATTTCTATTTCCTGAAGGCATGATTCAGTCGACTGACCTGTTCAAGTCAATCCCATAAGAGAGCTTTACTTAGTTTCCACCAAAGCTTGTTCTATTTAGCCTTAGATCATTTAACCGTTATGCTGCCTCAGACGTCTGTCCAAAATCAGATTCATGAAGTAGACTACCTTCGTGCAGAAACGCTGTCTACAAAGTCATTACCCTGATAAGGCAGCGAGGCAACGTGCCAGCTGCCTAAGTTTTCGGGATGTAGCCAAAGACTTAAGCTCAGGGGTGCCCAATCCTGTCCATCCAGAAGTACCCGCAGCATTCAGATCCAACACACCTGTCTGTAATTATCAAGTGCTCCTGAAGATATTAATTATCTGGTTCAGTTGTGTTTGATCAGTGTTGAACTTTGCAGGAAGGTAGATCTCCAGGAACAGGATTGGGCACATAGCTCAATCTCTTTTGCAGTCCACTGCAACAGCCTTAGACCTACAAGGAAAACAATAATCTCAAAATATAAATTCTATGTACATAGATATATATAGAATTTATAACAATAAATATATGAAGAGTTCAGATGCAAAAGCCTCTAAGTGCCATCTGAAATTTTCTTCTAGAATGATCATTTTTATCAAGCTCGTATATTTAAGTTAAATAATTTCACTTAAATGGCAATGCAAATTACCTATTAATTGACATTTAAGTGAAATTACTTAAAGGGATAGTTCACCCAAAAATGAAAATTCTGTCATCATTTACTCTCCCTCAAGTTGTTCCAAACCTGTATGATTTCCTTTCTTCTGCTAAACACAAAAGAAGATATTTTAAAGAAGGTTGGTAATTAAACAGTTGCTGGTCCCCATTGACATCCATAGTATTTTTTTTTCCTACTATGAAAGTCAATGGGGTCCATCAGTCGTTTGGTTACCGACTTTCTTCAAAATATCTTCTTTTGTGTTCAGCAGAAGAAAGAAAGTCATACAGGTTTGGAACAACTTGAGGGAGAGTAAATGATGACAGAATTTTCATTTTTGGGTGAACTATCCCTTTAACTTAAATATATAAGCTTTATAAAAATGATCATTCTAGAAGAAAATTTCAGATAGCACTTAGAGGCTTTTGCATCTGAACTCTTCATATGCAAATAATGCCGAAAATGTATACTGATCTCCAACTTGATACATCAGAATTAATAATTACGAATACACATGCTTAAGGGACAGATTAAATACCTTCATATGAGAATGTCCAGAGGCACATTAGAATTTCTAACTCAAGCACTCGGTTTAGTATGAATGCCCGCGGAAATTATTTCTTCCGACTATCAAAACCTACTTAGCATCAAGACAGTTTTATAAATGATCCAGCTAATATTTATTTATTATCACATAGCGAAATCTATTAACCTGTGCTTCCAACAGCTGAAGTAGACATGAATGGTCCGCAAGTAAAAAGAAAACGATTCTAAAGTACTGCATACAATATATACAAATATCAGTACTTCTCCAGTTGCAATGATTTAAGGGAATTGTTTTTTTGTTGTTTTTTTGCCCCTGAGAAAATATTTTTCACCACCATTTTTGCATCTTGGTTTCAACAGATGGTCTCTTCCGACCGTGGACAGGGTTTTGAGTTCTGCAAGTTAATGTTTACTTAGTACTCTTTATTAAACAAAACAATTATTTTTACGGACGATTTGAGCTAACATCTGGGGACAAATTTGTCCCCAAACCACAGAGTAGATAAACAAACCCACACACCCAAACGACGGCTGAACCACATGCAGCATTCATGTACTCTGCCTCAGTACGTACACCATTATCTAACCACGTCAAGTGTGTGGGCTTGGGTTTGTCAAGCCACACGTTCTGCTTATCTTCAGAGATTGCACGTTGTGAACATTTTACTGTGATGCCAGTGGGTCTGAGAGCATTTGGGGCCCAGAAAGCCCAGTAGATCCTTGCCCTGCAATTCTTTAAAAACAAAAGCAGATTAAACGCTCAGTGAAAAAGCATCCTCCGCTGAGCAGATATGAAGATGAATCATGAGAGCTGAAGGACCAATGCAGGCAAGCGCAGTGGGTAATTATTACAGATAAATCTCTCCACAACACAGCATGAGATCACTACCATTTAGGGCCACATCTGATGAAAGCAAATACTTAACCATAAAAAGAGATGATGAAAGCTTTGTATCACATAGTAAGCCATGAAAGGTACTTCTCGTATCTGACTAAACTTATCTTTAAATCAGTGGCTCTCAACTGTTGGGTTGCAAGTTGCAACCCAAAAGTGGAATCAAGTCAGTGACTCACTGCACACTGAACTTGCCGTTCGTTGTTCAGTCCAATTTGTGAACTAGTTGTGAACACTTGCAAAGCCAGACATTACTAGTTCTAGAAACATAGTATGCCTGATTTTCATTTCATTTTGAGACTGCATGGTTCACTGATTAAGAGAGTGAGTTATTTAAGGAAAATGTCATACCAATCATGTGTGCATTTCATTCGTCTGTGGAACACAAAAGAAGATTTTTTTTTAAAGAAAATTCATACAATGAAAGTCCCTTTAACAGTGTTAATTCAAAACAAAAACAGCCCTTGCCGATTCAGTCCAATTTAGTTAACAATACAATCAAAAGAATTGTTTCAAAAGAACAATCACTATAATCTGTTCTTCTCAAAAACATTTATCTTAAAACTATACTGAAAGAACAATCACTTACAATTTAACTGCAAGTATGAGCTTATGTCTGATCCGATAGATTGAAACTTATGCAGTTGATTTTATTAGAAAACAATTCCAAATATAACAGTGCGGTTCTGGTTAGGCTAACAATGGTGCAAAAAACAGGATACATGAAATAATTACACGCAATGAATAGTACCCGCTTGAACCCTCCATTACCTTTAATATTCATAAGCTGTAAGGAAAGAGGAGGAAAGAGAGGCAGACACAATTAGACCACAAGGCTATATTAAGATCATCAGAGGCCACCAGATCTGAGCTACTTTGTCATCATTTCATTCTAATTACATAATTTCCATGATATTTCTGCACCATATAATTCCAGAGAAAATACTTGCTGCAGAGTATTAAATTGTCCTCCACACAAATTAAACAGCCTCTGTGTTTCAAAGTAGGGAACCGATATATAGATAGACTGTCTGAGGATTTTTGACTTCTAAATATTTTATTACTTATGGAAAGGACTGGAGACAAACTTAATTGGAGCCTCTTGATTGGATCCCCATTGGTATATTGTGTGAACACCTGCTGCCTAATAAACAGAGCTTATAGGGGTAATAATTCATAGCTGACAAGATGAGCTTTTAATAAAATGAACTTGCGAACTTGTCCTTTAACAACGTTAGAGCACTTTATCAGTTAGGCGGGTCTTAGATCTCCTTCTAAGAGCCACAGAATAACGAAAGCTTAACAGAATGTATTTGGTAAAATGGAATGTTATAACAAGACAGTGTCCAATTCTGAATTTCAGCTAAATTTTTGTGAGGCTGTTAGACAGTCAGACACTGGTTTAAACAGGTGACACACCTAAACGGCCCAACAAATGTAAATACACAACATATTCATCTTTTTTTTTTTAAATCATAATTTAAAGGGTTAGTTCATCCAAAAATTCTGTCAGTAATTACTCACCCTCATGTTGTTCCAACCCCGATTCATACCCGGTAACCTATAACATCTTAGTTTAGCGTAATATTTCTCTTGTGGACCATACATTAATGATTGTTTTTTAACACTGCTTCACAAATGAGGGTCAGTTTAACACTGAATTTGCACAAAATTAGTTTCAGGAAGATTTTAAGTTGAATCAACTTAACAACTACATCATTTTATCCACTAACCATTCAGAAACGCACAGTTGCATTCTAAATGTTGTAACTTCTATGAGTCTCTCCATCAGTGTCCGACTCCGGGTTCGAACATGTAAGGCTAAACACTGCTACTGACAATTTAGGCTGCATCACATTCTCCAGTTTTGTTGCTGCCTGAGTATCCAAAGCACAAGCTGTAAAGGCTTCGCCCTCATCTGGAAAAGGGGCCAGGAGCAGCAGCTCATTTGCATTTAAAGGGACACACACACAAAAGGCATGTTTTTTCTCACATCCAAATAGGGGCAAATTTGACATGCTATAATAAATGATCAGTGGGGTATTTTGAGCTGAAACTTCACAGACACATTCTGGGAACACCCGAGACTTATATTACATCCTGTGAAAAGGGGCATAATAGGTCCCCTTTAAGCAAATAAAATGCATCAATAGGTGCGTTTCCATTAAAGATTTGCGCAAAACTTTTGCGATTTTTTCTAAATATCGATAAAAAACTATTGCGAAATGACGCCGTTTCCATTAACCGATATTATGCGACTAAAACGTCATTTTTTCCTCTCGCGATAAGTCATTCCAAAAATCATGGCAACGGACGTTGGTAAGTTTATATATATCACAGCCACGTACCGCACTAGACATTATTATTATTAATGGAAGGAAACGTAGGCGTGCTATCCAAGCATTAATGGCAAGGAAAGACCCTTATGAACGGCACATATGAGGTGTTTCTGGGTTTTTCTCACTCATTTCTGCTCCGAGGTCTTGATTGTGGCATTTCTTTGAGGTTTAGAATCCAGTATTTCTGGCATTCTTTTGTCTTATATGAATTTAATAAAGAACTCTGTCTCGTATGCTGTCCAAACACACCGCGTCATCTAGGTCAGGTGACCTGTAAATGCGCAAAAACTGTTTCCATTGCAGTTTTGCGAAATTTTACTTTTTTGAATTGCCTGAAAAACCACCTCATGCGAGCGTAAAAACTTTTTTGCGATAAATGGGAGTTTTTGCGAAATTGACGTGTTTCCATTGGGCGTATTTTCAATTCGCAATTTCAATTTGCGCAATTTGAAGGGTAATGGAAACGCGGCTAATGAGTCACAATTCCTACACTATATTATAAATCCCTATTC
Source organism: Squalius cephalus (assembly GCF_949319135.1). Taxonomy (NCBI): domain Eukaryota; kingdom Metazoa; phylum Chordata; class Actinopteri; order Cypriniformes; family Leuciscidae; genus Squalius; species Squalius cephalus. The sequence goes on from NC_137130.1 coordinate 10,858,636, forward strand.
AGCCAAAAACTGCATAAGATCATAGATTAATTTTTGCCTATGGTAACACTGAGTGAAACGGGGATAATTTGTGGTGTAAGAAAACAGCTGCATCTCAAAGAGCAACAGGCGCATCTCTTGTAAAGTGTCGAAACTTGTGACCACTTGATTAAGGAGACTGGCCTTGACGTGGCTGTAACCAGCATAGACATACGTCCATGGGACTTGTTTATGTCTGATCTAATGACACTTAATGAGCCCCCGCCCAATACAAGCAGAAACAAAGTGCCACTTTAAGCAAGCATTTCGATTGGGAGTAGCTGAGGCCACACTGAAAATCCAACAAAAACAACAATGCTTGCAAGCTAAGAGGAACTAAACCAGAAAGCAGTGTGGCATTATTAGCAACAGCTCACTGATACGGAATAACAGGCTGCCACCACAGCTGACTGATGCTCTCCACTCACACTGACTCCACCAATGCATCCGCGGAACAGAGCGTGGTTTAGAGAAAGAGTGTGATAATGAAACAAAACCCATACACATGCACACAAACACATACAGATCCCCTCCCCCAAAACACTCACTGGGACCAGTAACACCATCTACGAGCTGAATTCCTGCAGCCATCCCCAGAGCGTTTGTGTGAGCATGCATTCATTGAAAATACCATGAAGATGCACATATAGACCCTTACTCACCGCCTCCGAGTCTTCGAATCCATGAAGGTACAAATTGTCGTACATGGAGGTCTGATATTCCCAAGGGACCACCTTAATGATCAAATGCAAATGTGGGATAAGAAAGCTCCAGCGAGAGTATGTCTAACAGAGCTCTCTTACAATCCCCTTGCCCACAGAAAGACCACCAAAGGAGGAATGTCAAGGAAACGGCAGTCGCTCTCTTGCTCCTGAAGCCAGCGTATTGTATTAATGAGGATGAAACGTGATCGATCACATCATAGAGAACTGGGGCTCACCCCAAAGGCTGCAGAGACCTGGCATTTTATCAAGCTTCCACAAACAGAGCAAGCAAACAGAGCCTTCCTCAATCAGAGGCTGATGACAAAGCAGCGAAACTGTCTTCTGATTGGCTGATGGGAGCTCCAGTAAGAAAAGACAAGTGCTCTCTTCTGTTGAATGTTAGAGGAGGAGAAGGGGTCTGCAGGGTGCTGACAGCATTCCACTCCTTGACCACTGGGTTTCCTGCAATTTTTCCTCGCCGTTTCTATTTTTGTCCATCTAGGAACTGAATCTCACCTCTTTCTCTTTTCATCTCCTTCTTTCACCCATGTTCACATATAGACTCCACAAATATTCACAAACAATTTGTGTATTACAGTTCACATACACTGTAAAAAAAAATAAAAAAATGCAAAATTCAACTAAGGCAACAGTTTTAAAATCAATTCACCTGACTGAATTTTAGATTTCTTAACATTATTAGCTTCATTAAAATCTTAATGTAAATAGTTCAAATTATTTATATTGTTATACTGTGTAAATTATTTAATATTATTGTTATAATTGATATTATGTTTCATCTGAGAGAAAGAGCTTGCTGTCTTAAACTAATGACAACATTTGAGACAAAAACATTCATAAAACACATTAAAATGCCAAACACAGACCTCCACATGGTACATGAAACACACTAGTAAACATAATTTTAAGTAGAAAAACAAACGCATCCTGACATCACAACACAATACTAAATATGACACCAAAATCAAAGAGTCAGATGGTCAAATAAATGCAACAGTTGCAAATATTAATTATTCATGTTCCAGTGCATGCTGACAGCAAATGGAACTGTTAAAAAGCTGAATTGAGAAGCATTATTTGTGTACTACAATAACTACAATAAAGTATATCTTTACAATTAGGTAAAAAAACAGCAATATTTACTTTAAAAAAAAATTAAGTATAGATATATATAACTGTATAATGCAATGCATGTATACCACAATGGCATAATACAAAAACCCATCCCTACAAACGTAAATCTCTCTAACCATCAGTTTATGGCAAATGTGAATGAAGAAACATAAAACAAGAGCTTGACATGATGGTATTGAACCAGACTTTTCTTTAGCAGGAGTATCAATACCTCTGATTTGTGTAATTACATCCCCATGACTGTGGAGAAGCTATAAAACACCAACTCCATCTCGAGGTCACTGGGACAAGCAGGGACCCAGGGCACTAGAAGCTTGTTTTGCATTTCTAATTCTGTTATTGATTTATATTTCCCATGATATCACTCCAGCTACTGAAATAATGAGAAAACCAAGAACAATCAGGTCTTTTCAAGTAATTACATGAAAATGAACTGACGGTGTAGCTGTTAATTAATAATGGTTCTCTCTTGAGTATAAAACTCTGGCACACATCGCCCCCTGTAGTTCAGAATGCTCATCTACAACATGCCTGCTTTCTACTCACTGAAACACACATTACTCTGAGTAAAGATCAAATACATTCATCTTTAATCTACTCTTACTACTTTAATCAAATGAACCCATGAAAGAGTCCATATATATCAATACATAACAGAGCAATCAACGGTTTTCTCTCCAATTATCCACCAAGAAGCATATGAAGATATAATAATGGCAAATCTATCTTTTAAAATTAACATGAATGAATATTGTTAATATGAAATGTTAAATATGAACTAACTATATACCTCCACAAAAAAAAAACATTATAGATTATTTTAGTAAAATGTATATGAATACTTTAACATGTTGCTTTACATGGCATGAGGTACTCCTTAAGATCACTACTGATATTTTCAGATTTAATGAATTTTTTTTTTAATTTTTCATTTTATTGTTTTCTTTCTCTGATTTATGGATCAGCTATCAAAGTGATAAACAGAATAAATGCCTGTTACTAAAAGCATTGCTAACTAATATCTTAATCCTGTAATATATTTGGTTTCCTTTTAATACCTAACTTTCATTCGAATGGCTGTAATAATTGTACAAAGAACCCATTCGCTATTTTGCAATCATTTATTATGTGCCTTGTTTCCTTATTCCACTATTCAATGATCCATAAATCTTATAAATCAACATTAGATCACCAAATCAACAGTCATGCTAACAGTCAGCCACTGCTCTTGAGCTTTCTGGGGGGTCTATGGTCAATAAACACAGCAGGGAAATAAATGAATTACTAAAGAGTTTAGCCATGTGACCTATACCAGACAGATGAATAATTTATACATGCTCCCAATGATCAGGAATTTTAAATGCGTTATTATGGATAACAATAAAAACAGCAACAACTTCCAACGGTTTGGGTTAACAAATCATTTTGAAGTCTCTCTGCATCAAATTCAGATTCGGTACAGCCATAAATTTAAGGCAAGTTTAAGTAAGGTTTTATATTCATGGCTATTACTACTATTTACAGGGACTTGGAAGAGTGCTAACAGTCTACCATGTAAATCTGAGGTTCTCAGATTAATTTAATTTAATTTAGAAGAATTTAGCCTAAACCAAACTCTACTTATGGTCAGATTTAAATAACTGCAAACTTTGTAAAGTAGGTTGTCCTCAATGAAGGGTCTTGGCTGTGAAACCACCTTTATGGCCAAAAATAGAATGTCCTGGAAGTCAGTCAAAATGCAGAATTCCCAAGGTTCTTTGGGGACCTAGATTCTAGAATCATTTTGAGATAGACTGCAGCATATGGGCTGCGTACATGAGGTGACCGGACTTATCAATTAGAGTTAAAGCTGTTTTAAGTCTCATTATAGCACCAATAAAATTGCAACTAATAAACTGCTCAATACAAAAAAGGGGGAAAAAATGCAGAAAAGGAGATTACATTACAAGAAACAAGAGAGATGATAAAAAGAAATACGACAACCTTGATATCCTATATAGTACAATAGTGAATAGTTACCTTACCATACAGGAACAATTATATAATATTTTAAAAGACATGTAAATTGATTCCAAAATAGTAAAAAAAAAAAAAAAAAAATACTGTAAAAAATATATAAAGTATATAGTATGAATTCACTTATAATTCATGGACAAAATATATGTTTAACATAGCAATACATATATTTTTATGGTGATATTATCGTAGCATATCATAAAAATGGTTATTTAAAGTAATAATTTATCTGGAAAGAGGTATTCCCTGTAAGAATCATTGTATTTGTTTTGATTTTTTTTTTTTAAATGTATGTTTCTTCAAATTAATATACTGTAATAATTAAAAAACATAAAACAGACAACAAAATGCCATTCCACAGTGATGGTGGTAACCACAGTGACTAGATTTGTTATTGTAAATTAACTAAAACAATTACAGTAAATGCTATTTGGTTACAGTATAGGAATGAAAGTTTAATCCTATCCACATTATGAATTAATACACAAAGGCAAAGCTATTTGCTTTACAGCAGCACAAAAACTCTGCAGGGAATACTGTACAGACCTCAAACATGCGAGCAAGGGCAGACTCGGCGACAGCTAGAAATGCCACATTGCAGGCATCAAGGTCATTGGTTTCCCCTGGGATACTTTCTTCTTCTGTGCCAACTCATAGATCTAGATGCATCTGACAATGATTAGATCATATTTCCATAAGAAAAATATTCAGCACTCTTTGATTTCATACTGCATGTTCTGAAAGAATATTTAGAATATTTTTTTTAGATGTTCTGAAGATCCATGCTAGCTCTATTCAGCTAAATGTCAAGCAAGTTCAGTTGGAAAGGTAGCCATGAGCAATTCATATTCATCTGATGACAGAGAGGATTCATCTGTTGCTTGGAAACCAAATGACCCATTCAAAAAGCTGCACAGTAGTATAATTCTTTGAACATATATACTGAGAACTATACAACTTCTTCGAAGTGTATTTCCAAAGGTATATTTGAGTATAGGCCTATGATTTGGCATTAGGCGCTAAATTCTAAGGTTTCATTTGCATTGCAGTATAACGATAAATGCAAACTCGTTGGCTTCTATAAAAAGTATTACATAACCCAGTTTTGCACATTAGGCACATGGAAAGTGGATCCTCAATTGCACTGAGAATATTAGTCACTGTTCAAAACTCTTCAAAAATGTCCTACGCAGAGTGAGCTACCCTCTGAAACTAAGTCTCAAATTGCATTTCTAAACATTATTTCCATAATCTCCATCATCCCCTCTCACCTGACGGAGGATGAAGCTGGTGGATGTCGTACTGCCGTCGGATCTCTTAAGTCGACTGCGCCGTGAGTAGGTGCCTCTGTTCACCTGCAGGAAGAGAACAAGCTATTAATCCATATCTCTCCTCCCGGCAGAACAGGGGCACCTTCAAACACACATACACCCCCACATATCCCACCACAACACTGTGTCAGAGGGGTCTCAATGGGGCCCGTTAGTTGTACAAGTTACTGTTAAGAGTCAAATGCACTGTTAAAGCATTTCAGCAATTCATCACTTGCATTAATCACAGCTGTTTTGTGCAGCTCAATACAGCGGACATGAGGATCTTTGACCTATCCAGGGTGTTGCGTGACTAAAAGCTTGACAGATAAGGAGGGTCTATTGAAATAGGTGTCAAAGCGCATCACTACAAGGAAGCTGAACTCTGCAGTGCCACATAGACATCAATGCAATGTGTTGAGCAGGCGAAACTGCCCTTCAGTATGGCTGGCCCGCAATGCAGTCCTACATCGAACCCCCTTCAGGGTTGAACATGCGGTTAAAATATATGGACGGATGTTTTCAGTGAGTTTGTTGCAAAAGAAACAGTGAAACGTAAAAATGTTATGGCCATCTGCTCCGTAAAAAAGCACTGATGCTTACAAACTGGGTCAGGCCATGCATCCTTTGCAAGGAAATCAATGAGAACATGAATTATTTAGCAGCCTAATTAAGGACCAATGCGTCAAACTGACATCCATTAATCTTTAGCACGTTTGGGATTCGTTTTTAATGATCCTATATTACTGTATAAGCAGCCTAAAGGGATTTACCCCAAAATGAAAACTTTGTTTACTCACCCATATGAATTTCTAAATTCCACACAAAAACACAAAAGGAGATGTTAGGTAGAATGACAGGCTCAGTCACCATTCACTTACATTGTATAAAAATAAATGCAACTAAAGTGAATGGTGACTGAGGCTGTCGGTCCCTAACATTTCAAAGTCATTCGGGTTTGGAACAACATAAGGGTGAGTAAATGATGACAGATTTTTTATTTTCAGGTGTACTGTCCCTTTAAGCTATTATTCCACATGATACATAGGCTAGGTTTAATAAAATACAAAACTCAAAGGAATTTTGCTCAGTGTGAAATAATATGAAAAGGGGAGAACAGGTAAACATCATTCTGACCATCAGTAAAAGATATCAGGAGAGCAAAACCTACACAAGACTTGAACATTTACAATTGTAATACCATGTTAAGCTTTTATGTACATTGAAGTAGGCAACCATGCAACTACCATGGTATGGCATTAGTATCAACACAGTAAGTGTAACAACATCAAGTCATCTATCATAAGTTAATGGAAATATTACAAGGACATTTAGAGGTTTTCTGCTTGTGAGATCTATTTAGGCAATGTATTACAAGCACAATATCTATATAATATGCAAAGCACATAGAGCATAGTATAGGGCTATGATTTGGAATTAAGATGCTAAACTCAAAGAAATAGTTTGCATTGCAGTGTTACAGATACAACACGTGACAAGTTTTGAACATATGAATTATTATGCAAAGATTCAAATGAGTCATTTACATTGAGTAAAAACCCTCCAAAAGAAAGCATATTGTCACCGTTGGCAGATTTGAAAGAAATATGTGCATTATGGATAAATGCAAACCGCTGGATTCTATAAAACACACACACAACTATGCGAGTCTATGGTGCAGATTCACAGCGCATCAACACCTTCTCTAGCGTCCCTACCTGAAAAATCGGCTTCTGGACCCCATCGCCTATCCCGTGTCGGGTGTAGATATGCCGGGACATTTCTGCGAGTTCATCGTTCCACGGTGGAGGTTGCCTTTCGGTCCCGGTCCACTGGGTCGGCCGAGGATACTGAATTGTTTGCTCCAGTTTCGCTGTGTTGTCCGAGGCTTTGAGTGCGCTCGCGGACGGTGACTGATGCAGTGCGCGCGCTGCGAGTGCAGCTGTAGTGTACAAGTGTAGATGCAGCGCGAGCGGTCACCACTAGAGCATCGCGAGCTACTGTACAGCTGCTCAACAGAGGTCATCAGAAATGATGTATTAGCAGTGTTGGCAAGATACCCCAAAATGCAGCTAATACCCTGTAAAGAAAGCAGTTAGTTAGAAATCTACATGACATACTAAATTTGAGCTAATTAATATGATTTATTTTATAAATTTAAAATTAATATATATATTTTAAATAGTCAGCTGCATTATGATCCAATACATGTGTATTATAAAACAAATTATCTTGAAAAGGAGTACAAAAGCCCGAGTTATTCATAAACAGCACGTGCAGCAGACAGTTTCCCCCTGTCGTTAACAAATTATATGATTTGCATATTTTAGGGCAAATACTCACTTAATCGGTGCTCATTTTGTTTTCTGTGCTCCGGTCTTTCTGTTCCTTTTTTTTTCTGAGCGGGAAACAGCACCAAACTACTCAGTGCGCGAATGTACTAGTTGAAAGGTTCGATGAATCGGTATCGGTATCGGACTGAATCGTGAATCGATTTTGCTGACCGATTCTTTGAAAATAACAGACTCATTTGCGAATCGAGAATCGCAAGTCTAAGTAAAATGTAGGCTACTAAATCAATTAAATACCTTCCTAGAGAAAACCTACATGATTTAAAAATAGTGAAGCTTTATGTATTTCCCATGCAGTCAAATCTAAAGCATTCTCTCTGGTGGACAAGTGATATTCAACCAATGTTCAACCATTTTAATTTTTACATAAAATTGTCTGGTGTTAAACAAAAAATATTAGGCCACTATGCTATTTTTCAGAACATTACATGACTACAATGTTTATGTTTAACATAGGCTAATTAACTACTATGGCAACAACACACTAGCTAAAAAAAAAAAAAAAAAAAAGGGAAGTAACTACCAGTAACTACTAGCCTATTGGTGAATGGGCAATTTTTCTTTCTTTCCATTAATCAAATTTAACCTTTAAGCACAATTTTACACATTAAAACAAATCAAAAATATTTAGCATTTTTACTTTTCAAATTATAATATATATAAACTATTTTTTTTAAAAATGTATACAAAGTGTTTGGTAGTTGTCAAACCATTTGGCAAAAAAAGAAGTTTATTCTGCAAAATAATAAAATAATTAAATGAATTAAAAAAATTACAATCTCACTTACCAACAACACTGTAAAAATATATGATCAATAAATTATGACATCATGTTTTTACATAGCTTTAGCTCATCAAAATAAGTTAAGCAATTTTCAACTTTTTTTTTTTTACAAGTTATACAAGATTCAACACTTTTTTTTTTAAAATCAGTTTAATGTAATTTAAGTTGAAATGACATAAACGTCCAAGTTGATTTTACTTGCAGCAACTTTTTTTTTTTTTTTTTTTTACAGTGAATGTCATTTAAATAGGAAGTAGGTCCTTAAGTAGGAGACCTACATGCTGTTCGGTTTCTAAATACATAAATGACTTACACCATAAAATGAACGCTAATGTAATGTGTGACCCATTTTAAATATACAACATTACGGTCTCAGTGGCCTGTTGCAACACACTCTGTAAAGCGGCCTCCTATGTATAGATTCATCAGCATGTCAGATGAAAACCAAAAGTATTACCGAAGGACATATTTTTTTAACTCTTGTGTGCTGCATCCACAAAAAGCTGATGCGGAAATGCTAAATTGCAGGGGATCTGTATTATAGCAGTTGTTGCCTTTTTAACAGACCCTTTGAGGAAGGATTCACCCATGAGGTTGATGATTAGTAGGATATCAGCAGTGCATAACTTAGCAAGAAGATTTTTCAGAAAATAACCAGATTTGATGCACAAATGATGTATACTAGATATTAACATCTCCAAAACGAGATTTGGAGAAGGCTGGGAAAGTATCCATCACAGAAAAGCAACCTTTGAAACAGGTAGTTTTTATTTTCTGAAGACTTTTAACAGTTCACTGTGTTACAAAAAGAATTTTGAAAAATGAGCAGGCAGGATACAAAGAAATCTTGATGTTACAAAACATTGAATCCATGAGTACAATACAGATTTCCCTCTAAATCTCTTAAAACATACAGGTTTACAAATATACAGCAGCTTCTGAAATAAAGTCTTTTGAATTGGTTTTTATGTTTATTCGGTCTTGTGAAAGAACAAGGCATCTGGTGGTAAATAAATGTGTATAAAGTTAAGGTGCAATACAGACAAAGCCATTTATTTGACATCTAATATACAATATCTTTTTCCGAGCAGATTATGAAAAAAAATAAAGACAATTTTCATCTATATTTTACTACATTAATCCCATTTTAACACGAATGAAAGCGGTCTATATGGTAAGGGAATTATACATTTTCTCACTTCAGTTAAGGAGAAATGGCTGAGCATTTCTTCACTTATGTAAGAAGCAAAAAACAACAATTAATCAATCATTTTCAGCAGAGGAAATCATAGACCAGATGAAAATTATTCTGTTTGCACTTTTACATGCTTAAATTAAGTCAAACAACAGCAAACACCCACAATGCAAACACAAGCGGTTCTTGCATATTATAAATATCATTATACAGTGAAACATATGGATTGACCATAAAGGGATTGCATTTGTGACCACTGTCAGTTCTAAAGCACAGGTTGTGAAGGAATTTATGAATATTACATGAAAGTCTCTAGCATTTAGGTTGCACCAACTAAATCGGTCCCATTATTCTGGAATCACTAACCTCGTGTTGAAACTAAAACTGCCATTTTGATTGTAGGAGTTTATACAAGTGCTCTGAGTATTGGCACATAAAATCATTCCAGATTTGGTGATCCATGTATAATCTTGATCATACAATTTTCCTCTCTATGCCATCGATAAAAATCCCACATTTGCTTTAGAAAGGCAAGAAATTAAAGTTAAGTCGGTAAACCCAGAAATAAATGGAAAATGGCAACAATTAATCATAAGTCTTTAAGAATTGTCTCTTCAAATGAACAATAATATCATGTATGTGCATTTTACCATTTAGTCTTAAATTCACAATCAGAAAAAAAGACGAATATGCTGGTGATTATCACAAGATGATGAAAATTATGTTTATGGTTAGTGTGACTCGTTCCATAAATTCTGAACACCTGCCCTAAACTGCTTCACGGGTTAATGAGTGGGAGAGAAAAATAAATGCTTTGCTTCCTTTCGAGTGGATTACATCTCTGTCCTGCGAAGACAAATGTAAGCCAATCTCTGCATACCCCTTGACATCAATAGAGACGAGAGAGGAAAATGCTCTCGACCTCATTTCACCATTTGGAATTTGCATTGGATGTTAATTGCTGTGGAGTCGGACCTGGCGTACAGTCTTACAGAAGGGGTTGCTGGTAGAAGGCCGCTTGTTGCTGCTGGGCTGGAGCTGACATCGGATAGGAGGTTGGAGGCAGACCAGGATTAGCGTTCTGATAGGCAGACATGTCCATAGCCACGCCCATCTGTGGCGGGTAAGGGGCTCCAGGAGCTTGGTTCACGTATTGTGCATTCATGTGGCCGCTGCAAGACATAAACAATTTGCAGTTACTTAAGGCAGTTTTCCCAACGCCGCTGTCGGAATTATACATTTTCAAAAAAAGTATCTAATTAAAAAAAAGAAAAAGTAAAGTATTAGACCCTTCTCCTGTGGTGTTTGGACATAAAACCTCTGTGGGGCAATATCGCATATTGGCCTGGTATGGTTATGTGAGTGTTTTAAAGCATTTCTCAGTAACTGAAAAGACATATAGATTAGTGGTCAACCTATATGGATTTATGATTGTCGATGTCTATATATATCATATATCATAAGTTAAACACAGTAAAAAACACAACTGCTCCAAAGAAATGTATATTATTGTATGTAATATTTACAAAAATAATATGTCATTAATAAATCATTTGTACAGATCTGATACTTTCTGCTGCACATGTACCATTCTAACTTTTATATATATATATATATATATATATATATAGTAGTCAACATATGAAGTGGATCAAAAAATCAAAGTTGTCCTTAGACAAGTACGGGTATTGTTCAAAATTCAAAAGGTTTTGATCCACTTCAAATGTTGACTACTGATATATAGATATATACTGTGTGTATACAGTATATGTGTGTATGTGTGTGTGGGGGGGTGTGTGTTTGTGATATTGAAAAATCAAAGAATAATTCAAATAAATAAAATAAATACATGACAAAAGAATCCTTTACACAGATGCACCATCATGCACGGAATACATGCGTTTGGGTTTTCACGCAGGCTACACTTCCATTAATACTAGAGCGCTTCAGAAGATCTAACAGCTGGATTCACTAGAAGTATGTGGACTTAAATGTTTATTAAAGGCTTGTTTAAATTATATAAAATGTGTACTTGCTGAATGCCGACAGTATATGAAAAAAGTATTAAAAGCATTTGCCTTTCTAGAATTAGAACTGTTAAACAAAGACAGTAACTAGCGAAGACTGAGAAGTTATCAGGCCTGTCCAAACAAAAGTTTCGCTACCGACAGTTATCAGCCAAGCAGAAAAACTTAACTGATGCGATAATTAAAACAAATGACAAATATCGACCAATATATATCAGCCCTGGTGATATATAGGTCGAGCATTAATAGATATGTCCTGATTCACTGTTGGCGTGGACAGGATTTGAAAGCTGCATTTTGAGAAATATTCATTAACATGTAGAGCAGGCAAAAGTTGTTTGAGATTTAGAGGGAGGCTAGCAGGACACCTTTAGTTTATTACCTGATGTAAGGAGGTTGTGCTGGTTGGCTGGGGGCCGCTGAATTGACTGAAGGAGGAAGAGAGCAGAGAGGGCCAGCTTGGTCCGTAAGACTATAGCCCTGTGGAACACCAGAAGACATGTAGGCTCCAGACGGTTGATAACCCTGAGAGAGACAAGAAATAAAGAAAGAAATCAGAATAATGCTTTGGAAGAAAAAAATCTGAATTTTTATGTTAGAAAATACCATGGACTGAATTGCCACTAATTTTCCAAATAGATGGCAAGACCAACCTGCATAGTGAGAGGTGTAGGGGCTCCTGGGTAAGTGCCTTGGATGGTCTGCATTTTGGAGTATGCATTGTAAAGTGGAGCCTCATTCATTAGCTGGTTATACAGCTCCAGAGCCTCCAGCACCTTCACATTCAGCTCGGACAACTCTGAGTGCTTCCTGCAGGAATGAGAGAGATGTTCTTTCTCATATGCCAAGACTGGGAAAACAGGCAGCTTGTTTTGGGGTAAGTTTTGATTTCAACAAACCTGTCAATCTCTTCTAGTTTCTCATCAATCATTGGGTTCATCTTTTCACAAGCATCTAGAAGATGAAGAGAACAAAAGATTAACACACTGGAATCATCATTTACCCAGTGGAACTGTCAAAACTTGTGCACAATGTCACATATGACAACAGTGACAAAACACATGTCGGAGGTAATTGTACCCCAGTGTTAGTTAACACAGATCACAATCCCCTGACTTTCTTATCTCGAATGTTTAATACAAATCAACACCTAATTGCGCTGGTCCCTCATTGTAGTACAATTTAGAAATTCATCATAAAAAGGAATCAGAATTGTCACTCTGCTGACAATTGTCCTGTCACTTACATGAGATCACAGCAAAGCAAACCACATCAATCCAATCAATTCCCGATGGACAAAAAAATCAAGTCCTGTCTGACATTATTTCTTGTTCAAGAAGCCATTTCACTAGAATATACATTCACACTAGGGAAGAAAAGACTATCTCAACTTTAGTTACATGCTGACTTTAATAACTGTGGAAACCAGTCATCACAGTCTGTGAAAAGAGTTGGCCATATTTTGTTTGTACCGCCCACCCCTACACCTAAAATGCAATTGATTTCAGCAGAGAAGACATCCTGGTACCTTCTAATGTGATCAGCTCTAGGGTGTCAGGTGAGGCATCTGCAGGGTCTGTGTTCTGGAGAAGGTAGAGAGTTTTGTCCATCTTCTCCTGTAGAAAACAACAATCAATATAAGACACCAAAAGAACTTCCTCTAGAGCCTTTTTTTCATATCAGTTACTTCTGGACCCTTTTCTAGATTAATGGTGAGGTGTGGCCGAGTCACCCAAAGATCATCCAGCACTCACCTCATCTATATACACAGGCTCAGGTTCAGCTTTGACTTCAATGATGGGCTCTTCGGGGACAACTGTCTTCTCTACATACATCACTACAGGAAAGAGAATTCAGGAGATCTGTGTATGCAATTTGAGTAGAAAAACAAATCATCCAGGTTATAAAGTGTATTACCAGGGTCTGGTTCAGCATTCAGGTTAGTGGTGACAAAGTTAGAGGGGAATAAGCCTACTCCTCGATGATTCTCTCCTTTCCACCAGTTTGGATCACTGTTGGATAATAGCAACATTATAATTTAATAATGGACAACCAACAAAATATGGGATATGGAAAATGTAAAGACTAAAGACTGAGAATTTTTTTTTTTTAATTCATTTTTTTATTTAATTTTATAACATAACTTAATATTTATTCAACACTGATAAAAATAATGCCCTTGAACAATCAGTTTACCTGTCATCTAGAATGAGCACAAGCTCTCCAGTCTTAAAAGTGAGTTCATTGTCCTCAGCCGCTTCAAAATCATAGAGTGCGCGCACTTTACGTGACTCTTTCCCTCCATTTGTGTTGTAGGGTGGATCAGCTATCATGGTGAGGGGTCGTGTCTCTGCCTGCTGTTTCTGTTCCTGTAAGGACAGCTCAATGGCTGCACGGAGCAAAATACAAACACTCATTATCTGGGTAAAGAAGGCTATGGTTTGAATCCACAGTTACAATGCCAAATAATTTATGATGCTTTGGCAGGGCCCCAAAATCAGTTGTCAGATCAGACTTAATAAACCCTACTATAAAAAAAAACATGAAATTATGAACAATCGTCCTCACCTTTGGCCAGGTCATCATCATTAGGGGCTCTGCTGGTGGCAGGAGTGCTAATAGGTTTTGTGCTAGAGCTCTGCAATTACAGATCACATGATAACAGATCAGCACTGATTTGCAAAAAAGTTACTTCTAAAATAAAGTATATATTATATGCATATACTACACTACCATTCAGTAAGATTATTTGAATGTTTCTGAAAGAAGTCTCTTATGCTCTCCAATGTTGCATTTATTATAATTTATTAAATACAGTGAAAACACCAAGACTGTGAAATATTAGCATTTAAATTGATTTCTATTTTAATATATTTTAAAATGTAAATTTATTCCTGTGATGCAAAGCAGAATTTTCAGCATCATTACTCCAGTCTTCATTGTCACATGATCCTTCAGAAATCATTCTAATATGCTGATTTGCTGCTCAAGAAACATTTCTTATTATCAGTTGTAAACAGTTGGGCTGCTTAATAAATCATTTGACATACATTTTTTTAGGATTCTTTGATGAATAGAATGTTAAAAAGAACAGCATTTATTTGAAATCGAAATCTTTCATAAAATTATAAATGTCTTTACTGTCACATTTGATCAATTTAATGCATCATTGCTAAATAAAAGTTTTCATTTCTTAAACTTGCTAAACCCAAACCTTTGAATAATAGTGTATAAAATATAATATACATTTAATGATATTGTGTATATTGCACAACAGCTGTATACAGTATATGAATGAACACAGAACTATAACGCCATCTATAGATGTACTAAAGTAAATACCAAAGAAAAGAAAAAAAATAGAAGCAAAAACACTGACACTGATCAGATAAGGTTAACCAATGACTCCACCACAAACCATTTCTAAGTAGGTTTTTGAGATAACATGTATATGATGACCTTTGAGTGACAGCAGTAAATTCTTGTGACCTATTTTACATAGTTGGCACTTATTAACAAATACAGAAATGTTCACATGCCCTAATCCTGTAGTCTAACACAATAAATGGAGGAGAAAGAGAACAAAGAATTGACATCTCATGGTGCAATGAGGTCAGTGAGGGAAATATGAGGCAGGAAATTCCATTCTAACCGCTTGGTTTTCTTGTCTCTAGTTTACACACATGCTCTAGCATTCCAGACGCACTTGGCTGATTTATACAAATAGCTTAAGTGTTAACAGATATGTCATGTGAGAAACAATGGTCATGTTTAGTCACATGGCTGCTTTTGAAATCACATATTTCCTTACTCAATAGTAGGCGAAAAACAGCACGTGACCCAAAAAAGTATGCCCGTTATTAACAGTACTCATAGAAGAGTAGGCAAAAAGAACTTGGATAACCTATTACTTCTGGGCGAGATTCAGAAGTGCATATATGGTGGACACTTTACTGTCCCATGAATAACACTGCAGGTCACATGATAATGACAACATGGAAAATGTAGTCTGTCCAGATCACATTCATACTACACACATTCATACTATATACAACATACTTTTTTAGTGCTTGCAAAGTAAATAATTATTAAAAATAAGTACTTTATAGTGTATGCATTTTCAGAAGCAGCCATGTTTAATTTATAATGCAATTCTTATACAGAGGTGAATCTTGACTATGGGCAATATATGTTATTATGTGAATTATGTTATTATGTTATTATACTTTTAATGTCTTTAAAAACTCTTTTTCAAAGATTGACCAAAACAAAAGAGAGTTAAAAAAATAAAATAATAATCAACCATGCTATTTCAGGTTTTGGCCATACACTGCAAGTAGTTCTTTAGGTTGGCAAATGTATATTAGTGAAATATTATTACAATTTAAAATAACTGTTTTCTAGTTCAATCTTTTTCTTTTGTGGCAAAGTGGAATTTTCAGCAGTCATTACTGTAATATCTTTTTTCAGGATTGTTTGATGAATAAAAGTTTGAAAGAACAGCATTTACTTGAAATAGAAATCTTTTGTAACATTATACATTTCTTAACTGTCACTTTTGATCAATTTAATGTGTTCTTGCTGAACGAAAATATTAGTTTCTTTCCTTAAAAAAAAAAGAACAAAAAAAAAATCCCGATTAATGATCCCAGCTTTTTGAAGGTTAGTGTATCGGTACTTTATGTATGATATACAGTAATTATATAATATAATATAATATAATATAATAATTAAAACCAATGACAACAAACATACATATGTGAAAATATTTTCGCTAACACACCTTGTTCCACGTTACATGTAGTTACTGTAAGTAATAACTATTAAAAGTACATGTAGTTAATTATTATTACTAAGTGCTTAAATGTATAATTACACTGTAACACGGAAACCTCAAAATAAAGTGTAACCATATTTTCTTACATTTTAAGAAGCAAATATCTGATAGTAACAGCCACAGAAACTTCAAAACAACATTGTAATGACCTACATTGCATACAAGCCATGGCATGAAAACAAGACGACACAGATACATCTGTCACAGATTTCTGTGACCTTACCAGTACAGAAAAACAAACTGAATAACTAATGAACTATGCAGATCTGGGATGCAAAAAGTCGCTATTTCAGGGTCATTTATCTAGGCCAAATACCAGCGGCTGCTGTCTGTTCATCAGCATCTGTGTTTATGAACAGCTGACATCACAGTGAGATCCAACAGGATCATGTTATTAGTTGATAGTGGGAATACTTGGGGGTAACACTTTATTTCGATGCTCCACTTTAGACATCATACTAACTATATGTAACTTTGCAACTAAATGTCAACTCCCAGTCATTAGAGTATTAGTAAACTATCTACTTAATATTTGTTAACAAATGATTTTGATGCTCCCCCAACAGACATTCTAGTGACCATAAGGGGTTGTTTACACCTGGCCACTTCATGCGTTTTCTGGAAAAGACCAGGTGTAAATGCCCTCCGAAACACATTCCAGACGGATTTAAATCCGATCGCTCAAACCACTTCAGTAGGAGGTCTGGGCCGCATTCCAGAACAAGTGTAAATGCATCTGGTTGTTGAAACCATATATGTACATTTTACTCCTCCCAAAAATGCTAAAAAATAAACGTGTGAGAGCGTGTTATAGGCTATATGTCATGTTATAGCCAGATATGACGGCGCTAATGCAACACGCATCGCCACAGATGAGCAGCCGAGCATCTACTACTATTACTATTTACTATTACTTCATTAAAAGTAAAGAAAAAAAATGATCTCACCAGGGCTGTTACTGCTCTCTCGTATTGCGGTCTTTGATTTTGAAATTTTAGCTGATGATCAATAAAATGCAGCTCATATCTGTTGCTTTCGGTGACGTGCACTCCATTAAACCTGCATATAGCACGGGAATTGAAGATCGGATTTATATCCGTTTTGCCAAAACACATTTATGTGACCAGGTGTAAATGGAATCAGTTTGATAAATCAGATAGCAATCCGATCTGACAAAACGCATGGAGTGGCCAGGTGTAAACAGTTCCAAAGTAACTTTGCAAGTACATGACTTATTCTACTAACCCAAACACCTAAACCTAACCTAACAGTCTACTAACAGTTTAATGAGAGTTAGTTGACATGTAGTTGCAAAGTTACTCATAGTTAGTAGAATGTCTAAAGTGGACCATCGAAATAAGGCGTAACCTACCTGGGTGTTTGCAGCGGGAAAGGTGACTCCTTCTTCTTTGAGGGACTTGATGGTGGCACTGATGAGACTCAGTTGCGGGTCTTTCTGGAATTCTTCGGCCCACTCCACCATCAGGGCCTTCAGTTTCTCAGCAACCTTTGGGTGAACCTGAGGAGAAGAGCATGAGGATAGTGACAATTATCAATATTTATACACTGAAACCAGGATTTGCCTTAATGAATAGGATTACACTAATATTTATACAGCAAGCTGCAGTTCCTTACCCTGTTCAACACACTACGAACTTCACTGGCAAACTCCCGCGAGCAGATTTCTAGGTGAAAGATTTTTCCACTGTTTGAGACGCAGGCACCTAGCAACTAAACAGGGAAATTACAGCAATTTTTGAACAGCTATTATTTGCTTAAAATACAGATTTGCCATTTTGTGAACAGGTTTGATCGATTCGTTGAAATGTTCTATACAAACAGTGATTGCACACATTTAACAATTCTATAACTTTTTTTAATTTAAATATGTGTAAATGAAATTTGACATCACAATAAAGATTAATAATAATAATAATTATTATTATTGTTATTATTGCACACTTGTAACATTACTATAAATATTTGTAAATAAAATGTGATATCATAATTAAGATGAATTATTCCCAAGAACATCAACACTGTGACATCCCATATGACTGTCTTCTGGACTGCAGACACCCTTGTGGGTGCACCTCTGTTTTACTACAATGGGAACTGAAGATGAAGAGCTCACCGTTAACGCTTGCATAGCGACGTGAGGGACCTTGTGGTTCACTCGCTTCATGACTGACCTGAGACAGTCCTTTGCACTATAAAAGAAAAAGAGTTAAAACAACAAAGAGGGGCACGATAATATCTATATTAGGGAGAAACCTATATAAGAAGAACAATAATGCATTCAAGCAACATTCATGTTACTAACTGTTACTTAAAATAAACATTAAAAAATACATAGGCCCAGTTTCACAGACAGGGCTTAGATTAAGCCAGGATTAGGCCTTAGTTCAATAAGGACATTTAAGTAGCTTTTATAAACATGTCTTAGAAAAAACATAACCGGTGTGAATCTTGAGACGAGACAATGACACTGACATATTTTAAGATATGTCAGTGCAAGTTGCTTTAAAAACAGTTAAAACACAGTTTGAGTTAAAACAGCTCAAACATGCATTTTAGTCTGGGACTAGTCTTAAGCCTTGTCTGTGAAACTGGGGGATAGTTATTCAAAACTTGTTCGTATGCTGATATTTCAGCTCACCCATTGGGAGTTGTCCCAACCCGGTCACAGATGTCCATAATGAGGCCCCAGTCCTCTGCTGTGCTAGTTTCACTAGTTGCTTTCTCTGAAAATGCAAATGAGCATCCAAATGAGACACTCAATGAAAGGTGTCTCATTACGGAGTCATTTCAATGCTAAAAATCTAAAAGGGTCTGCCTCTGCATGTCTAAACGTCTTTTCAATTACATAAAGGCAATAAACACAGAAAACACACAAACACAATACAAAATAGAACAATTTGTAAAAAAAAAACAAAAAAAAAAAAACAATTAACATACAAGTTTGCATATTAATAGTTTTACATGATAGGAAGTACAAGTGTTTGTCAAGTAGTTAGAAAGTAGGACAGGGTGTTTCCTCCGAGGAAGCAAGGGAGGCAGTGTTTCCTCAAAAAACTGGATGACAAAATAATCGATACTACAAAAGTAAAACAATGCAAATATTACAAAATGTGACATTAAAAAGTGTAAGTCACTCGATAAATCGATAAATGCGATAAACCCTGCCTCTTGCTTTCGTGCGCATTCTCGAATCGGCCTGGATGAAGACAATGATGGTGTTAATGGGAAGACTAATATTCAGCCACTTAGATATTACAGCTTTATGTCATGCCAAAATCAAGCTTGAAATGGGCTGAAAGCTTGGGGAAATTAAATGTACATTTTCGTGTCTGTGACCAGAGTGTACAAGCTTGATGACTGCTGAAAATAACTGCAGAAAAATGTAACCAGGAAAAGTAAGTGTAACAGGGACATACAGTTACATTTGATATAGCCTATGTAAAAAAATGTGAGGACTTTGCCTCATCGTCCCATTAAACAGACAAAGCAGCCTGTTTTGCCTGTTATTTTACATATTCAGCTTGTCACAACAGGCACAACCATTTCTGTCATAATCGACTAGTATAGCCTAGATTATTTGTCCCCTCCTTCAAGAACAAAACAGGACACATTTTAATGACTAACTCTTAACGGAAAAATCACATTGCGAAATCTAGCACAGTACACCTTAAAATAAAATGAACAATACTCAAGCGAGTTAAACTCGTCCATAGAGGTGTCAGAAGTTCATACACACTGAGCTCACAAAGGACAAAGCTGACAAAATAAGACCAATGTACATGTATGCTACTGGGTTCTCACACCTTTTGACAAATTAACTTCCATTATACTTCCAGTCATGCTTAATGGAAATAGAGTTAAAAAAAATAATTAAAACAATTTTTAATCTAGAAAATTTAAAGAGCAGAGCATTTTGATTTTATTATATAGCCTAATAATAATACATTATATAAGCAAGATAACAGACTATCTTCTGTTATATTATTTTTTTATATTACATTATGTCTTGTTAATTACTTTTATTATATTGTATTGTATTATTAACCTATAGAATCATATATAAATATCAAAGGATATATAAGAAATATAAGACTGCTCAAAAATCTTACTGAAAGATAATAATTAAACTGAATAACTGAAATGTTCATCAGACAAGTTCCAGGAATTTAGAATATTTTAAGGATGAGGTTTGAAAATCTTTAATCCTGATATATAAGATGTATCAGAGTAATAGAAGAAATAAACAAAACAGAAAACAGAGATCTTGAGGATATGACAGTAAACAGAGCGCTGTTGTATCGGCCCTGTTGACTTGTCAAGATCACAACACTTCGATAAAAACAACAGCCAAACTCACCCACATCCTGATCGAACGGATTTTGGCCAAATAAAGGCATTTTTCGACCTTTTCCTATCTATTAAAGAAGAAATTCGAGCGTATTATCTACGTAGATCGACGATTTCTCCTTCTCTCATCCATTAAATTGCGTTCACTTCCACCAGTTGCTCTTCCGTAAACTTAGTAAGCAAAGACAATGCCTGTCAGAAATCGCATACGTGTCATAGCAGTCAAATCATTCTTGATTTTAAACTATATTCAGAATTCACCTAATCACCCTAATTTACCTAATTAAATTATTTATTTATTTTGTTTTTATAAATCTATTTTTTTCTGACAGGCATCACCATTGAGTCCTTTTAAAGGCAAGTGCGTTCTGAACTCGAGCCCGCACTGCCATCTAGCGACTGGAATAGATGTTTGTGCGCTCTCTGTAATCCAAAATTTAACTCAAATATTACAATTAGTATTATATTTATTATTGTCATCATTACTTTTTGTTATTGCTGTAACGTTAAATGTCCGTCAATAAGGCGAATCCAAACTCTATGTAACAAACAAAACATCATTTACACTCTATCCTCGACAGGCGGCGCTCCATTCATAAGCACCTTCTATACATGTCAGCAAGGCCACACGCCTTTAGTAACCGGGACCCTTTTGGATGAACCAGTTTTTCTAATGATAGTTCAGTCATGTCGGCACCTGCCATGGGGACCAGCAAAACAGCGCACAGTGATTCCAGTAACAAGAGGAAAAAGGGACCCGGCACGCTGGCCATCGCTTATCTGGTCATTTACAACGTGGTTATGACAGCAGGGTATGGTGAAAATCAAAAGCGCTTCCGTGCTCTCTGTTCAAGCGTGTGACAGTAAGAAAGAATGAATGGTTACCTTACAGACAGACTCAGTGCTTGACTGAATCGGGGTTACCTCCCCTTTGAGTTTATGGAATGGTTTAAGACCGTTTGTTTTGATATTGAAATATTTTTGAAAAATGAAATGAAAAATGATTCAATATTTGGCAACGTTAAGCCCATTAACGTTTATTTAACGCGCCACATAATCTTCATGGCTGGTTGCATGAATGCATTGTTCTTACTGTCGTTGGTCATGTATGGAAGTACGAGGGAATTTACTGTCTTTGTTAATTTACATGTGACAATACAGTTGCAGCCGTTTGAATATGAGTCCACCCTCGTAACCTCGAAACTGTTGCACAATGGTGTCCGTTTCGGGAACGAATCGATTTGCTAGAAGTAGAACCAATTCGTTTATAAATCACTCGTCTGGATTTTGAGATGGGATTAAATCTTGGAAACATAAACAACAGTATTTGAAACATTTTATAAAGATAATATAATAATATATGAACATAATAATAACTGTTTATCACATTTATATTGAGTAATCTATTCGAAAATGTAAAATGTATACGGGAAACGTCGAAGCAAGTACTTAAACACTTGAATAATGCCTAAAATAAATCGAAGAACCGTGTTTTCATGCTAAATCACACTTGGTGTTTTGACCAATGAATTGAGTTTTTATCTTTAGTGATTGCACCATAGACTGTAAAAAAAAAATAGGATTGCACTCATACACACAGAACAATTAAATACTTTTCAGCTGAGCATGTTTATTAAAAAAAAATCACCAGAGAAGTTTCCATGATTTTTAAGATTTTATATCCCTTTTCCAGGCCTGGAAATGACGTACCGTTTTCTATAATAGTTCTTTTTATCGATTCGTTTGAATCGAATCGTTAAATCACTCGACTGAATAGCAGGAACCATGAAGTGTTCGAAAGAACCGATTCGCTCAAATCAATCGAACTTCCCAAAGAGGTTACATCAGCAGTAACCAAACAGGGTTTGCTACATTTTCGTCATGTCTGTTGGAGTCCAGAATTCAATCAGGAATAGTTTGATGATGCAATTCAGTCGAATCTTATCAGTTAGAGACCATTTCATGATATCTCAAATGGACATTAACTATATAAACATTGTCCTTTACTGTGTGCATTTATTATTTTCAATCTGAAAACCAATTACAATCCAGTCCTGTTTGTTTTGCTGTTTCATTTATTATATAGACATATTGATACTGTCTTCATCATCACTTCAGCTGCACATTTTTTATTGTGACAGATATAGTATAGGGAAAAAAATCTTTTGAGAAACTGGAGTGTATTAAAAAGCTATTTTGATGAATGCATTCTACATCAATGCATGTGAATAGCTATAAATGTGCTAGATGTATTTGAATGAGACTGTTACATGCCACTAACTGGCTGTTAAGTGCTGTGTTGTAAGAGATTTGCATGCAGTCCCACGTTTGTGTGCATTGCAGAAATGCCCTCTTTTCTCAAAGCAAGGGCAAGTGGCACAACAAAGTTACTCTATGAATCATTTCCTATCTAGTTGGCTGGTGATTGCAGTCGGTCTTGTTCGAGCATACCTGGCCAGAGGAAGTTACCATGGTCTTTATTACTCTATAGAGAAGCCCCTAAAATTCTTTCAGACTGGTGCACTCCTTGAGGTGAGTTGTATGGGAGCTATATTAATTTACATTCATTCATAATTATGAATTTAGCTCTATTTATTTATTTGCAAGTGTAATGTGTATCAAAATGTATAGATAAATAATACATAGATTATTTATTTAATTATTGTAAGTCGCTTTCTATAAAAGCTTTTCGGACGCATTGAATATAGCCTAAGAGTGACGGTAAAGACTTTTACATCATGTGACACTGAAGACTGGAGTAATGGCTTCTGAAAATTTTGCTTTGCCATCATAGAAATAAATTACATTATAAAATATATTAATATAGAAGTCAGCAATTTTAAATGGTAATAATCTCTCACAATATTGCTGTTTTAAATAAATGCCTTGGAGAGCATAATATGTGTTTCAAAAACAAAAATAAACCTTATAGACCCCTAACTTTTGAACAGCAAAAAATACTTTCAAAAAAAGTTTCAAGTCGTTTCTCCAAATTCAACTGAAAAGGCAACTTTTAATGACTTCTGCATACTCAAAATTATTCAGCCCCCTATATACAATCCCTTACAACAGCACAAATCTGCTAAATAATAATAATTTGTTACATTTATATAGCGCTTTTCTAGGTACTCGAAGCGCTTTACATAGAAGGGGGAATATCCTCAACCACCACCAATGTGCAGCATCCACCTGGATGATTAACAATGTTTACACCACACACCAGCTTACTGGTGGAGAGGAGACAGAGTGATGAAGCCAATCAGTATATGGGGATGATTAGGAGGCCATGATGGACAGAGACCACGGGGCAAATTTGGCCAGGATGCTGGGGTTAATTCCCTACTCTTTTTCGAAGGACATCCTAGGATTTTTAATGACCACAGAGAGTCAGGACCTCGGTTTAACGTCTCATCCGAAGGACGAAAACAGGTGTTGTCTCAAGCACACATGATGCAACTAATCAAGGGCTTCATTAATTGCACCAGGTGTGCTTGAGCTAGAACACATGAAAGATCTGGCTAGGTTTGTTGAGTGTCACGTTTGACAGCTTGTTAGAAATATGTCAAAAGAAGTCAAAAGAATGGTCCAAAAAGTTAAGAGAAGATATCATTGTCCTTCACAAACAAGGAACAGGATACAAAAAGATAGCAAAGGCACTAAATGTTCCTAGAGACACCATTGGAAGCATAGTTCGCAAGTTCAAAGTTAAAGAAGCAGTGGTTACACTACCTGGACGGGGCGGTAAAAGGAAGCTATCGACGGCTGCAACCAGATTTCTGAGAAGGCCGGTTCAGAAAAACCCTTGAGTGACTGCAAAAGACCTGCAGCAAGACTTGGTGGCAACAGGAACTGAGGTTTCAGCTTACTAAACGTATGCCAGAAATCCAAGACAAACACCACTTCTGACCCAAAAGCACAAGAAAAGTTGGCCCCAGTTTACTCAAAATCATTTAAATAAGCCACAGAAGTTTTGGGATTCTGTTCAGTGGAGAAATGAAACATTTTTGGCCCTATGGATCAGCGGTATGTCTGGAGGAAGAGGAATGAAGCATATGCTGAAAAGAACATTCTGTCTGCAGTTCAGCATGGTGGTGACTCTGTGATGCTCTGCGGCTGCTTTGCATCCTCTGGCACTGGAAACCTGCAGCGTGTGGAAGGCAAGATGGATTCATTAAAGTATCTGAAAATCCTAGGAGAAAGCATCATGGCGTCAGCGAGGAAGCTGAAGCTTGGGTGTCATTGGACCTTCCAACAGCAAGATCCCAAGCATACCTCAAATTTCACCAAGGCTTGGTTGCAGATGAAGTTCTTGAAGATTCTACAGTGGCCACCAGTTACCTGATTTGGAATTTGGGGAAACCACTTGAAACATTTGTTATGTTAAGCTATTTCAATTACTTTTGTTTGATTTGTTCATTGCAAACAGCTGAAAATCTCTACATTTTCCCAATAAACCTGATTTGCAATAGGGGTTGAATAATTTAGATTACAACCATAAATATATGCAATTCTTTAACTCTGCAGAGTTGTTTTAGATTATTCTTTATGCTAAAAATTATATTTCCTAGAGGCTGAGTGCACCTTATAATATTTGTTCTTTGCTCTCTTCACAGATATTGCATTGTGCCATGGGTAAGTGCACCAGCTGCTAATAACAGTCTCTTATTAATTTCTCCTATAAATATGCACTCAGCACAGTATATAGATCAGATTGTCTATATCAGGGAAGCTTTTTTTAACCCAGCAGTGCCATCGCCGGCAAGGTTGCAGCTTTCTCTGCCAGTCTGACAGTGATAATGTGATAAAGAGTCTCACTGCACCCGTGGAGCGTAGAGTTCACAGTCCACACCTCATTATCTGGGACTTAATGCTTAATGTGACCTTTCCCAGTGCAAACAACCAGTCCTGCAGTACTCTCTGTCATATCATAACCGTCCTTACTCTCTTGAATTATATTGTTATAATGATTCATTTCCGTCGTATTGTGTCTCTCTCAATGTGCAGTAAAATGCATTGAAATAAAGAAAGAATAGAAACCATTTCAACTCATCTCTGCATGATTACTTTGATTAGACCCACCCTGCAAAAAACACAAATGATTAATCTCTTTACTTGACATTCTTAATTTTGTGAAGGAATTGTTCCCTCCTCGGTGGTCCTGACTGGGTTTCAAGTGATGTCACGGGTGTTCCTTACCTGGGCAGTGACACACAGCGTTAGAGAAGTAAGTTTATGTTTAACTTGCATGAGTCATTTTAGAATTATTTATGTACTGAATTTTTAATTTTAAGTATATGTATTCTTTTTATTATATAAATTAATTGAATATTTAGATTAAATTTTATTTCAGCTTTAATTAATGAAAATATTTAGTATGATTATTTAGGATGATGTAAAGTCTCTAATTAGGATTCCCATGGATAAGAAAAACCTGGTTATGAAAATTCAGTATCAAATAATCATCTGCCATAACTATCTCAAATTACTCTTTATCATTAATGTTCCCAATGCCATAATGAGCAATATTTCCATGTTTGTCTTATTTGCTTTAGTCTACTGCCATCTAGTGGATCTAATGGATTTCAACAGCTGTTTTAATATTTCAAAGCTCATCGAGAGCCAAGCTTAGAAACATAATTTTAGTGTGAAGAAAGCAATGTTATTTATTGTATTCCCCTTTAAAGTTCTTTGTAACTAAGAATCAGGTTTTGATTGTCTATCCCAGAGAAGGACGTCTGAGCTGAAGTGTATAGGTGTGTAAGTTACTCCTACGAGAAAACTGCTTGACCCAAAACTAAAGAATAATACTAATATGCAAAGTGTCCATGTGTGCCTGTGTACGCTTCTGTTGCTAAAATAACCTCCTTTCAAGCCTGTATGTGTGTAGAGGCGATGTTAGAGCCTTTGACAGGCCTGAATGCGTTTTGAAGTGTTTCCGTTTCTGATGTGTCAAGTAGCCTCAGTGAATTGCGATGAAATGGTAGCAAACATAACTGCATGGTTCTTGATCAAATTTTGCAGCTTGTTGAGAAGATTTGTCTCTTCCCCTTGTGACTTAAAGTTCGCTCTCGTTTTAGGTCCAAAGCGAAGACAGTGTTCTCCTTTTTGTGGTGGCCTGGACGGTCACGGAGATCATCCGTTACTCTTTCTACACCTTCAGCCTGCTCAACCATCTGCCTTACCTCATCAAATGGGCAAGGTGAAGCTTCTCAGAGTCAGTCTTCTGTTTTTTTATTTTTAGAAAAGTGTTTTACTTATTATGATCTTCACAGGTACACATTTTTTATTGTGCTGTACCCTATGGGAGTGTCGGGGGAACTTTTGACGATCTACGCCGCGCTTCCATACGTGCAAAAAACAGGGCTCTACTCCATCACCTTGCCTAACAAGTACAACTTCTCCTTCGACTACCACACCTTCCTCATCCTCATCATGATCTCCTACATCCCCTGTACGTTTTAACTTTTAGACTGAGAGATTACAAATCATATTTTCTCAAAATGCTTTGTTTTGATATCTTCCATCCGTAAATAATCAGATTCCTCAGTTGATCTTGTGTAGCAAAATCTCTTGAAGCTCATTCTTGTCCAGTGAATAAACATCACTGTTCCTGTTAATGATCGTCTTTGTCTGTGTTGCTTAGTATTTCCTCAGCTCTACTTCCACATGATGCGCCAGAGGAAGAAAGTTCTGGGTCACGTGGAGGAGTACAGCAAAGTGGAATAACTCGGCCCGCAGTGCGCCTCACACAGCAGACTGATAGCAAAACGGAAGACAAGCGCATAACCTTTAAAAGCCACAATTTACAGAATTTCAAAAAAGAAGACAAGGCCGCCTTGTCGAAAAACAGGCCAGATATGCAGAATGTTTGTTAATGCTGTTTTGTTCAAGAACTGTGCAGATTGTGATTTTAGGGATCCTGTAACTACACTAATGGCTTTCCCTCAGTTTAGAGGGAGGGGAATGTTGTTACCATACTAAAACATCAGCTACTGTGTGACATTTTTATTTTATTTTCAATTCTAAATGTAGAATTACTGACCAAATATTGTAGCAAATATAATTCAAAAAAGGGCAAAAATACCGTTAGCTGCATCTGGTGGTTTTAACCAGAAGAAATGTCCCATAATTCTCCTGTGTTGTGTGTTCTGTACACTGTATTTCAGACAACTGAATCTAGTCGACTTAAATATCTCCTTGTTTCTCATTCAACTCATTCCTTTTCTTTATATTTGAGTATGAGTCATAACTCAAACTGTACTTGAATTCTAATATTCCACAATGCTTATGTTCCCATCATGATTACTGTTAGCATTTTCTTTCTTTGTTTTGTGCTGTGTTTCTTAAAGGATCAATGTTAATCTGTTGTTTTATTCAGTATTGGATCTATATTGTTGGTTTGTGGCCGTTTGCTCAGAAAAGAGGTGTATCGCCCAAAGAAATCGGCTGAGTTGCTGGGTTCGGACCTCACAGTCAATACTACTAATGTACTAGATGTGCATTTCTGTCATAGAAGGAGATTGCAGCTGACACTTTAGGAGCTTTTACAGCTGGTGATGTGGAAGTGTTTGGCTGGGAGAGGAGAGGGCTACGGGAGCGCATGCTGAGCAGAAACGAACACAAGCCTTGGCTAACGGAGGCCAATTGGATTTGAGTGCCTCCAGTCATGCTTCTCCAATGAGTCAAATCTAATAATGTGGAGAGAAAGCTGAGAGTCAAGACTAACTTAACGCTTGATTGCCCGTTTGCCTAATTGTGAACAGCCAACTTCAGCCCCCCCAATGCAAATGAATATCTCGTATTGAAGTGTGAGCCACACTATTGCACACAAAGTGGTAAGCCTGTTCTCCTTGTCAAGCCGATTCATGAAAATATTAGCATGGGATGGATGGATGCTTGTGAAAAGCTGGAGTGCAACTTTGAATAGCACTGCATGTAAAAGTGGTGTGGCTGTACCTTGGTTAATAGAAGCATGACCCTTAACTCAAATAAAAACACCAACATTGTTAAGCTTTTGATATTAAAGATCTGCATGGGACCAGCAAACTTTGTATGAATAGTAATACGATGATATATATTTACAATAAACCATAACATGGGAAGCAAAGCTAATTTGTGTAAATATATATGCAGGATATATGCCTCTATACAATTAAAGGCACTTTCTTCCTCATATTTTAGTATTTAATCTGTAGTGTAATTAGAAGTATTGTGTCTTTATTTAGATTTCATTTATTTTAGTATACTTCACTCTTGGTTACCATGTTCATTCTTCCTTCACATGATGGCAGTAGAGATCTATTCCTAACCCTAGCATAAGGTCTGATATATTTAAACTCTTGAGCAGCATGTATGCTATATATTATATTATATATATATTTTATATAAAAGCTATTGTAATATTTTGTACTTGGGGCTATAAAAATACAGTCAAATACATTAATCTTATTTCAGTAAAGTAACACTCCCATCTGAATAATTAAAATAATTTAGTAATAGTTCATAATAACTAGAAATTAACTTTTAGAATAATAATTAATAAATATATCTGGTGTTTAAAAAGATAAAAATTTTGTAAGATTTTTTTTTTTTTTCACATTTTGAATTTCATTGGAACTTTAGCCCTAAGCTTGCATTAATTTTTTGACACTGATGTGCTTATTTTGTTATTTAGAAAGGTTTGTAAAGCCGAAAGAACACAATTATGTCCTTCCTTTAACATGAGTTAACAATGGAACATACTTCTAAGCATTTATTAATCTTAGTTTGTGTTCATTTCAACATTTAGTAATATATTAATGAATATATCAGAAGTTGCATCTGTAATTTTATTTAATGATCCGGAGCTGACACAATGAACAGTTGTACATTAACAAAGATTAATACTGTAAGAAATGTGTTGCTCATTGTCAGTTAATGCATAACGTTAATTAATGTGACCTTGTAAAGTGTTACCAAATAATTATATAAAATCAGCTTATCTAATACATATACACAGTTTGAAATCTGAGGTCAAGGTTATTACAGTCCGATTACAGTTATTGTCAGATTTTATTTATTTTTTAATCGACACAATTATATTTCAGTTTTTAAAGTCTGAAAAAGAATTCTATTGAGTGTTCAGAATTAAAACAGGAAAAAATTGCTTAAAAGCAAATTTCCTTAGGGTTTGTATCTCAGCATCTCATCTGTTTAAAGGGTGGGAGTCATGGGACCTATGAAAAAAACAAAACCAAGAAGGCATGACTCTGCTGATTGCAAACAGTAAGATCTTTTGTCTTCTCAGACTGTCACATAATAGCTCAATTCACTTCACAAGTCACAAAGGTTCTGTGGTTGCAGTTGAGCACGATGATGAAGACGAGTGCGATATTCCAGAATATATAATCTTTATTTACAAATTTAAAACTCAAGGAATCACAAGTGACACTTAAATGTAAACGTGAACTGAGAATAAAAAACTGAAACGGAGGAGTAGCCTAATACAAAGGACACTATAGAAACAGGTGAACATGATGAATAATCAATGAGTAATCATAGTAACTAATGCTGCCTTCACATACTATCGGAATTATCGAAAATACTAGTTTCCTAGTTAAAAAATAGGACAGTCCCCTAAGTCAAAATATGAATGCGATGAGCTTGTAATCACGACTTCAGAAGTGGGAAGTATATAGGAAATTTCCGATAGCATGTGAAGGCAAGCATAATAATCAATGAAACAGAGGGAACAGGAACAAACACAGAAGGAAACACAGGTAACTAAAGGAAACACAAACATAACATAATCGTGACAACACACCTATTGCCAGTTGATATGATCCTGCATATTTAAAATTGAAAAATTGTCAATAGACATGGGAAGATAAAAAAACAGACACAACTATAATTGGGAAAAACTGTCATGTCAGTTGAATCATTGAAGAATAAGAGAATGACTTTATTTAAAGTATAACCTTTAAAAAAATAATATTCCTGTCCACATTATTCACATTTACATAAAACATCCACTAAAAGGTTTTAATATTTAGCATGTCTGAACTCAACCAAATTTCGGTAACTTCCCCGGCTCAAATTTTTTATTTTGTTAATCTTTTTTTATTTTGTTTATCTTTTCACCATCATTATTTTATTTTTACACAGAGAGTGGTAGGTCTATTAGTTACATCTTTTGACTTTAGCAATCTTTGTTGCATTATATATATATATATATATATATATATATATATATATATATATATATATATATATATATATATATATATATATATATGCACACATATATACAGTGCTATGCATAAGTTTAGACACCCATGCTAAAGTTGACTAAAAAGAGGAATAAAAAATCATCTTTTGGAAATTGAACTTCATGCCTTAATTAAAAAAAATAGGAAAAATCCAACCTTTAAGGACACCAATTTTCTTTGTGAATGAATAATGTATCGTAAATAAATAAATGTTCTTCCTTAAAATACAGGGTGCATAAGTTTGGACACCCCTATGTTAAATTCCCATAGAGGCAGGCAGATTTTTATTTTTACTTCATGGATCCAGGATACTATGCATCCTGATAAAGTTCCCTTGGCCTTTGGAATTAAAATAGCCCCACATCATCACATAGCCTTCACCATACCTAGAGACTGGCATGGTTTTATTTCAGTTAGCCTAATAGCTGGTTTGATTTGCATTGAGAGATGATCTTATGGAAAGTACTCCATGCCAATCTCTAGGTATGGTGAAGGCTATGTGATGATGTGGGGCTATTTTAATTCCAGAGGCCAAGGGAACTTTATCAGGATGCATAGTATCCTGGATCCATGAAGTAACTGGCCTTTAAAAATAAAAATCTGCCTGTCTCTATGGGAATTTAACATAGGGGTGTCCAAACTTATATATATATACTGTATATCCAAAGCAATTTACAAAATTGAAAGTATTTATATAACCCCTGTGGCTGCCCTGCTACCTTGTTAGTTTATGTTAAGCAAACAGCGTTCTCTCTTCCATACAGCTGTGTGGGTAGACCCGCCCACTTATCCAAATCACTATCGCACTGACACATGGGTTGACCAATAAAAAAATTGATTGGCAACTTGTGCAGCCAACTATCCAATAGGATCGCACGTAAGGCGGGGCCTAAAGATCATACTTGGTTGAATGGCAATACAAAGACAAGAAGCACCAAAACGGCTGATAACGCTTAATCAATTCTGTGTGCTTCGGTCTTGAGAATCTGCAGGGAAAGGACGTGCAGCTCGTCCGTCACAGTCAATACGCAGCTCTTTTCGAGCAGGGCGGATTCGACGCTCCTGTCGCGTGACAATTCATCTCTCATCTATACGCCAGCGCTGGTGATGTTGCTGCCACTGCATCAAGAGCTTTGGAGATACCTATCTGCACAGCACGGATGAAGACTCCTTCGCTAAAGGACACTTGTGAGGTCATCTTGGGGTGACGCAACTTACCATGCAGGAGCGTTGGAAAGCTCAGGTTTTCACAGCAATCGTGATTATGTAATCATCTAGTGGGCTGCGACCACATATCACAGGTGTACAGCTTGTGTGGATCAATGCATCAATGCATACGCACCATGGAGTCGTACTCTGCACGGTCGTCTCTTGCCAAACAAACCACACTTTTGCGGACACTATTTGCCCCTGTCATGAAAACGTGGAGATCTAGCGTGATGGGCGTAGGGTCAGTTCTCATTGATTTGGACTAAACAAGCAGTTTTAAGAAGTGTGCGAATCATACTGTGACTTCAAGGGGGTTCGACTATTTGAAACGAACTTTTTTTTTTTTTTTTTTAGAAAGAAAGAAAGAAATCTGCTAAGTTATTAAATTTAAATTTAGTTGGGGGGCACATTCTTTCGAGGTAACGTTACATCTCGTGCTAACGCAAACTCATTTGGCGCCACTAGCACAGTAACGTTAATCTAAATGTCAGTTATCTGAAGGAATTTCTAAACTAAACACTTAAGTTGAGAAAAATATGTGATATATAAATGTGTATTAAAGTGATGCATAATCATGTTTTATGGACCTATATCGTGCGAAACTGAAGGCTCGCGAGCAGCTTACTGTTGTTATGGTTACCTCATCTAGCGAACGCGGCTTCTGTTTATTTGTAGACAGGTGAAAAAACGCTCTCTGACTAACTTATCTAACTTTTATTTAGTGCTGAAACTTTGAACCCTATATATAAGCCTACATATACTGTATACATACTTCTGTGCTTTCATTACGTTCACAAATTATTTGTTTTTTTTTTATCGCTGGGGGGTTTGAGCCTCGTAATTTGTACCCAGAGGTGGTTTGTGTTTTGAAATCTATGAATTGAAAAGTGGCGTACGATTACTCCCTCTGCCGTTTACGTCCCCTAATGTGCTCTAGCCAACTGAGGATGTGTCCCAAATGACTACTTTGTATATTTAATTATTTGAAGTCCCATGTATTATGAGTGGATAAAAAATAAGAGTGAATTGATTAGCAAAATGCGTTTCTCTTTTCCAGAGAGTTTTTACTTCAATAATTTTTCTCCCTTCACATTGGTCCTACTTTATAAAAGCAGTGTGCGAAATGCTGCAATGAAAAACTCTTCAGGGCCACTTTTACTATCTCCTTTTTAATGAGATCCACGTGTGGATTTTCTTTTCTTGTTTTGAATCACCAGCTGACTGCAACGTTGTGTCTTGAATCGGCTAAATAAATTTAATATAATATGTTCCCTCATATAATGAATGAAACACCCCCTCTTTAGTGTAAAAACGATTTATTTGGGATCAAGATTGACAAGTTTGACATTTATATTTGTGTACGAATAATTCGTTGACTTTTAGTGGTCCAAAAAAAAAAATTGATCTGTATAATAACTTGATAAGTTATAGTAGTGGTTATGCATCGATGGATATTATGCAAACTGCTACTAAGCAGCTGTTGCTATGGTCACCTCCTCAAGCAAAGGTGATTTGATGTCTGTTCGCGAGCGCAGACTCTGACTAACTTTCGTGGCTACTGAAACGTTATTTGAAAACGCTGCTGAAACAAACTTGTAAGACCCCCCGACCTTTTCTTTGACCTAAAACCCTAATTAGGAGGTCAAACCCCAATGGTTCGCACACTGAAGTCTTAAATTGCATGGTGTAGTCGAGATCATGTCCAGATCTAACAGCGTGAGCCCACCCGGCGCTGGCGCTCCTGTATTGAGGGGAGGGACGGAGCACAGATCCGCTTGGGGCGAGTCTGAGTCCGTGGCGAACGGATGTCCATACTCGGCCAGATCCTCCTGCAAAAAGCTCATACGGTCCAACAGTCGGTGGAGAGAGGACGATGACTTCGAGCTACAACCGGGCCGAGCCACGACCACCGTCAGCCGGGTTAGTTTCAGATCCAAGTCTGCTTGGCAAGAGCACGGAGAGGAGAGTCGCAACAATAACCGATCGTCCCCGAGGTACCGAGATGGAGAAGTGAGACCCAAGTCCGTGGAGTTGGGTTTGGAGGACAGGAGAACCAAGTCCAAGCCAGAGGAGGAGCTCATGCCTGAAGTTAACTTTTCCATGAGCGCGTGCTGCAACGGCGTGATGCAGATTTTCAAATCCAAGAAGTTCCAGTCGGAGAAGTTGGAGAGGCTTTACCAGCGCTACTTCTTCCGACTCAACCAGAGCAGTTTGACGATGCTCATGGCCGTTCTTGTGCTGGTGTGCGCAGTGATGCTGGGGTTCCACTGCGCTGGAGTGTATGATGTCACTTACGTGGTGGTTTTCTCCACGACGATCGTACTCATCCTCACGCTGATTGTCGTGTGCAACAGGAACGGCTTCCATCAGGATCACATGTGGATAGTTTGCTATGTGCTCATTCTGGTGGTGCTGGCTGTACATGTGGTCGGTGTGGTGCTGGTGAAGCCGCCGAGCGCGTCTGAAGGCATCTGGTGGACCGTGTTTTTCATCTATGTCATTTACACACTTCTGCCGGTGCGGATGAGAGCAGCGGTCATCACTGGAATTATACTGTCTGCAATACATGTGCTGGTCTCATGGAAGTTAAACGAAAGGGACGTCTTTTTGTGGAAACAGGTGAGTGCAGTGTATATATGCTTTCATTACTTTGCTTGGATTTGAAGTAACCCCTTATATGATTGATTAATTGTATTTATTTATTCATTTACTTGCATCCGTATACATGCTCAGTCAGTCACTTCAAGCTCTGTCAGTGGTTGTCATTTGACCGTATAGGTAGCCTACAAGGCTGATTAGTCTATTTAGTTATGTACACAATTCCGTGTGATAGCCTAGGCTACTCTTTTCATGCAACAGTTGTGTAAACAAGAAGTTAATA
This sequence comes from Squalius cephalus, assembly GCF_949319135.1. Lineage (NCBI taxonomy): Eukaryota > Metazoa > Chordata > Actinopteri > Cypriniformes > Leuciscidae > Squalius > Squalius cephalus. Next base: position 10,893,738 of record NC_137130.1, read on the forward strand.
ATGAGAATTTATTCAGGTCGTCAATGAAGATTCCAAAAGAACTCAAAGCATCAAGCATTGCTAGAATCACCGCAGGGACTGACAGCCAGTCTGGACAAGGACAAGGTTGTGTGAGGGGAGCGGAGTGACACATTCCCCCTCACCCATTTCAAGTGTCCTGTAATCACTCCGCTCCAGCTCCACTCCGTATTTTCCATTTCCCATTCCCTGCTCTTTTATAGAGCTTATGGAATTGCTTAAATGTGTTAAAGCAGAATGGATACACAGCTATACTCACGTGCAGTGTTGTGCAACATACATATTATACAGAAAGTGAACATTTTTAACATTTAATTTTGTGCAATGAAATTTCTTTTTTAACCATACGTTATTATAACGTTGCTTTGCAATGACAAACATTCTCATAATGCGCTGTTGGTCATGCTTTTATTGCTGAAGAACAGTTTACTGCACTGTTCAACTGCTTTAACTATTTAGTTCTCTAGTAAAAAAAAAAAAAAATTCTTCTGAGAATTTCAGTAGAAGAATTGCCAAACATTTCAGCTAAAGTTTAAGAGTCTGTTTACATGGGGGGGAAAATACTTAAATAATGAGTCTGAAATGATGTTTATTAGTCAACGCTAGGTCTTTTTGAAAAGCACTTCGATGTTCTTGTGGTTCTGAAAGCAACAAAAGTTGATGACTCACACTTGTTTTCTCTGCAAAGCCTCTGGATGTAGGCTAGTTGAGCACATATGCTTTCTTAAATTCTGTTCAGTTTTTCTCTTTTTGGGTGACTTGGTCAAGATGTTGAGTGATGGAAATGTGTCAGTAGATGAATGTAACTGCAGTCTCTTTGTACTAATGACGTGTTTGGATATTGCACGTGATAACCTGCGCAGTAACATTGTGCAAAGAAGGAAAACAGTCTTTTTTTTTTTTAAACGCAATCAAATGCAAATATATAACTTAGTACTGTAGACTAATAACGGCATATTTTAACATCATACTGTATGAGTGCAATTTTGAGTTACTGAATTATTTTGTAATGATTTATTAGGATAATTTTTCGAAGTAGGTTATGTAAACTCATACTTAACCATGCTCAGTTGCAATCTTTTGACTCTTTATTATTACATTTTATAGTAAATGTGCTTTAAACTCCTCTGTCTTCAGATATAATTATGTTTTCATTGAAAATACAGACTCTTTGAATGGTGTGTGTGTGTGGGAACGGACTGCTGTGTTTGTTTCTCTTTCCACACAATGCTGTTGTCTTTAGCATATCAGATCTCTCTCTGTTTACACGGGACCTAGCAGGACTCTCCAATAATTGTTGTTTTATTGAAATCCTGGGATGAAGGATGTATTAGGAGTGCTCTCATAGATGACTAGCCTTCATCTGGCTGTGATGATCTGTGCTGTGCTGCTTTTTATGAGGTCAGAGGTTTTGGGGCAGGAACGGCGGCCATAGGTGAGATCAGGTCACTTTTTTGGATTTTTTTCTTTAATATGGACAGATCATAGCATGTATTTTTTTCTAAAAGCACTTTCAAAACCAATTCTGGAGGTGTTAGAGCTGGCCTGTTTTGGCACGAATAAAGTCCTTATGAGTACAGTAGGATAAGAAGAAATCAAAGGTGCTTTTCAGGATTGTCTTCCAGATCATTGACAGTTCACAATCTCCAGCTCCATTTCCCCCGTGTGCTTCATTAAAGCTGGAGGTGGGACTCAGTTAGAGGAGCTTCCCCTAGGGGGAAAACAGAAGAGGTGGACAGAGTCCTGCATGGCACATCTCCAGTTGTAACATGGTTTGTGGCTGCTTTAATTGAATTGCCCCACTCTATAACATGCAGACCCACTGGAATTCAAAACAGATGTCCTCCCTGTCCTTCTTGAAAGAACTGCTATTAATTTGCCTTTCTGAGTCAACCCCTATGGAAGCATTAAAGTCACCATCAAATCAAAATTGACGATTCTTTCTTTTTTATGGAATATTGCAGTAATTATAATGAATGAACGGGTTTACTTCACAATAGGGAAGAAAAGATGATCACAACTTCCGTTTCATGCTGACTTTAACCTTTCAACAGGCCAGGCTGACTACGTGCTCTGCAGAGCGGCTCGCTGAAGAAAGCACCACCTCTAGGGACTAATGCAGAGCTCACACACAGATGATCTGTTGATATACTGTCAACTTTTGCTGCACTTTTACATTGTCTGAGTAGTCGATTTACGTTAGGCCTATATCACATACATTCAGTTGTTGACTAATATCAGTGAAATTTTTGCTTAAAAAAAAAAAAAAAATTTAAGACATACCTCTAGGCTATTATTATTTCTACTACTATTATTATTATACAACTATATACTACTACTAATATATTATTATAATAATAATAATAATACATTCTAATCAAAAATAGCAATGATCATTATTGATTATTATACTAAGAATTATTAATATCAATATACTACTATTACTAATATTGTCATTATAATAATACATTATAAAAAATTAGAGCTGTCAATTTATTTAACAATTTAATCAAATTAATATGGAAATAATTGCATGCGGCAATAAAAGCCCCTTTAAAACAAACAAGTACATCATACACTTGAAAAATTATTGTAATTTTTAAGTAGGGATGGGCATTTTTGTCAATTTTTCGAGTACTCGAGTACTGAATAATGTTGACAAATAAAAAAAAATATGACATGCAAATAGCCTATGTCTAGTTTCAAGATATGGGAGTAGAAAACTAACAATGCTAAATTATCAATAATGCATCAATGTTTTCAAAAAAGAAACCTCTAAAAGGAATGGCTGCATGAGTTATGTACTGAAACAGGTATTGGTTTAACAATAAAAAACAATAATAAACATTTTATTGATACATTTTCATACCGTTTCTACAGTGTTAATCTGTACTCCAAAGAAACCCCTAAGCATCAGGTTGATGAAGGCCTTTTTGGGTTGATATATACATTGGTGTTTTAAATATGTAGGCTTTTTAATACTATGTGAGTGCCTGGACGTGGAAGTATGTTTTTATTTAACGTGGAAACATCCACTAATTTATATTTATGCTTCAGTGTGTATTGTATTGTGAGGTAGTAGGCAATCAACTTTATTGCAGATGTTGTTTGGTTACTTGAAGACATTACAAGTTTCAAGAGTGGGCTTACAACTATATGTGTAAGCTCTGGGAAAGTTGAAGTTTTTTATTTTATTTTTTATAATGCAGCCGTAGGAGTGAGTTTGTGTTACCTCTCAAGATCCGATTCTGACATGTCTCTAAGTGCAGACCCTCAATTGTGCTTCTTGTATCTTAGCAACCAAGGCCTGTTCTCACAAACAACATCCAGAAGCACTCAGGGCTTCCCTGTGAGAGGACCCCTGCTTTTCATCTCTTAACCACCTCCAGTGAATGTGCGATCTTACCATTAGAGGTTCAAATTGAGATAATTAAGGTGCAAGTGCCCCTGGTGCTGTGCGCCCTTTCTCTCTTCTTCTCTCCCCCCTTGCATTGTTTTTTTCTGTTGTCAAGGTATATATGAGGGTAATCAAGCTCTGATGTGTGTGGGTGGCTGCCCACACATCTCTTAAACAATTGCTGCAGTCTATGGCTTATATTAGATGTCTTATTAGGAGCCACATCTTGAGGCACATTATAAAGTTTTTCACTATGTGATAGTTTATTTATCATATATTGTGTAACATATATTATTTTTGTATTATATTGTACATATATAGTGTGTGTGTATAAATGTGTATTTGTGTAGGCCTATATATGTATTATAATATATATATTTACACACACACACATATATAGAGAGAGATTTAGTGTGTGTGTGTGTGTATATATATATATATATATATATATATATATATATATATATGTATATATGTGTGTGTGCAAACACACACCTACTGTATATAAATATAATAATATATACACAAACATATTAGCCTATATAAACAAACTTTTGTGAGACGTGATTATTCGATTTGACAGCACTTGTATATCCCTCTGGTGCTCTTCGCGTTTCAGTCAAAAATGACAGAATTTTTTATTTATTTCATTAAAAATTAATGCATTATATTTTAGTTTAATAATGTTTTTTATTTAATATTTTGTATTTTTAGGGGATTTTAAGGTACTAAATTATATTTACGCTGTATTTATTATCCATTCATTCACTTGAGCATAGACCTGAAAATTTTAATTCCAACTTAAACTGTTGTAAATCTTGAATGGTTTAGAGCACAGACTTATGTTTGATCTCTTTTCAAAGATGACACTTGGCAGATTATTGCAAGAAGTGAAAAAAGTTTTAAAAAATTGAACTTAAAGTTACAGAATTTTACATTTATTGTTATGAAAAATGCACAAAAATACTATTCACATTTTTTATATGAAATATACATTTTCAAAAATAGATTTTACTCTAAAACTGCAAGAAAATCAAAGTCATAAATCTAAACAAGTTGTGTGCCAAATTTGAGCTTGATATCTCAAAAAATGAGCTTTCAGTAAGATTTTGTTTGGCCGCAGTACCACTAGATTTCCACTAGATAAAATTCATCTCCCATTTATTTCCAATGACTGCGAGGAGCTATATTTTTTTAGGAACATTCAACCTTTTCAAAATCACGTCCATGATGTGTTCACAAAGCAAGTGCCAAAACCTTTACCAAGTTTCGTACCATTCCGAGGAAGTAAAAAATTCTACAAAAAAAACATTACGTAAATTAGTATTTAATATATGTACACACACATAGTATGTAGCCTATATTTTATATATATATTTTATACATATGCATATACATACACACATATTATATTAACACAAACTTTTATGTTAGATGTTTGTGTTTAAATTTCACATTCATAATAGAGTTAAATGCAGGCTTGCGTCTTGTGAATCATCTCTGTTGACACATTTAGTTGCGTAACTTTATGATCTTCAAAACATTTTCTATGTTGATTAATTTCACCCAACTATTGTAATGAGATCACCACATTCTCAACACATTTTCGGTTCTTGAATGGATGAATCCGATGAATTACATGAAATGAACAGGATTTGGATTAATATATTGGAAGACATCTGGTCATTTTCATTGTTGATATTTTGTCAGTATTTAGCAACCACTCTCTCCTTACTCCTGTAATGCTCTCACACAAAATGAATGCGAAATGTGCCATGCGTGGAGCCGATTATTTCTGTGGAGACTCAGGAATGCATCCTGATTCAAACCAAACTCATCATGTTATTTTTATTGCAGAACCACCCTCTGTTTCTCCTTTATTTGTCACCCATCTTTTTCTAATTTGCTCTCGGAAATAAGCCTTGTTGCCGCCTACAAACTGTGTATTTGTTAGACCTACATAGTGTCAAATCATGTATACGTGCTAATTTTGTAATTGTACATGGCAGGCTGAATCTACTGGATGTAGGCTCATAGTCAACATGTTTGTCATGTAATTTTAGTGTCAACCTGCTGTGTGAGTGGCCCACTTTTTATTTTTCTGTTAATAAACGTTGGGGCAAGTATCATATCTAAAGGTATTTGGACACTTCATTTAAAAAAGTGTGTGAAAGTCATTGTCAGTTATTGTAAGCGTAGGTTTATCAATGTATCAAAATTGTATCTTACTATGTGTACTGTTTAAACAGCATTATGGTAAAAATGGTTACCATACGTGACAGACTTTTGCTTCGGGTGGAGCTGATGGAACGGCAGTTTCTTTCAGTTTTTTTCCTCTTCATTTGGCCTAAACACTGTGTTCGTTGTCATCCAGTTTGAAATGTTGATTACAAACAAGCATGTTTTTCCAGATTTTCCATTATGGTGTTCTCTCCATATTTATGATTATTTTCAGCCTTTAGCTATACTGTGTATAACATGCTGGATCCTTCACTAGAAACTGAAAATAACTCTTTCCCGCTAAACTTTTATTCTTTGAATCCTTGCACCCGGGAACAATACAAGTCTACACCATGATGGCAAAAAGTTTTCTAAGAAATATTTCCTACTAAAGCAAGGCGGTATTTGATTCAAGTGTCAAGTGCATCCATAGCAAAATAGGAGATAGAGTGGCTTTGGATGGCAACATGCCCAGTGCATTATGGGTGTTCTGTTCAAGCTTTTTTTTTTTAACCTATTTGGCAAAAGGGAAGCACCAATTTACCATGCCATTCTACTGCATTGGCAGCCAAGTTTTATCGAAAGCCCATTTTGTCAATGGTGAAGTACCCTTTTAACTTGAAGGGAAATGGCTTCATACATCAATTTTTGAGCAATTTTTTGCAATTATTTATAACTGAATGCTCTAAAGGTGAAGTTAGTTCTGAGAAAAGGCCTAGAATTATTTGTTTGGAAATGCCATGACCAAGTACTTTGTTGTGGCCATTGTATTTCTGTAATTATTAACAATTACAAAGTTAGAAACCCAGGTTTTAGATCATAAGTACTATTCCATATTTGTCCGTTACTGGACATTTTTCTTCTTAGTAGTTGATGAACCTGAACGGTTTAGTATCTTGTTGTAACTGAGTCATTTAGCGTGATCAGAAGCAGATGCCTCCTTCACTCTAGAAATAAATTGTAGGTCCCTAAGCCAGTTCCAATGTTTGCATCATTGCTCATTTTCACTGTCAGGTTCCTGAACAGTCTTCAAAAGTTGTCCAAGCCCTTTCCATAGCGCTGTCACTATTGCAAAAGGATACTGGAGGGAAGCCAGTTGGCCTTGTTTTCATTTTCATTTTTGTATGGCAAGCAGAAATAAGCAGTTTCTCACAATGTTTTACATGCAGCTAGGGTGTGGAGAACACTCTCAAACACTTGTACTTTAAATATGTTCCACAAACCATTTGGTGAAATCATGTTGTTGAAGAAATGTAGCTCTGTAGAACAGCTCAAAGAGCACTGACAGGCATAGATTCAGAAGATGACAGAGTCAAGAGGAACATATAGCTAAACACTCAAATGTGATAAGCGCTTTCCTATTGGCTACCTCACTAATGCAGAACAAAAGAAAAGTGTGATTCAAGTTATTCCAGAATCCAGATCATCAGGCTTTAAATTAGAAATTTAGGCTACATATACTTGTAAAATAACTGAACTGATTTTTTTCTAACTGAACTGATTTTTTTCTTTCACATTCCTCAAAAAGCATAAGTTACAATTCATATTCATTCTCTCTCTCTCTCTCTCTCTCTCTCTCTCTCTCTCTCTCTCTCTCTCTCTCTCTCTCTCTCTCTCTCTCTCTCTCTCTCTCTCTCTCTCTCTCTCTCTCTCTCTCTCTCTCTCTCTCTCTCTCTAGGAAGAGAAACTCTATATCCTTCTATTTGTGGCAGGCAAATTACCTCTTTTGCAAATATTCAAATCATTTTTGATATGAAATGAACCATTATTTGTTTTTCTTTACCGCAGTGTCCGTGTCTGTGTGAGGCGACTTTGTTGTCAGGAAAGATCAAATGAAATTTGTATATGTGCTCTATTTCAGGGTTAGAAATGTGCAGTGGATTAGATCTAATCTAATTAAATGAGCAGGTAAAGCATTCAAATAGCCTATATGACAGAGTTTGTTTAAAATAAGAAAGCATCACATTGCGGTTGACGGCTGTTGTTATACTTTCCATTTATAGAGTCTTGAAAACAAATGATGCTTTGCAGACGTTTGAGGACTTAATTTATAATAGTAGTAGTAATAATAATACTACTAATAATTATTATATAATACTGTTACTGTTGCTTAATTTTAGATGATTCCAGACAGAGGGATTGTAGCCTTTAGACTGTATAGTGACTACACAATGATAAATGTTTAAATGTAGCCTATACGTACAGTATGCATGGATGTGTATATGCACATGAATAATGTTTTTTTCCTTGTTACTTTATCATTCTAAAGAGATGCTATAAAATGGGTCTCTGCAAAAGAAAAAGCTCACCCACATAACAGATGCCATTGTTTTGTAAATAACCCGGTCCTACTGACTAAGGAACAGATTTCAAGTTTGATGTCACAAACTGCTTCTCACTCTAACAGTTGCTTGCTGTTGGAGTGAGATATGATGTGTTTCTTGACATATTTTACTAGAAAAGGTGTAATGAACGCCATTTTGGCCTTGAAAGTCGTGAGCTGAAAAAGTATTTATCCAGAATGATGACTTTACTGCACCCACCGCTCTGCATATTTTGTCTCTTATCTTAAAGGGACACTTCACCCATTTGCATTAAGCTTTGCATTGTTAGAAACCCAGTCATACTATTGAATGGTCATGCAACATTTTTTCATTTTCCCCCGAGACGAGAGAAATCTGTATTTACCTCTTTACACTTCCTCCTACAATGACGCAAAAATCGTCATTTTGCGTCATTGTAGGAGGAAGTGTAAGAGGGGGGGATTTCTGTTAAGACTACAAGCACTAGATCCACCCTTTCAAACCCGCCCATAGGGGGTTGCACCTAATGCGCTAACAGACCTATCACAGATCAGTGCGAGTGCGTTTGATTTCAACGGCAGAAACCTGCAGAAAACAGGGACGAAGAAAGCTGAGTAGTAGGGGTTACCATACTCTATTTCCCGGACATGTTATGCCGTCGAGATCGACAAAAATGTCCGGGATTCAGCTTTTGCTTTCTGCGGTCGCCATCCATTGTTTACATGCTCACCTTTTGTTTCAATCTAACTGAATTCACCCCGATTGGTGAATCTGAATGTAATGTTTACATGAATGCTAAACAAGTAATCGGTTGATTTGCGTTTTAACATTGCTAAGAAAATACCCGCACCTCCGTGAGAGATAGCCCATGAGACCGGTGCATCTCACAGGCGCGCTCATCAGTAATCACCGTAATACAGGGAGCAGGACGAGGCTAGCGCCGCGGGAGAAAGACGCGAGGCCGGTGGCGTGATCGGTTGAAAGACGCGAGGCCGGTGGCGTGATCGGTTGATGTGTGTTTTACCATTGCTAAGAAAATACCTGCTCCTCCGTGCGAGATACGAGAACAGTGCCTCACAGGTGTCGGTCGTCAGTAATCACGCCACCGGCCTCGTGCCGTTCTCCCGCACCCCTCAGCCTCGTCCTGCTCGCCACAGTAAACATGATGAATGGCGACTGTAGAACGCAAAAGCCGAATCCCGGACATTTTGGGCAAACTCGTCACGGAGACTCACTCGTAGCCTAGCCTTGCCTTGTTGTTTTAAACTGCGCTCTCTTACCGGTAGGCGTGGCTTGGGAGTGGCCTTGTAGGGCAGCGAAGCAAGTGCATTCTGGGAGTTGTTGTCTTTCATCCACATAAGCCAAAAATACATTTTCTGGCTTTTCTCAGTCTAGAAAGCTCCAAATTCAAAAATAATTTCACATTTCTTCTACATAAATGACCCACTTTCAATACACATTCATGTCTCCACGGGTGAAATGACCCTTTAACTTTTTGCTAAAGAGGTGATTTATCAGAATTGGGTAGAAATAAGGGAGCATACTAAATGTGCAGAGCGGTGGGTCCCCAGGATGGAGTTTGGTTACTTTTTAGTGTTACAAACCAGCTGAGAAAACTGTATGCTCATTGTTAGTTCATGTTAGCACAGGTCCAAATAATTAATGTTAACAAAGATTAGGCTGCTGTCACAAGACCGAATGCATGCACTGATCCAATATAATGAACCGCATCCGATTTCTTTCTCAATGGTTTACGTTCTCTATGTTCGACATATCCTTCTATGTTTACCTAGGATATTCGCCAAGATGGATATTGACATAATTTTGTGTGTGTTATACGTTCAAGCACAAGACGTGTAGAAGAACTCAATTCTGTTTGCGCTCTTTTATGTTAAGTTTTGTTATTCAGTTTCAATCATGTTTATTGCATTATTTTAGTGTCGTGTGTTACCCTGATGGTGTTTGGTCTTTGTTTCACGTGTATTATGGTGGTAATCTGTACATTTAAAGGTAAAAAAAGAGCAGATTTTGAAAATTCAAGAAGTTTGCTAGGCTATATTATTAACATTATATTACTTAATGAAATGTGGTTATAAGTTTGTAAAATATATAATATGCCATCCCATAATACTGATTTTTTTTAAAATAATAAAGTAGTCAAAAAATATGACGGTCTAAATTGTGGCTGCAGACATTTTTCATATTTTTTTTATTATTATTTATTATTCAATTTTAATTATGTAATATTTAAATGAGTAATCAAATAAATTGCTAATGTTTTAATAACAATTTTTTTTTTTTTTTTTTTTTTTTTTTTTTCAATGAAAAAATAAAAAAACATATATATATATATATATATATATATATATATATATATAGAATTGCTCGGACATGGTGTGGAACATATATATAGTGGAATGACCCTGCTCTCTCAGAGGGAGAGAAGAAAGGCCAAGCTCTTTCTCATCTCAAACTGCTGTGATGAAAATTTAATGTGCGCTTCTGCTATCCGTTGCCTTGATTGTACTTTTTCCTCACTCCTCTTTTATCATCTAACTGGATTCATCTTTATAGAAAATATCCCATGAAGCTGATTTTGCATCCCATGAATCCCATCGTTCGGCTAAAAAGGAAACTACTTGGTTACTGACGTAACCTCAGTTCCCTGAGATGAGGGAATGAGTATTGCGTAAGACTAGCTTACGCTATGGGAAAACCTCCTTTTCTCGAGAATATTGAAGCAAACTTTTTAAAACGCATTGCAGCTGCACAGCGAGCACAACTGAGCGCGAGAGCGGTCATTGGCTGTGCAGCGGCAACTGCACGAACCTATGGCGAGGTGGCTTTGACACGAGAACCAGTCGGGACGCTTGGCGCCCTGGCGCGTAATAACCCGCCAGTATGGGCGTGGTCAGAGGCTATATATTGGCGTGTCTCGCCTAGGTGCTCCAGGTTTAAACGATCCAATCCCCTGATCCAAGCAAAGTAGCACGGCAGGTTATGCAATACTCGTTCCCTCATCTCAGGGAACTGAGGTTACATCAGTAACCGAGTCGTTCCCTTTCGAGAGGTCTCTCGTATTGCGTAAGACTAGCTTACGCTATGGGAACCCCCTGCAAAACGCTGTGCGTGCTAACTTCGCTCTACCGTGACCAAAGCATGTATGAATCACAAGGGAAGCATGATCCTAATATAAGCCAGTAAAACGGGCTTTATATATTGGATAACTAGGAATCTTAGTTCATGGTATAAGGGATACATAGTGGCCAGCTAAAGCAGCGCCAGGTGTGTATGAACCCTAGCTGTGTATGAACCCTAAGACTTTGTGGGGGTGCTTAACACTTTTACACTGAGAGAACCTTGGCCTGTAAGGCGGGTACCTCCAAGTTATAAAACTTCACAAATGTGGACGGCGAGGCCCAGCCAGCCGCCGCACAAATGTCCTCAATGGGTATTCCACAGGACCAGGCCCACGAAGAGGCCATGCCTCTCGTGGAGTGAGCTCTGACGCCCAAGGGGCAAGGAAGGCCCTTGGACTTATAAACTAGCGCGATAGCATCTACTATCCAGCGCAGCAGTCTTTGCTTTGTAACAGCCAAACCCTTAGTGCGGCCGCCAAAGCATATGAGGAGCTGTTCTGACTGCCTAAACGGGGCAGAGCGCTCCAGATAGATCCTGAGAGCCCTTACATGGCAGAGTAAATGTGCATCACTCTCATCCTCTGGCGAGAAGAGAGCCGCCAGGGAAATGACCTGTGCTCTAAATGGAGTGGAGAGCACTTTAGAGACATAACCGTGCCTCGGTTTAAGGACGACTTTAGAGTTGTTTGGCCCGAATTCCAGCGTGAAACGCTGTTATGGCCGCCACATAGACTTTGAGCGTGGAGGGGGTGCGCCCCGCATCCAGCAGCTCTTGCAAAAATGTGAGCACACTTGGTACTTCACATGCCTGAGGGTCTACGTTTTGTGCAGCGCACCTGCCAGCAAACACCGCCCATTTCTGAGCATAAAGGCGCCTCGTTGAGGGCGCTCTTGCCTCTGAAATGGTTTTCAGCACCTTATCCGGGAGATGCCCGGGTACCCGTTGAGGGGCCATGTGTGGAGGGCCCATAAATCTGGACGGGGGTGCGAAATCGTTCCGTTCGCCTGTGTGAGGAGGTCTTTCCTAAGTGGAATCGGCCATGGGGCTGTTTCCAGCATCAAGAGCTCTGGGTACCAACACTGGGTTCTCCAGAGGGGGGCTATTAACAGCACCGCACATCTGCACTCCCTGATCCTTTCGATGACCTGTGGTAGCATCGTGACAGGAGGGAATGCGTACAGAGGGTGGCTCGGCCAGTCGTGGGTTAGCGCGTCCCTGTTCTTCGTAAAAAATATTTGGTAGTGAGCGTTGTCTTCTGAGGCGAAGAGGTCGACCTCCGCCCTGCCGAAGACATCCCACAGCAGCTGAACCATTTGTGGATGAAGAGACCATTCCCCTGGGAGAACGTTGTGTCTGGAAAACATATCCGCACCCTGGTTCAGAACGCCTGGTACATGCGCCGCCTTAAGCGAGCGCAGGTTGCGCTGGGACCAGAGAATGAGTTTCTCGGCAGTGCAGGTTGTGTGACCTGAGACCACCCTGGCGTTTATGAACGACACCACTGCCCTGTTGTTCGTCCGGACCAGGACGTGGTGGTCTTTAAGTATGGGAGAAAGGCTTTTAAAGCTAAGGCTACCGCCTTCATCTCTAGACAGTTTATATATAGGCGCTTCTCCGGGTCTGACTATAGACCAGAGACGGGCCTGCCCTCGTAAAGGGCCCCCCAGCCTAAGCTGGAGGCAGGCATCTGTCGAGATCACACCCAATCTCACGCCAGACCAATACCAGTCGGCCGCTTTCCAGGGAGTTGGGGCTTTGATGCAGCCGTGATTCGCTCTGATTCGTAAGTGACCAGATCGCCACGCGTGAGCTAGGACCCGTGGTTTTAGCCTGCACTGAAGAGGACGCATTCGCAGCAGCCCTAGCTGGATTACTGGTGAGGCCAAAGCCATGAGACCCAGCATCTTCTGGAATTTCTTGAGGGGAGCGTGAGCACCCGCCCTGAAAAATGTTGCTAGGCACCGAACAGACAGCGCTCATGCGCACAGAGTCTATTTCTATACCCAGAAAGGAGATTTTCCGGCTGGGAAATAGTGTGCTCTTGGAAAAATTGATCCTGAGGCCCAGGCATTCTAGGTGGTTGAGGAGCCAGGCTCTGTGAGTTATTAATAACTCCTCTGATTGGGCTATGATGAGCCAATCGTCGAGGTAGTTCAACACTCCCCACTGTCTCAGGGGAGCAAGCGCTGCGTCCATACACTTCGTGAAGGTACGGGGTGCTAGAGACAGGCCGAAGGGTAGTATTGTGTACAGATAAGCCTGTCCTTCGAATGCGAACCTCAGGAATGGTCTGTGATGGGGCGCTATTTGGATATGAAAATAGGCGTCCATCAGATCTACTGAGAAAAAACAATTCCCCGGGTGAATATGCGCGAGAATTTGCTTGGTTGTCAACATCCTGAACGGACGCGTCATAAGCGCTTTGTTCAGGCGTCTGAGATCTAGGATGGGTCTGAGACCGCCATCCTTTTTGGGGACGAGGAAGTAGCGGCTGTAAAAGCCTGACTCGCTCTGTGACATAAGAACTGTTTCGACAGCCCCTTTTCTCAACAGTTTTGACTAGTGATGGGGACGAGACCGCCTATGCCGAGTCCGAGTCAAGACCGAGTCTTTGAAGGGTCGAGTCCGAGTCGAGACCGAGTCCGTTGGTTAACATGGGAGGATTTGAACTTGAAACACGGAGTGTACTGACGCCTTTCCGTGGTTAAAACAACATTGCTTCTTATGTTTGTTCATGTTTATTTGAGGCTATAAATTAACTAGAAGGAAGAGATGATCGGTTCACGAGCAGCTTTAACTGATGCTCTACAGCGATCTGTCACTACACATTTAAGAGCCACAAAACGGTATTTATTGTTTAAATTTCTTTTTAAAAAATGACCAAATTTGAAAGGCGAGACTTTGTTTAATATGTTTAATATCAAAAGTAACCGAAAAGTAACCTGGTCTGTCCTGTCTGTCAGCGTGTTGTCAGTCTCCTCTCTGCTCCGCGATGTATTTTTCACTGCGTGAGAACATGGTGTGGCGTGAGAACGGTGTAGCTTGTCGGACATAGCGACAGTAACTAAGGGGGGCGGGTCTTTGCGAACAGTCAATTAAAATTTTCTAGTGGTATTCTAGTGGACTAGTGATGGGGCGAGACCGCCTATGCCGAGTCCGAGTTAAGACCGAGTCTTTGAAGGGTCAAGTCCGAGTCAAGACCGAGTCTTTGTAAGAACAAGTCCGAGTCGAGTCCGAGAAAGCAGAAATCGGTCTCGAGACCGGACTCGAGTCCGAGACCGGACTCGAGTACTACATCACTAGTTTTGACACTTCGGTACGGAGAACATGCCGTGTTCGACCATTGTCTCGACCTTGGCTCGAAAGCGCGGAGGTCTCTGCGAGCAAACTGGAGTGAGTAACCTTGTTTTATTATGTTTAACACCCAAGTCGATATTTCGGGGATAGCCTCCCAGGCTTTGACCCTCATAGCTAGGGGTTGAATGAATAAAGGGACCTGGTCGCTGTGAGATAGGGGCCCGGCCGTCTGACTGTCTAGTGTTTCCCTGCCTGTGTGAACGGCGCTCATGCACGGGGCGCGCGTCTCAGGGAGCGCGAGCCCTCTATAGCGTCTATGGCGTGGGCTTTCACATATAGCGGTGCGTTCATAGCAGCGGGCACACGGTCTATGTTTATTACCCTCTTTTCCCTGATAGGGGAAAAAGATGACACCATGTTGGAAGTGCTTGTGTGTAGGGGCGCGCACATTATAATGGGCACCTGAACTACATGGGCAGCTTGAGCTGGCGGGGGGCTTGAGACTGTATTGAGACTGTATGAACAGTGTTTGAGACTGTATGCACAGTGTTTGAGTGTGGAGGTGCAGACCTTTTGCCTGTGGTGGCGAATTGGTAACTGTGGGGACAGTGCTTGTGTGCAGGTGTGCGAACTTTATAGCGGGCACATGACCTACATATGACACATGGAGAAAAGAGCTCTTTTCTTGTTTTATTTGTGTCGCTGTAAAAACGGCGTTTGGTTGCAGGTGAGCGTGCTGCGTGGCAGACTCGTTTGCTGCTGATTTTACATTTCCAGCCACCTGTGAGGGAACTGGAAAATGTCTGGGGAATTTTAGAGAGATCGGCCCGGCCTCGGCGAGACTCGAAATGTCTATTTTTCTCCCCATGGCTAGGATGGCTTACGAGGTTCGGGGTCCAACACAATCTTGGGTCGGGGTCCCCGCCTCTCAGAGAACGGAGAGCGTCTAGCAGAGCGGGAGCGGCGACGGACTTCAGCCACTGGGCGGGGCTGGGTGACCGGCGGCGCTGGCTTGGGCTGCTGAGGAGGAGGCTTCCTCCTATTCTGATGACTCGAAGCTGAACTGGAGCGCTTGGGGAGGAAGTGGCGCATCGCCTGCGATGCTTTCTGCGCCTCCGTGTAGCGCTCAGCGAAGCTCTTGACAGCCGGTCCGAAGAGACCGGAAGTAGAGATGGGAGAGTCCAGGAAAGCAGCCCTGTCTGCCTCTTTCATGTCCGTGAGGTTCAACCATAGGTGCCGCTCGAGCGTTAGGTTGGCCATGCTCCTACCGATGGCTTGGGCTGTGGATTTTGTAGCTCGCAGGGCCAGGTCAGTGGCGCTGCGTAAGTCCTTAAAATCGTCTGAATCAGGTCCAGACCTTTTGGCCTGGAAGACTTGTAGCACAGCCATCGTATGAAGCGCCGACGCTGCTTGCCCGGCGACGCTGCTTGCCCGGCGACGTTGCTTGCGCCGAAGAGAAAGAGGGCATAATGCGAGCTGAGTGCGGAGCCTTCCACGACTTAGTAAGCTCATCGTGGACCTCGGGGAAGAAGGGAGCGGGCCTCTGCTGGGGGGTCTGCCGGCGCCCCTGCAGGAACCATTCGTCGAGCCTGCTGCGTGATGGACTGGAGACCAGTCGAGCCCGAGGTCTGCCACGACCTTAGTGAGCACGCGAAGAAGCTCAGAATCGACGTTGGCTCTCACGCTGTCTTGAGTGGATGGCGGAGGGCCGGAAGCGGACCCCGCCCAGTCATCACAGTCCGAAGCCGCAAGTGAAAGGCTGTCCTTATCCTCTTCCTCCTCGTCCGAAGCCCCGAACGACACGAGGTCCGCCGCGTGCAGAGAGGGGCGTTGGTCGGCCTGTGTAAACAGGACTGGCGAGGGGGATCGCTGGAGAGAGACCGAGGCACGCGGGGACTGGGCGGGTGTGAGCTCGAGCAAAGAAGCGGGGAGTGGGTCGTCGTCGGTGAAGCTGGCGAGCCGAGCCCGCAGGGTGGAAAGGTCCATGTAGTCACATTCAGGGCAGCCGCCCTTAGCGAGTGCAGCTTCGGCGTGGTCGCGGCCCAGGCAGGAAGTGCATAGAATGTGGCCGATGAGTGGGCCTCTACACGAGGCGCAGGTGTTACGAGGCATTTGCAACAATGCCTTCGAAATCTACTCTTTTAGAGTGTGAACGCAGCGGCGAACACACGTGAAAGGCAGTAAAAAGGATACGCGCGCCGGATGGCACAACGACTGGGCTTGCTGAAGGTGGCGAAGAAGCCGGCGTCCTCAGAAGCTCTGTCCAGCTGAATGGCGTTTCGACGGCGGCGAGATGCTTCCGTATTCCGGAGGTCAGCGAAGTGGAGAAGTCGCTGAAGGAGTAAAAATCTGGAGCACCTAGGAGAGACACGCCAATATATAGCCTCTGACCACGCCCATACTGGCGGGCTATGACACGCCAGGGCGCCAAGCGTCCTGATTGGTTCTCGCGTCAAAGCTGCCTCGACATAGGTTCGTGCAGTTGCCGCAGCACAGCCAATGACCGCTCTCACTCTCTCACTCTTTGCATTCACTCTCAAAACTTCAGTTCTTTGTGAATAAACGCTAAGTTTATTGGGAAACGCATTACTTTTGTGAGAGAACGCAAAAGCATTAAAATATATAATTTTTCTCCCTTTTTTTTTTTTTTTTTTCATCACCACGTCGCTTTAGTGCCTCCGTAGGGGGTTTGATTGTTTAAAGGCAATTGAAAATAGAAGGGTATGTTTATTATGTTTTCTTTCTCTTCAAATAAAAACACTTGTGACCCCCATATTGACTCTTCTACCTGTTGTTCTTTAGCTAGTAGCCTACATTGTGAAATAACCCCATTTGCAGCACTGGTAATCCAGATTTTGGTAATCTGAAAAAGTGTGTATCTGGATCAGGGTGATCCAATCCTATTTTCTTTGAAAAACCAGCACAAACAAAGATGGATTGCCTGATCCATAGGTAAAACATAATCCATAGGTAAAGCATGGGATTTCTAAATCTAGATAATATTGATCCAGTGGGAGTTTGTAAGATAATGACAGTGATGTACAAGGTCTTGTCAGTGAGCCAAAGGGCGGCAGGTCTTGTGTCGAGTCGACCTATTAACTGGATGATGACAGCAGCAACACGGGAGGTTCATTCACTCTGTCCCAAACCAGCCTCGAGAAAGTATTTGTGGGCTTTAGTGTGGGCTGTAGGCTTTGTGTGTGTGTGTAACATGTAAGTTTAAATCTTTTAAAATGTTGAGTAATTGTTTAACTGTTGAGTAACTGCGCGGTTGTTGTGTTCTGTCTTCTGATTCATATTTCCACAGCATGAAGGTAAGATCTTGCAGATTTATGAATGAACCGCTTGTTTTAAACATTACAATGCTCATAATAACTTTCGTTAACATTACAATAAGGAAATCTTCACCACCAGCTAATTACTCTTCGACTGCGATGCCATAGAAATATACAGAGCAACCGAAAAAACTGACGTTCAAACACAATATTCTAAATACGGCTGCATGCTTGTTTCTCTGGTGCATAAGGTCTATAGATTTGTGAAAACCCACCCCAATTTTTTATATATAAAGTCAAAGCTTCACATGTGAAACTCCATGTTTTCAGAGACTGAAGTTTGCTCTCCCATAGTTTTTAGACTCCCACACTCAGTTTTGGTGTCTCTGGAGAATCTGAAGTCATTTTTAACTACTCACATGTCTAGATGGTTGTAAAAATATTCTGTAATCTCAGCCCAGTCAATCCCAATGGAAATGTTTAGGCCAAAACGCTTATCGGTCAGCTCCCTTCTTATACACGGCCAGTCAAAATTTAGTACACACCTACCATCAGTCTTTATTTATAGCCTAATATTTTAAACATTTTTGAACAATAGGAAGGAAACTATGGTTTATACTGTAATAATCATTATGAGTTATGTTTTTCTCAGAGCCTGTCTGTGCATATGCACAAGTTAATGGACTGACACTGTAGTATTTTATGCCACAATAACACTTTAAAGTATGCAGTAAGTTTCCTTGAGAGTATGAGCATTTGGAAAATCAGTTAACATTAAACTTTTTTGACAAAAGATGTGCAATGTCTCTGATTAAAAAAAGATTTATTATATAAAAAACCCTACCAGTGCATTTCAGTGTTGTAGCGAATAAAACATAACTGTCTCTGGGGACACAGACATTCAGTGTGGCTTAGGGCTGTCACTTTTGTGAAAAAATCCTGTTCGATTTCATTCAACTGTTCATTGAATCGATTGTAAAATTGATTTTCCATGTCTAAAGATGTTTCCATTTTAAACGCCAAATAAAGGCATATCCACGGACAACTAACAGGCATTAGGACGAACGTAAAGAGGGCGCGCCGTGCTTGAGACGCGCACAAGTCAGCAATATTTCGGATGATTTATTGGCGTGAAGTTTCGTGCATAATGACAAACAGGAGTGCAACATTCTCGAAAAACAATAAGCAGAGTGAACTGCCATAACATAAATGAAAAACATTACTGCAGTCTTCAACATGGCTGTGTTTACGATTAGAAATGTCAAACAAATTTCGCCTACGTAGGCGATCGTAGACCGTTGCCTGAATCTGTATCTATGCATGAGACTGTCTGAATACCGGCAGAATTCACATTTTTGTAGTAAAAAGAGACATTATGCAGAAGTATAATTTGCTGTTATGTGTGTTTGTCAGAGCCTGCAGTTGCTGTGTGACGCGCGTTCGCTGCGGGCGTATCGTGACGAGCTGGACGCGCTCCGAGAGAAGGCCGTTAAAATCGATTCCCTATTTTCGTTTTCAAAACGTGTTGGTTGGTCCGATCGATTGTGCAATCGATTTTCGAACGTAAAGTGACAGCCCTAGTGTGGCTGTGGTAGGCAGGCATGAAGAAGTTCTCCAGCTCTGTCTACATCCTGAGAGAGACATGGAATAACTCATAACTATAAATTTAGGGCAAGCCCCAGCTGACAGCCTCAGGACCCCCATCATGACAGCCTTTCACTGATACTTAGACCTGGAGCACTTGAGGAATGCATCGATGAACATTTAAAGGGATACTCCACCCAAAAATGAACATTCTGTCATCATTTACTCACCCTCATGTCACTCCAAACCTGTATTACTTTCTTGAATGTTTTGGGAAAATTTAAAAACTATTTTTCATGCTCTCTTTCATCCAATTACGAAGGGGACTGAAGGACGCAAATGCACTAAAAAAGGATGCAAACGCACCAAAAAAGTATCATCAGTGCATAATTCATGTTAACTACATTCAGTAAACCACATAACAAATCCTTAATTGTTCTAAACTGAATTAATTGATTAATATTTTTGAAGACTTTCTTGAAAGTCATACAGATTTAGAATGACATGAGGGTGTTTACTATCCCTTTAAGTTGTTATGCCTTTTTAAGATTTTCTGATAATTTATTAGAGAAGTTAATAAATGCTCATCTTCTTCCTAGTGCTTCTGTGATACTTTACATGGATTTGATAAAGCTTACTCATTGTGTTACCAAATATAGCCTAGACACACATGCTGTGTTGTGTCATCCAATACTGTATATGACTATAGGCCAGCAAAGAATCTGCTTGCAGAAATCCATAGAAAACTCCATAAATGTCCACAGAATAATTTTTTTAAATGTTCATTTTGCTAAATATTTTGGCTTGTTGATAATGCTTTTAAGTTACTAATAAGAGTGTACCACTCTGAACTGTGTTTAACACTGTCATATTTAAAGGGACACTTCACCCATTTGCATTAAGCATTGCATTGTTAGAAACCCAGTCATACTATTGAATGGTCGTGCAACACTCTCTCATTTTCCCCTGAGACGGGAGAAATCCGTTATTTACCTCTTATACTTCCTCCTACAATGACGCAAAAATCGTCATTTTGCGTCATTGTAGGAGGAAGTGTAAGAGGGGGGGATTTCTGTTGAGACTACAAGCACTCGTTCCTCATCTTTCCCAGGGGGCGGGACCCGCTCACGCTACAGACCTATTACAGATCAGTGGGTGGGACTTTACTCTCTGAAACTGAAAGCAATATCCTCCATCTTGTTTGAAGCTAAGCTAACAGGCGCTGTGGAGACAGATGTAAAGTTATGACAATAGCGGAGTAGAGTGCTCAATATGATATAGAAGAAGAGGATTTCGGAAGTCTGATGCTTGAATCAGGTGTTTGTGGCTACCTTTACAAGCCGCATTATAGCGAAGAGCAGCCGAGGCAGAAGACCTGCCTGCCGCGGACGAGGAGCCCGGACTGGCTCGAGTTAGGGCGGACTGGTGGCGCCGGTGATCTCACTATGCAACTCATAGACTGTAAGATGCAACTACGAACACAGAGATAGAGTCCGTCTGCGGCAAAGAATTTCAACGATGACAATTTCTCCTGGACGAAATCTCTGAATCAGACGAGGACACGGACGTTTGTGTTGTGAACTATCCTAGTTTCGCACCGCATATGTTCTGACTGAACATCCAGGTACCATGCAATAATTCACCTTTTCGAAAGAAATACAAACGAGGAGTAATGCACTAATGAGTTCGCCAACTAACTAGACATTTTGTGTGAATGTGAAATGAATTTCAAGCTCTGGTGGTAGCTAGCCTTGTAGACGGAAGAGTGATTTCTCTTATAGGCAGATATGCGCTTTCTGGATTAGTGGGAGTGGCTTGCGGAGCTGTGCAATGTGGTGCATTGTGGGAGTTGTTGTCTTTCATACAAATGCGTCCTGAAGTTATTTTTTGTCTTTTCTCGGTCACAAAGGCACCAAATTCAAAATTTCTTTTACATTTCGACTACATATATGACCCACTTTAAATAAAAAACAATGTTCAAATGGGTGAAATGCCCCTTTAAACCATTCCACAGTATTCTGAAGATTTTAACAAAATTATCAGCTCAGAAAATGTGAGAGCAAGTGTGCAGAATTTCTGTAATGCTATGATTCACACATACACTACTGTAGCACTTAGCATGCCTCAAATGAGTTTCTTACCAGTCCATTTAAAGTAATGGAAAAAAAAAAACTCAATGCATTAAAACAAAGTGGAAAATTGATGACCTCACCATATCAGTCCTCTGGGACGTGTTTAAAGAGCGTTAGTGTGACGTATGTTCTCCTCTTGCTCCTATTTGCCTCTCCTTGTAGCTTTTTTTTCCAGTTTGCCTTAAGTGATTAGGCTGTACAAAACAAAGCGAGGTTCACGGGTCTCTCATATGTATCAGTAACAGCTGTTATTTGGATCCAAGCTCTGAGCTTTGTGAATTCCATGAATACAACAGCGAGAATTTGTGTGGCTCATGGAAAGACCAGAGCAGCTCCATCCAGGGAAACAATATCCCAGCTGTCTAGCTGTGGCTTCACTCTGTGAGCCCATATGCTTGTTAATATAACAAGATATTTGTGCTAATCACAGGGTGGCTGTAGTAAATCCAGGTGACTGAAACAAGGCCACAGGTGCTCAGGCCTGGTACATGAATAAAATGGTCTAAATTAAATCTCGCATGGTAGTATGGATTGGTTTCATATGATTGCCATTGTGCCAGGGACCAGTGTTAAATTAATTATTTTGAACCATGCCACATGCTGGCAAAAAAAGCTGCAAGTAGTTTCAAAGCATTTACTAATCAATGTTTTGCATAATTCTCACTCAAAAAGCTTATGCACAAAAGACCAAAACCCAAATATATATCTTTAAAGTCAACATGGGATCATGTAGTGGTTTTTCACCAAAATACAAGCTTGGTGTTTTTATGTTGAAAAATGAGGAACTTAAAACAGCCATAAATATTAGTATTGTAATTGTAAAATAAAATCATATTTGTGAAAAATAATATAATTGTAAAGTTTCTTTGCCGGAAAGTGTTTTATGTTAGATATGATTGGCAGCCACAAAACTTGAGCAATTAGTGACAGCACTGACACAGCATTTTGCCACTTATGGGAGGGTTGGAATAGTGATGTCCTATGATTTATGGGTTAGCAATTTTAAGCTGATGAACAGACATAATTTTGTGCCATTATAGTAATTGCAAAAGAGAGAAGAAATGTAACTTTGCTCCCATCTCCTCCTTGCGTTTTAAAGTCCTTGTGCAGAATGATGAGCGAGACGGAGATTTTCACACCGATCCCATTTTAGTCAATGAAGAACACACAGTTGTGCCTCAATAAATCCATTGCACCTGATTTATCTCCGAGCAGCTGAGTAGATCTGACATCATTTAACAACAAAGCTGAGTCGCTCACAGGAAACTTCATGTTCTTCCTGTCTAAATGCCATACCTTTTCAGGAAATGTTCTTGTTTTAAATCATCGCTCTTCCGGATTTTCTGTCTAGCTTGTTTTCATCCATTTAATCAACAGGAAAGAATTAAATTGCTCATTCACATCAGATGGGCTGATGTGCAAATGTGATCAGGGTGAACTTGATGTACGTTTCTTTACAATGCAAATTCATGTTCATCTAAATTTTATTGCTCCTTTTTATTTTTATTTGATATTTATATGATATATTTTATATTAATGAATGATGCAATATTTGACTTCTTAATCTTTCTCCTTTTCCACTGCCTATTTTTGCTTTCCAATGTTTTGTTGTTATGAGATGTAAAACTGCTGTAGATGGCTTGAGGTGCATGTGTGTGTACACCAGCCACAGAGGATGAACTTGACTGTATTCAAGGAGCGATTGCCACGGCAACTGAATGACACTGGCGTCCTTGGTAGCAAGAGCCTCTGCAAATAGTCAAGACTCCAGTGGGTGGAAAAGCTGGAATCTTTGACAGTTTGGGTAGAAGTTTTATACTAGGGCTGTCAAGTCGAGACGTTAATTTAGGTAATTTTTTTTTTTTAAATGCACACAAAAAAAAAAAGAATTCCAATTAATCATGCTCCCTGAACCCTAAATATCTACCTAGATGTCAAGAAGTCATTAATTCGATCATTTTTTTAATTTTATTTTTATTTTTAATTGATTGACAATACTAGTGAAACTATAGTTTTAGGGATAGATAGGACTTTTTCTTTAGGATACATATCAAAAAAGGGAGTTTGGTTAACGATTTAGCTATTTTATATTCATGTTCGAGGTTGTGTTGCTCTGTTTCATTTCTTAGAAGGAGGCTAGATTTGGTTTAAAATTGGCCCTGAAATTACAGATTGTGCTTTTGGCAAGACGGAGATATCCTTAAATATGCGTTATGCTGTGGTTATCATTATGCTGTGTTAAAAACATCCCACTCTGATGTTTCTCCAGTAAAGCACTCTTGAAGATACACAAGGAGTCGAATGAAATCATACTTTAGTGAGGAGAGAGATTCTCAGCCATGCCATTTATGGACCTCATGTAGCAATTGGATTTGGGAGTAAACTTTAGAGCAGGGTTATTCTAATTCCAAATTGTCTAGCCTCAACATTTCTGCTGTAGCAAGTGTCCAAACAAACATAACTTGTAATTTAATTGTAATAAAATAATTCAGTAAACCTGTATTTATTTCAGAAGCAACCGTTTGCATCTTTGAGCAGTGATGTTTTTTTTTCTTTTGAAGGAATCAGTGTTTTTAAACCAGTTCAGTGACTGATTCAATGATTCACTTCTTAGGTTAGTCACTAAATTAATTTTTGTCTTTAAATGAATCAGTTGAATAAATTATGTAATGAGTAATGACTCATCATGATCATTCGGTCACTTCAGTTAAAAAGATTGTCATCTGACTTTCTAGTATGAAACTAACTCCTTTCATTCTCTATTAAATAGGAGCACTTGTACTCTTTCAGTTAGGCATTGCGTCCAGCCGACTGTACAGTTGCCTGGTTACATGTGAACTGGTATGAAGGATGGTGCCAGGACTTGAACATATGAAGGAAACATTGGCTCAGTGGGACCAATCTGGCAGTCAGCCCCCTCCTGCCCTCTGCTCCCCCTGCTAGCCTGGCCCTCTGGGCTGCTCTTTCCATTGTCTCAAAGCCAACGATATGCATTTTTGAGAAATCTTGTAATTAGGAAAACCAGGAGTATGAGAGCTTTTGAGTTGCATTTATTATTTGCTGGAATTGTGTTTTCAGTTGCTTTAGAAACATGAAGGTAAAAGTGGGCAAAACCGGTGGCCAGCTCCATGTGGTAAATGTGTTTTTAAAATGTCCAGCACAGTAAAGTTTAGGCTACCTGTGCCAATTTTCCAATATTTAAACGTGTGAGATTAAGCAGTGGTATTTTGCCAAAAAATTTTGTTGAAGCAACCCTCTACAATGTGAGTAAATCACTTGCACATGCGACTAGCCTAAATCTTTACTCTGGGCTGCTAAATAATGTCTATCATTAGCCATTGGCTAATGAATTCTTAGTTTTTAGCCAGTGTGTGTGTTAGAGGCTAAGTATAAGTTATATATTTTCACTTGCTGAACACTCTGAGTGAGCGCTTGAGAGTTTCGCTTGTGAAGCGATCTGTACTATTTTAATTCAACTCAATGGATGCACAGCGTACTAAACTCTAGTGTGAAGGTGCACGACTCGCTGTCGCTTTGCTGATATATATATATATATATATATATATATGTATATGTATATGTGTATATGTATATGTATATATGTGTATATATGTGTGTGTATATGTACTGTAAATAGTCAGTCTGGCGAGTAAACAAAAAAATGTACTAGCCAATTGTGATTCTATTGCCAAGCTTTGTATTGTTACAATGTCAGTATTGTAAATGAACAATGTGTACTCTTTCTCTGTATAAAACTTCAGGTCTATAAAACAGTATAAAACATAACCACCGTTGGGTCGAATCGTTGACTCTAAAAAAAGATGGACGATGCACCTTCACTCTATTCCATTGTAGAAAAGTGTGATTATTTACTGTCTCACGCTCCATTAGATTACATGGAGAGGGCGTGGTTTATGACGTATACTGGTTCCAGCCACCTGGGGCCGATTGAAGTTTTGTCTTCACTTTTCAGGACTTGTGTGGCACACTTGGGTCTAACGGTTCTAACAGCGATAAGGAGCTGTTCCGGTTTCATTTCCACTTGAGATTGGTTAGGCACTGCATGATTATAAACAGCTCTCGACCCAGAATTCTCCGCATAGTTAGATAACCATGCTGGTAAAATGCATGTAGTGACGTAACCATGCTGGTAAAATGCATGTAGTGACGTCGCCACTCCAGATTGGTCACTTGTCTGTTGCCAGTTACTCTTTGTCTGACCAACTCCTCATTTCATCTGTAAACCGCTGCTTTTTCAAGACAATGACTGATGCATTTGTATTACATTTCAAAGAGCGGCAGTTATCAGCTCCAAAGTTGAAAATTAAATCATATTTGTACAAACTGGGCCAGATCGGCACAGAATGGAACGGTTAAGCAATGAGAAGGGTTTGGCCTGATGGTGGAAAAGTGGCTTAAGCGATTCAAAGAATTTAGAATTCAAAGTTTTGCTTCCAGATTTTACACTTCTGGTGTCACTGGTTGCACAGAGATCACTTGCCTAAATTCTAGACCAATTTTTTTTTTATTGAGATTCACCTCTTTTCAGATATTGATATTGCTATTGAAAGTAGTGCTTTGTTAGTGCTTTGTTATTGTGAGCAACAAAAATAAATTCATGTATGATTATAACATTTTGAACATAAGTTCTGGGATATTTTGATCTCTTTTAATGTTACACAAACAATTTGTACTCTTAAAAGCCTAAGAAGTTTTGGAGTCCAAACTCCAAAGTTGAGGAATGTCATTAGTGTGTCAACAGCACGGTTTGTAGACTGACTGTGTATTCTGTAAGAGATTGAAATTCTCATGCCTGGGCTTAGCGCTGTTTCAGGTTAGCTGCGCTCCACATTAGCAGCTTTGCCTGAGCTCAGTAATGGGGGCTCAGAGGACCTGAACAATACTGCCCACTGTCCAAACTTTTGTCCCCTGTAACCATAATCCATAAGCGATCAAAAGGTGAAACATGTGAGTTAGCCCAAGACATTATGAATTTAATGAGCCAAAAAATATAGGATGTATTTCCAACATAAACTGTAGAGGTTGCTAATGAAAACATCAATTCAAGCTTTTGTCTTTTGGCTGTGTGATTTATTGCTGTAGTGGGCAAATGTAGTGTGTGTGTATGCAGGGTGCGATTTGTGAAAAAAACAGAGGGGGGGATGTTTTGAAACATTTTTATTCATAAAAATAAATCATGAGAACATGATCTGCATTCACTGCATTTGCTGCTCTGGACCCTTTTCATTGTTCCCAGCTAGCTAGCTAGAGTTTTCGCGCTGAAAAATTACATAAATATTTGTACTTGGTGTCGTGACATTCTGAAAAGCCGTACATGGATCAAAGCTAATGGACAGGATCAGATAAATCAGAGCTTAGATTCTCTGCCCGAGCCCGAACTTGACCCAACCCGGGCCGGGCCCTTGATCGAGCACTTGTGTTACAAAATGCAACACGTCACGTGTCATGCTCAGTGTCTCCTCCACTCGTACGTATCACACCGGGCCCGGGATAATAAACTTTAAAAATATTTATTTTGTTTAAAAAATATTCTATATTCTAAAACCTTGTTGAATTAAATTAGAGTTGTAGCCTACTAGGCCTACTCCTCCGACCTAGGCCATCCAAAGTTCATTCTTGTTCATTTTCTGTGTTCATCTTTGTTCACGTTTTTTTTTTACATTTTTTTTTTTACGTTTCTTCATTCGGATCCATTTGCGATCCATTTCATTCTGAAAACAAACAATGCAGTTTACATAATTTGTCCTTGTTGCATTATTCATTAAGATAATAATTAATAAATGCACACTGTAAAAAGTGAACAGTTCGATCAACTTAAAAAAATTACTTCAATTGGTAACACCTAAAGAAATTAAGTTTTCTCAACTTAAATTATCACGTTTTATCGTGAAAAACGTGATAATTTAAGTTGAGAACTTAATTTCTTTAGGTGTTACCAATTGAAGTAATTTTTTTAAGTTGATCCAACTGTTCACTTTTTACAGTGCATGCACAATTATCCGTGAACTTGATAAATGTTGCAGATATGTTTTACTATGCACAAACAAATGCCTTTCAACTTATGTGTGCAAAATTCAGAAGTAGTACATGAATGTGCAGAAATTTGTACAAATAGAGATTATGTAGGCCTACTATGTTGTAGCCATTAAATAAGCTCATTT
The DNA here is from genome assembly GCF_949319135.1 of Squalius cephalus. NCBI lineage: Eukaryota > Metazoa > Chordata > Actinopteri > Cypriniformes > Leuciscidae > Squalius > Squalius cephalus. Next base: position 10,921,287 of record NC_137130.1, read on the forward strand.
AGTTTCATATTTGTTAAAATATTATAATGTTATTTTTTTTTCCATCTATGTTGATTTATGAAAAGTGAACAGCACGAGTAAGATAGGATGTGCATTATATCGGGAGACTTGGAGTGGGTCAGTATGATTTTGACCACTTCATTAAGTTTTGTTTTGTAGAAAACCTTTCTTTTAAAGTGAATTTCGTTTTGTATAAATTGTATATTAAGTTTAATAAAATTTTCATCAACGAATTGCATATGTATTTAATAAATAAGAAGCAAATATAGGAGACAATATGCTATAATCATGGAGGCGCCGGTGCGCCCCGGTCACTTTACTGCACGTTAACTGGAGCGCATCTCATCAGAAATTAACCGAAACTAAGTGTATGCCTCACAGGGAATATTAAGAAATATATATAAAGAAAGCTTGAAATGTCTTTAAACGAAACAATTCAAAACGAAAAGAAATAGGCAACTCTCTTATGTAATCCATGCATTTCTCCATGCGCATTCACTACGGAGATGGCGATTGTCAACTTCATCTTTGCTTCATCTCAACTTTCCTGGCGTCATGTTATAACGGCCCACGTATTAAAAAATGGTCGGGTTTAAATCGGCTCGGGCTCATAATTACAGTTAATGTGTCGGGCCGGACCGACAAAGTCAATTCACCTCATTCGGGCTTCGCGTCTACCGCGCCGCGCGAAACACCTTCGCGCCGCAGGACCTCTAGACGCGCGTAAACGCGTCTTTACATTGACTTAACTTTATGAAATCACTCGCGCCAGACACTCAAGAGTGAGTGAGTAATCAAAAAACCTTTGCTTTAGCCTCAATTGAGTAAAACACTGTATGTGTAACTTCGGCCATTCTCAGTGGTGTGACTGGGACACTAACTCTGCTTGTCATCATAGAAACAGATAATCAGATTGTGATGTTTATTCCCGCTTCAGTAATGTGCTGAATATGCGGTGTAAAAAAAGACCTGCAACCGTCTCGCAAGTGATAGGCTATTACTCCTGAGGTGTAACCAATCATATAGCGCCGTGGGCGGGACATTGAGCAAGTCTGCAGAGTTAAAATTTGGATAGTTTTCTTCTAGAAAGACAAAATGTTCAAGTGGAGAAAAAACTTTTTCTTTACCTTGACATGTTTCGACTGCAACCTGCAGTCTTCCTCAGAAGCTTGATCTGACAGCTGTGACGTGTCCTTTATCAGCTGTTATTTCCTGGGTGTGGCCAACCCGGCGGACCTGACAGTTCCGCCGGGCTGGCCACGCCCTGCCCCCCCCGCCGCTCGATGGTCTCTGGAGGATGGTGTTCCATGTGTGTGAGAGCATGTAGGCTCCCTCGTCCCGGTTGATGGTATCTTTGGCCCGCTTCCTGATTTCAATCGCCTCCTTTATCCATCTTCTGTATCTGTTTGGTTCTGATCTGATGATGTGTCCGTTGTCCCAGTCCATAATGTGGTTATTTCGTTTGCAATGGTCTGATATGGCTGATTTTAGTTGTTCCTGTTGTGCTTTTTCCTTTTGAGTTCTTGTGAGTCGTCCTGTTGTTTCTTTTTCACATTCTTTCTGATGTTCTTTCTTTCTTGTGTTGAATGACCTGCTTGTTTCTCCTACGTATGTTTTATTGCATGATTTGCATGATATCTCGTATATGACGTTACATTTTTTGTCTTGCTCTATTTTGTCCTTGGGGTGTACCAGTAACTGCCTTAACTTTGTGTATGGTTTTACTACTGTGTTTATGTTGTATTTTCTCATTGCCCGCTGTAATGGTTCTGTTATGCCTCTGATATATGGTAGGGTTACTATGTCCTTATTTCTGGTTTCAGATTTCGGTTTGGGTTTTGTTTCACTAGTTCACACTTACAAATAAGTCAGATAGAATATAATGCGTATTTGGCGTGCTGTCCGAGGAGAGGGCTCCGGGCTCGGTATTCGGCCCGAACCCAGAGTACTCCCCCCCCCCCCGTATTCCTGGCTGTAAAAGATTGAGCCAAGAGTGAGGAGTCGGGGTGGTGGAGGGATGCTGGAAAAACTGTCAAGGAATATTAGGTGAGTTGACAGAGTGGATATATATATACTTCTTGTCATGCTGATTAGGGTAGACATAATTGTTTGATGACGAGTAGATTGGATTGATTATTTGAACGTGCTCCTCCTGAACTTTGTTTATAAAACATCATTTTTGGTTTGGTTTGCTTGTTTGCGACTTGTTCTTTTCCTTTGTTTATGGCCCATGTCGGATATTGGCAGCGTGCAAGTGCGTGTCTGATATGTTTTTCCTCCGTGATGAAACTGGTCCGTTCATAAAGTGTTCTCACTACTGATAATTTATGCGCCGTGGGATGTTCAGATGTCCAGAGTAGATATTGGTCGGTGTGTGTTGGTTTCCTGTAGACTGTTATTTTGATGCTGTCGTCATCTCTGTGGTGGATCTTTAAATCTAAAAAAGCTATGGTTCTGTTGCATTCTTCCTCATGTGTGAATTTTATGTTTCCAGTGGGGTCGATACTGTTTAGGTGGTCCGTGAGTTCCTGTGTATGTCCGTTTTTTATTTTTTCCAGTAGTCGTCTACATAACATTTCCAGAGGGTAGGTCTGCAATGAGATGGTGCTGTGACTATGGCTGTGGTTTCCAAGTCCTCCATGAAAAAACTGCTCATTATGGCTGATAGTGGGTCCCCCATGGCGAATCCCTCTTTTTGTCTGAATATTGTTCCTCTGTATTGGAAATATGTGGATTTTGTGACGAAGCTCAGTAGTTCAGTTATGTCATCAACTGTGAGGTTTGTGCGTCTTTTAAGTGTCCTGTCTTTTCGGAGTCGTTCTTGTACGATGTGAAGTGTGACATCCACGGGGGTCTTGAGTCCACGGGGGTCTTAAGTCTGCAGAGTGTTGATTACAGAGAGGCTGCGGAGCCAGTCAAAGTAGCGCATTTTAAAATAAAATGGACTTTAATCAAACCACGGATCCGTGATAAGTTTTGTGATCCGCCTCGCCACTAATGTAGTAGCACTGATCACTTTGAGGGGGGGATAAATATGTATGTATGTATGTATGTATATATGTATTTAATCATTTTAAAATGTATAATAATTTTAAGTAATCCTGTGGCCCCCTTGGAAGTTTGCTGAGGGTCCCTTGTTGTTAAACGAAACAGCCTAAGTGTTTATATCTGTTTTTTTGTTTTTTTTACCGTCATGTTTAACTTTTACATTACAAAGTTGACACAGTTCGCTGAGGTCTTTATAAGACAACTGTGACAGTTTTTGGTCAAATAGTGTTCTGAGCTCATCTGTGCAGTCAACCACAGAACAGTTTGGATGCTTTACTCAAACTTTTGCCACTGCGTTAGAACTGGTTACACTGTTGTAATTGCGAAAACCAAATGGCGGCGCTGTGGGTGGAAACGTGCAGATTAAGGGGCGGTAAAATTATAGTGAGATCTCCTTCCTACTTCAGAAGGGGAGGGAAATCTGATCAGCTTATTTTTTGACATGCTTGCAGAGAAAGGCTTACCAAACAGTTACTGGGTTGTCACTTTTCACGGTTTCTGGGTTGGTAGATGCACGGGGGACCCGATTATAGCACTTAAACGCGGAAAAAGTCAGATTTTCATGATATGTCCCCTTTAATGCTCACTGTATTTCACATAAGGCTGTCGCATGTAGCTATTTTAGCACTATTTATGTATTGTTGAAGTTGATTGAAGAGTCTGTAATGGATTTTTTCTAACCCTGACTATCTAGCATCTGCAAATCGACACTCAATAAATAAAACTGTCGCGTCTACTGATCGACACCGAGCGTCTGCAAATCGACACTTAATAACCTTTATACTCTAGGTCTCTGCGTCTTCCGTCGACAACTGGCCGAGTCGCTTACCCTAACTTATTTGCTGCGCAGAATAAATAACAAAAGAGACAGACTTCAGTAAATGTCCCTCAGATGGTTTATTCAAACGGCCGGGAGTTCTCGAGCAATACTCAGAGAACCTCGACCCAACAGAAGAATACAACAGGCTTTATAGGATAAAGCCAGACACATCAAAATAGAATCATCATGACTAACATGTCAAGCTCTATCAATATGATTGGTTAAATTGTTTAAAGCAAGCCCCCCCCCTTCATTACCCTTGTTAGTGACATAAGCAAAATATCAAAAACATTGTAAGGGGTTAATATTCCAGTCAATCATTTCACAATACAGTCAAAAAATAGAACATTGAGTCCATTTTTTCAAAGTTCCATTTGAAGGTTACATTGAGTCAAAAGTTTGTTAGAAGGTTAGATCATATCGAAAGTTCGTCTGATGGCTACATCCTAAATAAAAGGAAGTAAGAATTATTTTGTTTTATTGTTAGATCTGGAATGGAAAGTTAGTCACCATCAGACATGAAAATGGGAAGTGTGATAAAAGTTTATCATAAGTTTAAAATCTTAAGTCAGATTTCCATGGTTAGTAACATAATTTATCTTAGCTATAAAAAATCCTCCGCAAGTCTCTTCTTAACCCAGGCTTTGAGACTGCATGCATCACAATCCGGTCGAATATTTCAGGAGATGAGAACAAAGTGAAGACTGGAAGCAAAAATGTCTGTTGAGTGACAGGCAATGTTTTACATTTGGCATTCTGGTCCTGAAATGGATTGGTTGAAACTCTGTATTCACTGTGAGATTGACAGACAGCTTTATCGATGTACAGTATGCCATGGCAGCATTAGAATTCATTACTTCTCATTCATAGATTTTTTTCTTTTTCTTGGAGATTCCCACACTCCAGAATTGATGCCATATGCACTTGTGGGCATGGAAGAAAAAAAAATCCATCTGTTGTATTTTAGATTTGGAGAATCCATTTAATTAACTAGCTTTTTTCAGCATAAGCAGCCTTTTTTATGCTACTCTATGTTTTATTTTACAGCTCTTTGTATGTCTTTCTAAGAAGAACGACCAAACAATGACGGTTGCAGAGAGCTTGTAGGTGGAGTGGGATTGCGTCGAGAGAGAGAGAGAGAGAGAGAGAGAGAGAGAGAGAGAGAGAGAGAGAGAGAGAGAGAGAGAGAATTTAATTTAGCTCATTCCTCCTTTCACTAGGCAATATCCTCTTTTCAATATAGAATACATGCACAATCAAAAGCTTTTTATGTCCCACAAGCCTCTCTGATCCAAGGTCTAAGAAGACATCTGTAGTTGGTTCACTGCGTTGTTGGGGAGTAACTAACGAAAAGTAGTGATGGATATTAATGTAACGACGTAACCATGAATTAAGAAATGCATAAAGGTTTGGAACAACATGAGGGTTATCAATTTGCAATACTCTACAACTTGCTTAATATACATAAACACAAATATTGAATAAATAGTTTTTTTTTTTATTAGATTTAACCACTTGTACTTCTTGACATTGAATTACTCTAACGTTCAAAGGTTTGAGGTCAGTAAGAATTTTACTTTATAAATGAATACTTCTATTCAGCAAGGATGTATTAAATTGATAAAAAATGACAGTAAAGACTTTTACATAGTTATAAAAAAGTTCTGTTTCAAATAAATGCTGTTCCTTTTACCTTTCTACTCAAAGAATCCTGAGATATCATGGTTTCCACAAATATATTAAGCAGCACAACTGTTTAACATTCATACAATTAAGGGTTAGTAGGCCTATATTATAAGTATTATATTAAAATTTATTTCAAGGATCATGTGAACATGAAGACTGGAGTAATGGCTTCTGAAAATGTAGCTTTGCCATCACAAGAGTAAATTACATTTAAAAATAGAAAAGTTATTTTAAATTACAATAATATTTCACAGTCTTAATGTTTTTCCTGTATTGTTGATCAAATAAATAAAGCTTTGGTGAGCCTAAGAGACTTCTTTCAAAAACATTATATAATCTTGCCACCCCAATGTTTTGAATGTATGTTTAAGTTTCTATAATTGACGTTTCTCTCATTATGTCAGGCATCTTGGATAGTTGTATTTATGTCTGGGCTCACATATAAATGATGAACATTTGATGAACAATACTGACTATACTGACAATACTGAGGATCATGTTTTGATGAACACAGGGTCATTTGGACTGTGTTCTGCCGGGCCTTTGATCTCCAGGAAACAGACAAAACCTGTTCTGGAGAGCTGTGGCCGACTTCTGTCAGGATCCTGAGAGGCCAAGCACATAACTTGATGCGTCATATGCGAAAGGTTGTTCATATGCTTCAGTGTAAAAGTCATTTTGGTTTTTGTGATTGGCCATGATCTTCTGGACTGTTGGTTTGTCCCAGAATATCCCAGCAGTTGGGAATTTCCAGTCCTTTAATTGGAGAATTTCATACTGACACACGGTGATATATTGGCAAACAACATCTCTGTCAAATTAAGTTTTAAAAGATGTTTCATTAGAGGTTTGGTACCATTACTGTTCTGACGTTCTTAAAAAGATAATTCACCCAAAATGAAAAGTCTATCATCATTTACTCACCACCATGTCATTGCAAACCTGACTTTATTTCTTCTGCAAAACATTAAAATAAATATTTCGAGAAATGTCCTTAAAGTGTAAGTCAGCGGTCACACAAACAGTTTGGTTAGCAACTTTCTTCCAAACTTCTTTTTTGTTTAGCAGAAGACAGTAAGTCATACAGATTTAGAACAGCATGTGGGCGAGTAAATTATGACCAAATTTTCATTTTGGGTGAACTGTCACTTTAGAAACGTACCTGTTAGAGCCATTACGGCTTTATCTACACAAAAGCCCAAAATGCTTTGTTAATTTAATGTTTGTGTGCTTACAGGACCTGAAATCTATCAAATATTTAGTGTGTTTTTATTCAGCACCGTTTCTTTTGTTAATAAATGCATCTTTTATATACGTGCCACTCAGCCATGGATGTTTTTTTTCTTGTGCCACTCTTTGTAGCTCTCTGAGGCATGATCCCTCTGGCAATACATGAAGCACCACTGTAAGCTTGAAGCCCTTGTGTTTTTGTTTTTTTTCCCAACAAGTGTGTCTGTTGTTTCAGCTTTCATTTCATCATTTTTCTCTATAACACAAAGTCACAGTGAAGTGGAAATGTACTATCAGAAGTTCATTTACTCAAGGACTGTGAAATATTATTGGTAGAAGGTCTTTTAAAATGCAGGTTTATAAAAATCCTCTTGTATATAATTGGCATTTTTATGGCATGTTTACTTTGCTTCTATGTATTTATTATGTGGCCATCTCTAATTTGCCTTAGAAAAGAACAGCAAATAGCTTTTCTAGTCCATGCAATAGCTAGAAAAGCTATTTTTTTTACTGATTAATAAAAAAAAATTAGAGAGAAGACGAGCACCTTTTGAAGAGCCAATATCTTTTTGGTAAAGGCATTGTTTGGCCTTTTCTCTCCAGGAGAAAATTTACCATATTTATCAGCTTGCTTTTTATTTATTTATTTATTTATTAATTTGTTTGTTTTCTGTTTGCTTGCTTGCATGTTTGTTTGTTTGTTTGTTTGTTTGTTTGTTTTATATATATATTTTTTATTTGTTAATTAATGGTTGTATTCCTTTTTTTATTTTTTTTTATTTAATAATTTAACACGGGTTATACCCAATTGAGATTTGAGTTTTATTTTGTACCACTTAAATTATGATGGTAAACATCTCAACTAGCCTATCTCTTTAATACTTATAGGTTCAGATGAAATATGAATTTTCTGTGCTGATTTTGAGAATTGGCTTTATTCAACTGAATGGATTTAAAAGGGGTCAAGAACTGAGAATTCAAATTTTCCTTGATCTTTTGACAGTTTAGAGTTCGTTATACTATAAAAATACCCTGTAAGTTTAAAAACTCAAAATTTCTTTGTTATTCTAAAACCTGCTTTTATTGAAACCAAGGCCAGAAAACAACAGGATCTAAAAAGTGGAGACTTGTGACATCACAGGGCAGCAAAAGACCGCCTATGCATAAGAATATCAACGTATACATCACCGCCTCTTTGGTGCCGCCCACTGGAGCGTTAGTGAATAGTTACATGAGAACGAGAAAAGATCGACACAGGATCCAATACCATTATCTTCCAAAGGATCCTAATGCTAGGATTTGTTTGTTTTTTTTGTTTTTTTGTTTTTTTTCTTCAACGATGTGAATGTCTCAGCAGTGCATTATTTGTTTGTATTTGGTACATTTCACTGTGGATTATTTGGTAAATTTCGGCGCAGGTTTTGCAAACAGACTTTTACAATATGGATCTGCCAGCAACGCCACTAACATGTAGGTAATCATTTTTATTCTAATGCCTGATCTGTGATAAGTGATTTCTGATGTATAATTATTAAAGTTCAGACAGATTATCTCTCAAAATTCTGTTTATGCATTAGTAAATCAAGCCAATGATCAACTTCAAATCAATTCTCTTAGTAGGATGAAAATAATCTTATTTGAACTGTGATTTAAATTATATACAGAAAGCAATCAAAGAACGCTCCCTTTCCTATCGCCCAAGTTGTCAATCACAAGTTTATCTGGACACTTGCCAAAAATCGTTATAAAATCAATGACACTGTTACACTGCTCTTACTGAATTTACATCGTGTTTGTATTGTTATATTTGGTGAAAGCATTCGTGAGAGTGCAGAAATTGCGTTGCAATGATGAGATCACTTCATTCACGTGATCAACCTACTGTCTGTCATCTGCTCAATGCTCATCCCTGCAACCTTTCATGTGATTGGAATAGATCTAAATAAATGATCAATACTTTTCACGATTCGTTAATCTCGATCGCTGTAATAGTAAAAACGTGGTAAAAGTTTTCGAGAGAGTTCCACTTGTAATACTAGCTATTTCATATGCAAATATGTTAGCCAATCACAGCAGTGGACGTTTACACTGAAGTCTCAGAGTAGACACGCCCCTTCAAACAGAGCGTTCAAATCAGAGGCTAAAATCAGGCTTGGAAAAATGCCTTTTATTTCTAAATTATGACAATTTTTGATTATAACATTATAAGGGCACCCCAGGAAACATTATACAGTAAAGTAATCCAGTTCATGACCCCTTTAAACTTGGAAAAACAAAGTTAGGAGTTCTAAACCCTTATTAGTAGCTTAAAGCTTTTTCTAACTACGGTAATTATTAACAAATAAACACAAAAGGGGAGTTTTTGGGAATAGGATTTTACATACAATAGCACTCATTTTCCTGGCCACTTTTTCAACTTTGGCTTGCTGAGCAAGTGTTTTCTAAGTCTCTTTTCTTTGTTTTGGAAGAATTTATTATGAAAAGCGCTATACAAATAAATAGAAATGAAGTTGGATTTCTCCCATGTTAGTAAACAAAGTGAATCTGATGCAAAGCCCATAGAGAAAACCCTGAACACCATCATCAGACAGAGGTCAAACGGGTTAAAACACATTAAAGTGAACCTCCATTTGCAGGAGGTCCAATCCCACTGAAGAAAACCGAACGAAAACAAGTTTCATATGACCGGCCTGCAGACATGTTCCTCGGAGTTGTTGATGTTGTTCGCTGCCTTTCTGTCACTCTCGCCGTCTTTACACACCTACTTCTTTTCTCTTCGATGTTCTCCAGGCATAGCCTATCTGAAGACTTCTGAAGTCTGTTCTCTGCATTCACTTTCATGTGTTATTCTGCAGACCTTCGCAGCACTCAGCTCAAAACAAAGAGACCAATTCAGAAGCACAACCTACTTACATTTTTCATGTTAACAGACCAGTTGTTTCCAACCACTATCCTATGATGCTGTAAGTCCTTTGCCCTTGTAGGCAGAGCATACTGAAGGACCATCTTGCATCCCTTTGGATGTGCATCTGTGGTCTGTGTTGCCATTTGGCTGGCTGTTAGAAAGTATGAGCCCAACTCCAAGGCTCTGTTCTGAAACCTATGCGACAAACCTACAATGTAGGCAGCATTTTAAAGTATCATACATATATATTCGAGACACAAAGTCTGTTCTAAAAGGCAGGCAGCATTTAATTATAAATAGTTGATTTATATAAAACAGTCATACTATAGCTGAAAATTCAGCAGTTATTACTCCAGTCTTCAGAGTCACATGATACTTAAGAAATTATTGAGATATGCTGATTTGGTGCGCAAGAAACATTTCTTGTTATTATCCATGTTGAAAACAGTTGTGCTGCTTAATATTTGTGTGGAAACTGATACTTTTCAGGATTAGGCTATTTCAGGGTTCTTTGATAAATAAACTTTCTATTTATCAAAGAACCCTGAAATAGCCTAACCCTGAAAAGAACAGCATTTATTTGAAATGGAGATCTTTTGTAACATTGTAACAGTCTTTGTCAGTTTTGATCAATTTAATTAGTCCTTTCTGAATAAAAGGATTCATTTCTTGAAAAATATTCTTACTGACTCCAAACTCTTAAACGGTATTGTGTTGTAGTGTTGACTAAACTCAGTTGCAATTAAATGTAAATAGTCTCTCTTGTCTTTTGTGTTGGGAATGCTATTTCTGGCAGACAGAGTTGCATTTCAAATCGATCACATGAGCTTCCGTTTTAAGAAATTTCTTAGAAGGTGCAGCTGCCTATGTAGGGCATATACATCAAGAGAGCTCACTAGGTTTTGGAATAGAAAAAAGTCCATGTCTCAGTAGCTATGTTTTCATCCACCTAATTTTAGGCGCATTTTGGGATATTGCATTAAAAAAAACAGCAGATGGAAACAAATTCTAAAAATATACATAAAACATATGCACTCAGTTGAGATTTGAGAACAAATATATATCCGATAAGAAAACCTACGCATAAACTACGATGGAAACGCATTTACTGAATACATTTCTCAATGCACATCAAATAAGTCATGCGACGGGACGGACGGACTAGCGGACCGATCTCATTACACGGCATCTGAAATGCTGAAATTCCTGTGCCAAGTCTGTCATTTAAGTGGCTCGGTATAATTCCCTCCCAGAACTCTTACATGACTGCGTTCCCAAAGTATCCACCTCTGCCTCAAGTATCTGTTTCGTCTGCACGATCTGAGGTGCAAATCATTTATTATAAATGAAAATTATATACGTTGGCTTCTCCTACTTTTCTTAGTGGTATTTAGTGTCTGTTTATCAAGAAGTAACGATTTTGTTCTCTTTGACTTATTGGATGGAAAGCGTGCTTTATTTGCAAATGTTTAATGCAATTTTGCTCAAGTTAAATTTGCAACTTTTGATGGAAACAGCTAGTGTGAGTGTCTCATTAGTGGTCAACCAAAATGGGTGGCCAATGGCTAATTGTGATGTTGGCCACATTTAACTCTTTAAAAATTTCATTTAATAATAACCAATAACCTTTTCAAAATTGCTGAAATTAACATTTATTTAGTGTTTGTCTACCCTAAAAAACAACAATGTGGATTTTTCATTGATTTTGTTGTCTGTAGATAATGGTAGTGACAAAAGCGACCAACAGTTTTTTTGTTTTAATCTGCCAAATGGGCACAGATATTGGCCACTGGTAGCAATTTCATAATGGCCAAAAATTGGCTGTTGGACTGGTTGGAAAATCACAAATGAGCTCATTTATTTGTAAATATCTAATTTGTTTTCTTAATGCAGAGCAAATTGAGTTTTCTGCATCTCAGATTTTTCTCCTGAGAAGAACACCCAAGTAATCTCATTCGTGTCTTCTAGATCAGTGGTTTTCAAACCTGGTTCAGGGACCCACAGCACTGCACATGTCAGTTCATGAAGCTCTCTGCTAATGGGCTGATGATCTGAATCAGGTATGTTTAATTACAGAAACTAGGGCTGCACAATATATAGAAATATCGCAAATGTATATATCGGCTTGCAATAACTGGGGTCATGAACAAAAGACAAAGAGAAAATCACTCACTGCTCTTGGCTGAATAACTTTTGTAGCTTTAATAAGAATCAGTATAGGCTATATATTTAATTCATACAATAAAAACAGTGTTTTATTTTTACATTTTATCCAGATTATTCAGTTTCTGTTGTTAAATAAACCTGATGTAGGCCTACCTGAAACCCTGAACCCGGTGGTTTACACTGATGTTAAAATAACACTTCTTATGCTACGGTAAAACACTGCTGTTCACTTTCAGAAGTTGTAGGGATGTTTTCATGTCACAAAAAGAATGTGAAACACGTATGTTGTATGTAGGTTATATAATTTTAATAATAATTTTCATATCGCATTTTTCTTCAATATCATGCAGCCCTAAACATATAAAACATGCAGTGATGTAGATCCGCACAACCAGGATTGAAAACCTTTTTCAGAAGAGGTCTCGATGATGGTGACGCCGAAGTCTGCAATCACAAGACAAACTTCAAAGTGGTCTTATGAGTGTTATAGCTCTATGCTTAATGATGGTCTTGTTTGTCTCTAATTTCATTCCTCTAAGGGGATTTTTAGAAGAAACATCTGAGACAAAGTTAATGTGCAACAGAACATTATGCCTCTTGAGCTGTGAAAGAACAACCTCCGAGCGATAGTTTTCCTCTGGGTATCATCTGTCACTGCTCTCCATGTGCCACTGAACTGTACACTTAAAGTCAGCTGCTAACAACAGTGAAAAATGAGCTTTAGAAACGTGAAGAATAATACAACAACATCTCATAGCAGTTGTTTCCTGGCACGGATGGTGTAATGCACCTGACAACAAGAGCAGCCAGATCTGTGTGTTTTGCCTGAAGCTTGTTGAACAAACTCAGTTTCAGAGTAGGTTTAGAGTTGACAAATACAAACAAATCCAACTTGGTTTAGATCAGGTTCAGCGGGCTCACAACGCTCTGTGTAAACGTTCTGTGTCAACTTAGGGTTTGATCCAGTGTTTGTGATTACCTCTAGAGCGTGTGCATCAGAGGCCCTGTTTACACCTGGTATTAAGATGTGCTTTGGTCGATCGGATCACAAGTAGATGAGGGAGACACATACCCGTTTACACCTGGTGTTTTAATCCGTCTCTTTTGTCCACTTTCAACCACTTCTGTCCTGATTTCTTCGAGGGGAGGGTCAATGGGCGGGTAAATGTATGTTTCTGCTCTGACAGCCGAAATGGAATGGTGAGAGAACATCGTGCTTGGTTCGTTTTTCATCTTAAAACCAAACTTGGGTCTTCTGCCGACAAAGTTTTTTGGTTAGAGCGCTTCCTGTAATGTTTACGCATTAGGTCAGTAGGCGGAGAGTAGGTGTTTTTCTGTGGCTGTTCGGAAACTTTCGACTACATGAGCGTAGAGGTGGGCGATATGGCAAAAATATTATATCACGATTTTTTCAGGAAAATCACGATTCATGATTTTTTAATCACGATTCTTTTTCAAGCTGGTTTTACTGTTTTGCAAGCGACTGAGCATTACAGCCAAATTAATGTCCCTATTTTAAAAACAAAATATAAAAGAAAAAAGAATGACAGACATTTAGGCCAAAGTGGCGAAGCGAAAGATAAAAATCTTTATAAGAACAAAGATACACATTACAGTACACAACTTAATATACTAATGAAATAAACAGTGTTTTATTTTTTCAGATACAGTAGGTGTATTTTGCGGTAGCATTGAAGAAAGTAATTAAATGAACAAATATGAAATTAAAACACTACATAGACTTCACTGTATAAATTGTACATTGATTCTTATTAAAGCTACTATTAATGTTCTCAGTCAGTGAGTGTTTTCTCTTCGTGTTTTGTTGTTTTATTAACATGAAAGGGATAGTTCCCCCAAAAATGAAAATGGTCATATTTTACTCAAAGTTGTTTTAAACCCGAATAAATTTCTTTCTTCTGTTGAAAATAAAAGTTATTTTGAAGAATGTGGGTAACCAAACAGTTGCTGGTCCCCAGTGTATAGTTTTTTTCTCCTATGGAAGTCAGTGGAGACCAGCAACTGTTTGGTTACCCACATTCTTTTGTGTTCAGCAACTATCACAAGGATAGTTTTTTGGTGAACTATCCGTTTATGAACAAGCGGCAGCATGTTTACCATTAGGCTACTGCCGCTTTAAGACCGGCACGCGACACATCTAATACACTCACATGACAAGCGCACCAGATTTTCTCTCAACTGTTTGCTTTCACTTTAGACACAACCAACTCTGTTTATGTAAACCTTGTGTGTATTTGACAGTATTAGAGCAATGAGACTCTAAAGATAACTTAGTCCAGTAACCAGGCTCTGTTTGACAGGCTGTTAGTTCCTGTGCTTCGGGTGTATGCGCTCTGAAAAGTGCACGTTAGAACAGCGCATCTACACGTGAATGAAATGTTTAACCAGCAAGGCTTTAAAGCACATGCAAATAATGAACTTTTGTGAACTGCAGTGTCCCGTACCTCTGCATTAACGTGTGATGTTTATGTACGTCGCGTTGTACAGTATGTTGAGACAGAGGCGCCAGAACTGCAACTGATAGAATGCACTGTAGCACAATACTACGATATTTCTTCAAAAGCAAAAAAATCGTGATCTCGCACGTCCCTACATGAGCGTTTACACTACGAAAGTAATCTATTCGAATGCGTTTCCAACTACACATTTACACCTGTATACCTCATTTACACCTGTATTTAGCGTCGTCCAATTGTGATCCGTACAAAACGCATCTTAATACCAGGCGTAAAGGGGCCTGAAAGTGTGACGTGGTACGAACAGCCAATCACACGGAACATGGAGAGCTCTAGTGTGATTCTCTTCTTGCGAGAGGGACAGCGCAATTCACTCTGTTATAGATGAAGAGATCGTTATGAAAAATATCATGAATTTAAACGCATTTACAAGGCAGGAATAATCTGCTGCTGCAGCAAGAGTTTGAGAAGGAACATATCTGACTATATCAATGCATGTGAATCAACTGAATTTAAATCATTTATCACAAAGAGCTCAAAAGAATTTTGAAACCGGTTTCATGCAACAGGCCTCTGACGAGTCATTAGTGTGAAAGCACTGTTGTATTTTCAGGACACTGCTTGATTGGTTTGTGACATTTAGAGCCCGAGATTAGAGTTTTTTTTTTACTTCGATGAACCTCAGATGACCTGAATTGGAACGGCTGCTGGATGTGTCTCTCCAAGCATCGTGTCGTAGCCACAAAAAGTCTATTCAACCCATCCTCGAGGAGGTTTTAAAGTGCGTCATGAATGCATAAAACCAGGTACTTGTTAAATAACTTCATTGACTGATTATAAACAGCATCCACCCTTAGCATAATGAGCAGTACAGTCATTTGAATAAGGCTAATCATAATGAGGGTGATGACATTCATTAAAGACTGACATTTACTGAAGTTTAATAGTGTGATTTGCGGTTGTTGTCTCCTAGCAACAGTTTGTTCCAGTTGTCACAGAGAATTGTATTCCCTAGTGGAGTAATCCTGGATTTTCCATCTGAAGACTGGAGGAAAAAAAACACTGTTAAATGATAATGTTGGTACTAAAGGCTGAAATGATATAAGGATGAGTTGATGGCTGTCAACACTGATGGAATGCCGTGTACATCCGCCTGTCATGGTGAATTGGAGTTATGGACACGCAGCAGGATCGGGGATTCCAACCAGATCCCAAAATGTCTTAGGTCTGATTTACACCCACAGTAAGGGGAACAGAATTACAATGGTAAACAGTAGGCTACATTCTAATGAAACGGCTCCGTTTGAGAAAAGATCATCAGTGCTGTCATTTTACATTGAATTATGTTTTTTTTTTTTTGGCATCTAGACACAGAGTAATCTAAACTGAGTAACTACTGAGTGTAGTCATTGGGTCTTATTTACAAAAAATTGGGTGGATTATTTGTATTTATATGCACTGGAGAACTTCTCACAAAAATGTATGTGAATTTGTTTTTAACCTTGTTCTAATGTTAATTAATTTGGAGTGTTTTAAATGAGTGACAATTTAAATGATAGTAATTTGCATAAACAATCCCATTTCCCTTTAAGGTTTTTCCACAAAACCTTTCCTTTATAGCCTTTCATCACTCTCAGCAAACATATGACGCTCTGTAAAAATGCTTGAGAATCTTTCTGATCAAGAACAGAGTGGCATATTGATTTATTGATTAATCATGTTTTTTTTCGTGAAATTGTAGGCAGATTTCACTCACAAATGAGTGCATACTCACGGTTGGTGAATGAAACCCATAGTCTTTGAACACTCTTGCTTTTTGCTAGAAATGTTAGTAACTAAATTATTTTGACTTTCATTGTATAGACAAAAACCCATGATACATTTCTCATGCTCCACATAAGAAAGTAAGTCATACAGGTTTGGAACAGGTTTAACATGAGGGCAAATATCTTTCTTATTGAAATTTATCAGATTGTCCCTTGTGCTCGTTTGCATAATAAAAGTTGCCGAAGAACAAAAAACAATTTGTTAAAAGCACCATAAAAAGCCATAAATGTATAGACATTAGCCAAAAAAAAAAAGTCATGCTATAAAATAAATTATTCGTTATTTATAATAATTATATAATAAATTATATAATTTATGCCTAAATT
The DNA here is from genome assembly GCF_949319135.1 of Squalius cephalus. Lineage (NCBI taxonomy): Eukaryota > Metazoa > Chordata > Actinopteri > Cypriniformes > Leuciscidae > Squalius > Squalius cephalus. Next base: position 10,937,772 of record NC_137130.1, read on the forward strand.
TACTTGTAGCATTTAAAACTATTGGTATTAGTTGTTACTGATTTAATTTAAACGTATTGGTGTAGAATTTATATTGTCAGACATTTATCGGCCTTGCCAAGAAAATAATTACTGGCTTGTTATGGGTTAAAATTGTAATATTGATGGTGCATCCCTAAGCTCTGTTTATTGTGCTTTTATGGTGCCTTTGTTTCATTTTTGTAGCTTGACAGCATTCCATCCCTATTAACTTTCATCATATGGGGAAAAAAAGCACCTCGTACAATCTGTTGAACTTTTGTGTTCTACTGAAGAGAGACCCTCATACATCATGACTCATGATAAGCATAACTAGTGAAATTATTTTATTATTTTTAGATGAACTAACCCTTAGGCTATAGGCACCATGACTGACTAGTTTATAATGTCTTTCAAACAAAATCATTGAAATTTGTGGCAAGTCAGTTTCAAAAAGTAGGGCAGGTAATGGAATTCGGCCAGTTACTTATGAATGTTCTTTGGCCCATTCATAAAATTATATTTCTGAATGGTGACCCATGTTCCTTTTGTTATGGATGTGTAGGATGAGCACATAATGTCTGTTGATGTATGGAGTAAAGTAACAGCAAACGATGACTACATCCATCCACTAGAGAGAAGCATTCTTTCCATTTTTATCTCCTTTATTCCTCTGCTAAGGTAAGGGAGAGGTTCCCTGCTAAGGTTTTGCAAGATGCGTCCTTGGAAATCTTCCAGCTTCTTCCACCCGGTGAATGTATGTCTTCCCTGGTGAAGTTTTCTGTATACAAAATTCATAAGTGTCTGATAAGCTACAGTAGTTTTTGTATGCTTGATCAAGGTCATATTTTAGCAGCGATAAATCTGAAGCTGATTTATTTCCTTTTAGATTAGAGCTGCACAATTCTGGATAAATTGAGAATCACGATACAGATCACAGTCCTCCCACAATTCTGAATTGACGGCAAAACAAAATAACGTAATTTACGAGAGGTTCTGACAAAATGTTAATCGTTGCAGTCTATTTAAATTTTTTTTATTGATTTTTATTGATTATTTAAAAAAAATGGTTTGAATGAATGATACAATGACTTGCTCATTTAAACTCCACTTGTTTCATTACTGGATGAATCAGCGTTTTTGAACAATCTTTTAAATGAACGATTCAGTGACACATACGTTTTTTTTTAACGGTAATTTCTCGCCCCTACTGGTGTAACAATGTAATTGAAAGTGATACAATATTAATTTAAAGCTTCGCTACCATATCATTGTTTATATCCGAACTTTTAGCTTTATCCCAGTACTGTGATAATTAGAATTATTGTAACACAGAAATAATGATATTATGCTTGAAAAGACCATTTGTGAAGCTGTTTAACACCTATAGCCTACGTGACAACTGCTCTCTCTTTGGTTCAACGCCAGCACGAAAGCAAATTTGAATGTTTTGCTGTGATTGGACTTGTCAAAGGTTAAATAAACAGCCAAATCGTTGCCATTAAATCTTGTGGGTGTTTGAATCGAAATCGAGACCTTTGAATGATTAATCGTGCAGCTCTACTTTAGATTTAGTATCTACAAATCTCCTACAAATTGCTTACTTGAATAATCTATGCTTATTAAACAACACATTTTGATTTCAACTTGATGTACACTCCATTCCAAAGTTTGGGGTCAGTAAGATTTAATAATAATAATAATAATAATAATAATAATAATAATAATAATAATTTTATTCAGCAAAGATGCATTAAGTTGATGATTTCTGTTTCACAATTCTGCTCTTTTAAATGTACTATATTCATCAGTACTATAATCATTAAGCAACAAAACTGTTAACAGTGATAACAGCACCAAATTAATGTATTAGAATTACATTCAAGACATTCTTTTTTTTTTTTTTTTAAGGATCATGTGAGACTTAAGACTGGACTAGAATTTAGATTTGCCATCACAGGAATAAATTACATTTAAAAATATATTAAAATGGAAAACGGTTATTTTATATTATATTTCACAATATTACTATTTTTACCGTATTTTCGATTAAATAAATGCAGTCTTGGTGCATAAAAGACTTTCAAAAACATAAAAAACCTCATCTACCACAAACTTTTTCACTGCAGCGTTATCTTCATAAACTGTTAAAAGCACTTGCTATTGGTCTACTTATGAACTGTACAATTCTGATGATTCTGACTTTGTTTTACATCTACTTGGTATGACATTGACTGGGGGATATGCTTCATTTACCCCTGGTTTCACAGACAGGGCTTAAGACTAGTCCTAGACTAAAATGTAAGTCTGAGCTGTTTCCACTGAAATAAACTTGCACTGACTGATCTTAAAAATATATCAGTGCCTTTTTAGTTTTAAGATGCACATCGGTAATGTTTTTTTCTAAGCATGTTTATAAAAATTACTTAAATGTCCTAATTGATCTATGGTCTAATCCTGGCTTAGTCTAAGCCCTGTCTGTGAAACTGGGCCTTAATGTATTAATGTTTGCCTCTTGCTTACATCTGAATGATGTGGATGGAAATAAGAGCCTCACTATAGTGACATCAAAGGGCTGCCAAAGCCCAGAGCCACATGTGGCTGTGTTTGCTGTGGCTATATTTGGAGTATGTGTATGCTTTATTTGTTTTGATGTGGTGGATGAAAAATTTAAAATGCTTTCTATTCTTTTTTTTTTTTTCTTCTTTTTTTTTTTTTGCCAATAGGCCTTAGTGGTCTTCTACAAAGGTGACTCTCAGAATGTGACATTTAGAACCCTTTCAAAATCAGACCTGGATCACACCATGTTACTGTGAGAGCACTCTGAAGGTGTCTGTGCTGAATTCACTGGGAGAAGTGTCCTTCAAAAAGACATGGACGTCTCTCATGTGTATTGTCGTCTTTATCTATGTTTTATCGAAACCTCCTTTTACGTGATCAGGATAAAGCCCTGTAGGCAGATGATTGTATTTTAGAGCCGACTCTGGGGATTCCAGCTATAGCTACTGTCATGACCTTTCTATTGTGTGAGGTCGCATGAGCTTCATTCCATGAAAAAGGGAACACAAGGAAGAGTTCAAAAAGACATTTCCTGGAAGAGAGAGAAATGGTGACAAATATTCTTTTGTCTTATTTTTAATGACAAACGATTGTTCTTCCTATTGTAGAGTCACAGATATTTGCCACAGAATGCCATAATTCTTTCTGACTCAAAGCATTGTTGGGAACGACTTTAAATTATAAATAGCCATTTCAGTTTCAAAGTAGTTTACCTGCAGTCAAATAAATAAAAAAAAGCAGTTAACAACACTCCTTACAAAAAAGTAGTATGTTGATTGATGCCTTTTTAAGCTAATCAGTTTTTTTATATTTATGTTAAGGACCATATTTATCTGAAAAACACTGAGGGACATTAAATGTACAGTAAATTTGATACATATTTAGACTACATAATGATGATCAATTTAAGCAGCCATGATTAAGTCATTATTCATCAATTGGCGATTTTTTTTTCGGTGAATTTGATCAGTCTAAATGTTAGGGGTTGGTTGGTAATGTTTTTTAATGGATGACGTTTCTTACTGTATGCTCACCAAGGCTGCATTTATTTGATAAACCATTTCATTATTATTATATGATAATAAAATGATATTATTACAATTAAAAATAACATAACATTCTATTTTAATAATTTAATGTAATCTATTCCTCTGATAGCAAAGCTGAATTTTCAGTGGCCATTACTTCAGTCTTCAGTGTCAAATGATCCTTAAGAAAATAATCAGTCTAATATGCTGATTTTGCTCAATCATCAATGTTGCTGCTTAATGTTTTTGTGGAAACTGTGATACATTTTTTTTTTTGGTCGATTCTTTCATGGCTAGAAAATTCAAAAGCACAGATTTTTATTTCAAATAGAAATCTTTTGTAACATTGTTAATGTCACTTTTGATACATGTTTAATGCGTCCTTGTTGAATAAAAGGATGTATTTATTAAAATAAGATATCTTATTGAACCCAAACTTTTGAATGATACTTAGTCTGAAAAAAGCTAGTAGTTATTACTATTTTTTGATGGTTTATTCCCGACACTGCTGATAAGATAATTCATTGCCTTAACCAGCTAAAATCCTTTAGATGTAGCCTTTGTTTTGAACCAATACAGATAGCAAAACTATCAGAAAGAGGTGGGGAGAGGGGAAGATGGGGGACTCGCTTTCGGACAAATATTGACTTTTGGCACATTTTGCTCGGTGGGATTTTTATGGTGCCGCCAGCAATCATTAATCTCTCTAAAATAATGTTTTGCTGTGCGCTGCCTGTTCCCTAGTTACAGTTCATGCTGTCTGAGGCAGTACGCTTCTGTGAACACAGACAGCCCAGCCAGCCATGCCTCTCCAACGGCCGTGTGGAACAGGGATGACAGCTCTATCCCTGCTTTTGCTCCCACGTGATTGACAACTATATTGCATAGAAAATGAGTTGTTGACTGTGTTTTATTGTTCAGGTTGTGTTCTTTATAAATGCACTGCGCCCGTTGTCTGTTATTAAATCCATATTCATCAAAGATGCATGAGGAGGACCTTCTCCTGGCACGTCAGTATGTTGACTATAATTTTTGAGCTTTAGAGAACATGCTATATTTGAGGCCAGCATTCTCATATTTCTTCTTTTAAAGGCCAGTTAAGTATTCAAATGCAGAGGCAAATGCTTGGTCAACATGTTTGCATGACAGTAACATATACTTATACTAGGTAGTGAAACAGTTACCTACAAATGTCTGTGCCACTGGCATTGAAGGATTATATATTGTACATTATACCAAGGTCTGTCTGAATACTCGATTCTGATTGGCTGGAAGGTGTGCAATAAAACCGTTTAATGCATAGGTAGTTCCAAGTCAGTTTAATCACCGTTCGATATTAATGCACTGTTTTCATTGAAGCACACACAAACATACGTCACTCGCACACAGAGAGCGGAAATGAAATGTCTTGGTAAGCAACAATTTAGTGAATACTTGAGGGTTTTTTTGTGTAGCTAGATGCATTAGATTCTTGTATTTGCTTGCATAAAGCATATTTCAGGCCTTGAAGCATTAAAGGTGTTTGTACAGTATGTATTTGTTACAACCAGCCATTTCTTGTTCATTATCACTTTTTTTTTTCTTTAATAGCATAGTTTATCTAGCTCAGATCTGCCAGAGCTCTCCATTAGGTGTGTTGGACCTCAAGGTTGAGCATGCAGCTCATACTTTACCATTACCATTGCTCACCTTGCTGAAATAATGCATAGCTGGAACATCCATTACACAGTGTTCATATGAGGATTCTTTGCTATTGAGATTCAACATCCTATTATGTGCATGAGATCGCTCTGATTGGCTTGATCAACAACTTTTGGTCTCTGTGCTTTTAGTGAACATAATAAAATAAGTTCCGTAAACTCAGAATTAATCATAATTTATACCTGTGGATCTATGTTCAATATCATTTTGAATTCAAAATGAGTATTAATATTTCACATTATTAATGTAAAACTTTATTTTAGCTGACCTTTTCAATATTCAAACCTATACCTATATTCAAAGAAATTTTAAAATGGACTTTGTCTGACGAATGGAAGTTGTATTTGGGAATGGGATGTCCTTTTTTTTAACCAGTACTTGTTTGCTAAAAATTTAGTTGCTACAAATTTGTCAGGTTGGTGCCATCAAATCTTTGAAAGATAATCTGACTGTGGTTGATTGCTTTACTTGACAGTCAGGTGATCTCTTGTCTAAGCAGATGTAGACTTTAAAGGGTTAGTTCACCCAAAAAATGAAAATTAGCCCATGATTTACTCACCCTGAAGCCATCCTGAGTGTATATGACATTCTTTTTGCAGACGAATACAATCGGAGTTGTATTAAAAAATGTCCTGGCTCTTCCAAGCTTTATAATGGGAGTGAATGGGTATATTTTTTTATCAAAGCGCATACATCCATGATAAAAGTGCTCTACGAGGCTCTGGCAGGTTAATAAAGGCTTTATGAAGTGAAGCGATGCGTTCGTGTAAGAAAAATATCCATTTTTAAAGCTTTATTGACTAAAATAACTAGCTTCTGGCAGATGGCGTACGCAAGTTGACTTGCACCAAAAGAGTAACACTTGACGATGAATGACGTAGGATGTAGGAGTAGCGTAAGCTTTGACGCCTCTCGCGGTTCAAACAAAAAGGGCTTGGCAACCGTGTTCGTCATTACGTTGTGCGTCAAGTTCAAGGGTTAGTCTTTCGCCGTAAATCGATGCGTACGGCCGTCTGCCGGAAGCTAGTTATTTTAGTCAATAAAGTTTTAAATATGTATATTTATCTTACACAAGCACATCGCTCCACTTTATTAACCCCCCAGAGCTGTGTGGAGCACTTTTATCATGGATGGATTCGCTTTGATGGACTTCCAAAAAAAATACCCATTCACTCCAATTATAAAGCTTGAAAGAGCCAGGACATTTTTTAACATAACTCCGATTGTATTCGTCTGAAAGATTAATGTTATATAGGCCTACACCTAGGATGGCTTCAGGGTGAGTAAATCATGGGCTAATTTTCATTTTTGGGTGAACTATCCCTTTAAGCCGAAAATCAAACTTGAGACTAAGTAAAACATAATCAAAACATGTATCGTATCGTACTATCGTATCATATCATCACCCTAGTATTTTGAGAGTTTACTTGTCATCTTGTTTGCACTGCTCTGACCAACATTTCAGATTCCTGGCAAAGACAGCAGCCTGCTGTTCCAATTCATAGGGTTTGCAACTGGCACCTGCAGGTTTGCTGTGCTGGCTGGCCTTGACAGTGAGTGAGTAATTGGCTTCCCAGAGGATCCATGACTGACCCATCCTCCCGCTGCTCTGCTCATTATGAATATGTCAAACAAACGTAGAATATTGGCTACATCTGTCAAGGTGGCAGTTTGCATTAGTACTATTCATCATGAATAAATAACACATGAAGCACATGAAGATGATACACAAAAGGCTAATTTGAGAAGCATGATGCATACATTAATCCGTTAAAAAATCTCCTACTATATTTATTCACACTCTGAAAGCCCCGCATTCCTACGGCTGCGAAGCAATATTATGCATCCCCTCCTACTCGGTGACAGAGGGATTCCACCTTCCTAACATCCTAATAAGGACATTACGGAACATGAAAAGGGAGTGTATTAATAGAGAGGATTATTGCTCAGGAATATTTTCATTGCAGTGTGTCGTCTACTGTATGTATTTCAATGGCATTGGTGAAGTTAATGCACAACTGGCCCAAAGCTCCTGCGCTCAATGCAGCAGACACCCAACACTGCAGCTGCTGATCCCAGATCATGTTATAGTCTGATATCACATATTCAATCTGCAGAAGTTAACTGAGCTGAAATGAAATGACTTTCAGGGCCAGACACAGCCTTTCGTCATTGACCCCCCTTAGCTTTGAAACTGCGATCGCTGAGGGATCAACATGCGTGTAATAAATTGAGGTCTAGATGTGTTCAATTGGATGTGTGACACAAAACCAGTCCTTTCTCACACTTCGCTTTCAGTCTCTCTATTTACGTCTGACTTATTTTCATGAGTTCTCTTGTTATGATTCCTGCATTTCTTTACTGAGTGGTGGTGGCCATAAATAGATAGTTCACCAAAATTTGAAAATTATGTCATTATTAACTTTTTTTGAAATTCTGAAATTTTATTCCGCTCTTAATGCAGAGCCATACATTTTTTCCCATACATCCTATCAAGTGTTCACTCCATCCATCCATCCGTCCGTCCACTTTATCCATCCCTCCATCCATCCAATCAAGTGTTCACTTTATCCATCCCTCCATCCATCCTAACAAGTGTTCACTTTATCCATCCATCCATCCAAGTGTTCACTTTATCTATCCATCCATCCATCCATCCTATCAAGTGTTCACTTTATCTGTCCGTCCGTCCAAGTGTTTACTTTAGCCATCCGTCCATCCATTCTTCCAAGTGTTCACTTTATCCATCCATCCTATCAAGTGTTTACTTTATTCATCCGTCCGTCCGTCCAAGTGTTCACTTTAGCCATCCATCCATCCTTTCAAGTGTTCACTTTATCCGTCTGTCCGTCCGTCAGTCCATCCGTCCGTCCAAGTGTTCACTTTATCCATCCGTCCGTCCAAGTGTTCACTTTATCCATCTGTCCATCCGTCCATCCATCCAAGTGTTCACTTTATCCATCTTGTTCGTCCGTCCCTCCATCCATCCATCCATCCATCCATCCAAGTGTTCACATTATCCATCCGTCTGTCCATCCATCCTTTCAAGTGTTCACTTTATCCATCCGTCAATAATCATTATTGGTTGCCCTTCTCCACTTTCTCCATTTTCTAATCATGAAATTAGTCGACTTTCAGCCAACATGCTTTTGTGCCTGTTTGTATTTCATTAGATGTCACTAGTGTTTTCATAAAAACATTAAAGCAGAAGCATATTAAAGCTTTCCCTGATAATGTCATGTTCACCTTGTCATGCACAATATGCATCTTTTATTGGATATATTGCAGCTTCATGTTTTTTGTCACTGACATTTGTTCACAATTTTTTTTTTGACAATGAATGGTCCATCCTAATCACTGAATAATTACAACTTTTATACTAATCATTAAAGAAAAAATACAGTAGAGTAACTGTTTAGACCATCAAATCTGATCATTTAGAGACAAAATAAAGCAAAAGAAAAGCAAAGTTATGTTAACACAGTCCATATAAGGGTGAAGCATCTGGTGCGACTGTGTTTTGGACCCTGAGGTCATGGCAGAGATACAGTATGTCCACTGAAGTTCAGTCCAGCTCAAGCAAAGATAATGGGAATGCTTCTCGCTGCCCCTGATACCAGTGTTTGGAAGGAGTCAAGAGATGCCCTGTTCCTGACCCCGCTTGTGGAAGAGAGGGAGGAGGGCCTTTTTAACCCTGATAAATTGAAACGCGTTGACACTGAACAGCTTCAGGTTGTTTGGCTAGTCTTTATCATACGCTCTATTTTAAGTTTGCAGACATCCTGGATTTGCTTTCTCTTAACCACAAACTCATCTTGGACATCACAATGTAAAAGTCAAGTAATGTGTGTGTGTGTGTGTGTGTGTGTGTGTGTGTGTGTGTGTGTGTGTGTGTTCTGTGTGTTTAAAACTCTTCTGGTTTACAATTTCCAGTTAACTTCTTGACAGCAAGGCTGTATCCACATTTTCAGCATTGGAGTAACCAAATGTAATAGTAACAATTATATATGATCTATTTTAATAAAAATGGGTCATAAAACAAAACATCAGCTCACACTATCACAAAAAAATTGTTTGGCAGAAATGTATAAGTTTGAAACTCCCAGAATGCCAAGACTTACATAACAGACTCCATTCAATAAATCATAGATAAACTACTCCAGATGATTGTCAACTTAGTTTACTGAAACTTTATTAGAGTGTACTGAGATGAACATACTGAAAATAAAACAAATATCATTATTTTTTATAACAAGTGGATTCTTAAAGCTACACTGTGTAACTTTTTTAGTTGATTCTTAGCAAAAAACACTTAGTTCTTTCAAAAATATATGTGCTCATTAATGTATATTTACTTCTTTCAAGTAATAAAGTATTCTCTTAAGTTTATAATCTGCCATTGAAAGTACATACGGGTGAGGGGTTCGAATGCCGGTCGCCATGTTGCCCCTCCATCTTGAAACTACATTAGCCAAAGAGGGACATACCTGTAAATTCAAGCTTCGCCTTTTGCGTTTTTCACTCAGTGACACCGTGACGAATGCGAGGGGGAGATTACTCGCGAGCTCGTGAGTGCCGGCAGATTTGAAAGATAGTGTGTGTGTGTGTGTGTGTGTGTGCGCGTGCGTACTCACATTTGAAAGAGAGAATTAAAACGTCAACGCGACAGACAAATCAGCAAGACCATAGTCAATATTGGAGTAACTTTTCCCAGATGGAAAGAGCTCATGAGGAGAAAAGATTTTAAAACGGACGCCGAGGTTGCCTGCTTTCTTCTCGACAGGTAATTCAGCCTGTTGTAATTCATTTGTGTAAATTCGAAGTTTTATAGTTGCTTGTCTAACCATAGCATGGTTGTGCATAACGCCAGAACGACCTCTAGTATAACTTCATCCTCGCGTCAATGGTGAAAAAGTATTGTTTACCTTGTAACATAAATCTGTGCTGCGACGGATCACAGGTGATGAATAGTTTTAAAGGCGCAATTTTTTAAGCTATATAAAAAAAAGGACACTGTAAATTTTAGTTATTTTTAATTGCTTTTACTTTGTACACATTGTAACGTTAGCCTAATCTGATTATGCTGGGATAGCCGATTCCAAGGGTGACGTTTACCTCCTGACATCTGTCCTGTAGTTTTATTCATTTTAGACGTATTGTTTATTATTGTCATGGACGAAGTCGATAACTGGAAGCCATGTTAATCTTGGAATAATACGGCCACCGTAGGAGTTAAAACGCCCTCGGAATTGAGAGGAACAGAAACTAATATTCACTGGGTAGTCATATACAATTTCAGCGCTAGATGGGGGTAAAAATCACACAGTGTAGCTTTAAATAGATAGGGATAGTTCACCCAAAAATGAAAATTGTAATTTACTCACCCTCATGTCATTTCAAACCTGTATGACTTTCTTCTGTGAAACATAAAAGAAGATATTTTGAAGAATGTCTCTGTATTTTATTTTATTTTTTCAATAAAATTTAAAGTAATTGGGGTCCAGTCTTGTTTGGGGGTAATTTAATCATAAAATTACTATTATTTTATTGTTACTATTGTTAAATATTACTATTGCTAATATTAACTTATATTAACAACAATAACGTGCAAAGACCTCATTTTTATAGGGAAAACTTATAATATTTTACTCTTATTAAATGTACCATTGTTCTTCTATAGTATCATACTGAACTGACCGACAGCTTCAGTGATTATAAAAGGAGTGCTCTTTGCTTGCTGTCTGTGTAATTCAGTCGCAATTTGAAGTTTTTGTTTTCATGAGCCTTTGTGACTTTTCCTATTTAAGGACAAAAAAAGTGCCAGACAAAAATGGATATCTTGATGATTCGATATTTTATAGTGATTTCATAATGTCTAAATAATATAAATCAAAAGGAGAACGTGTGACTACATTTATAAGGGAGTGGATAATAAGCCAATAAGTGCTCCTCTACTGGTTATAGTCATAATTTCAAAGTTTCAGTCAAAGTTTTTTTTCCCATGTCTTTTTAGGTCAGGGGTTTTTAAAGTCAAAGACAGTGTGCCGCCTTTCTAACACAACGATAACTGGATCATATTTAGAGCACTGAAGTGCTGTAAAAAGTTGTGTGAAGCACTTGAAAGTCATTGAAAAGTGCTTGAATTTCACTCTGAAAAGGTTTAAATGAATAATGTAAAAACATTAGACTATTTCTGCCACAATACCATGGTTACAGTTAGCGTTACTACATTAAATCCATGGTGAATGTTGGTGATTTGTGGACCGAAAAGCCTTCTATAACTTTTTCATTCATGGCACAATGTCTCTCCTGGTTTCCACGTCAGCGCTGCTTGATCTGATATCTATGGTTTATAGCAGAGAATTCTGGGCGGAATTTGAATGCTTCTCACTGGATCTCCCAGCGCAGTGTAGAAACAGTGTCGCATATTTTACTCTTATCAGTTGGGCAGCGTGAAACAAAATTTATTTGCATCGGTAGGAAAAAAAGTCACAAAATGCAACCATTTAGTCGCAGTCTGGAGCCCTGCAAATAAATGATGACAGAATTTTACGTTTCTTAGTGAAATACCCCTTTAAGTTGTCAACACGCATATCATCAATGCCAATATTCGGGTCTCTGAAGGATAAAGTGCTCACTTGACACGTTTCAAATTGTTTGATGTTGTATTCTGCTTTCTTTCACAGCTCGTGTCCAATGTCCTGATCTTCTCCTGCACTAATATAGTTGGCGTGTGCACACACTACCCAGCAGAAGGATCACAGAGACAAGCCTTCCAGGAGACCAGAGAATGTATTCAAGCTCGTCTGCACTCTCAGAGAGAAAACCAGCAACAGGTAAGAGACCAACAGAAATCAAGAGGACTCCTGTAGTTACAGAGCATGTTTTAATTTCTAGTGTCATTCTGTGAGTCTGAAAGAATTGATGCTCAGCTTGATGATTTCCTAGGCACAGGTACACTACCGTTTAAAAGTATGGGGTCAGTGATCGAATAAATGCAGTCTTGGTGAGCATGAGAGACTTTTAAAAACATAAAAAAAATTGCTGAGCCAAACCTTTGAACGGTAGTGTAGATGGATATATATAATGGTATCACTTTACAATAAGGTTTCACATTTCAATGTTAAGGTTAACATTAACACAGATACAATTAGCACAGATACAAGAACAACAGTAACAAATGTATTGCTTATGGTTAGTTCATGTTAGTTAATACATTAACTAATGTAAACAAATGAAATCTTATTGTAAATTTTACTGATATAGCCTAATATATTCTTTAAAATAAAAGCCACTTATTTTGATATTTTGTCTTATAACGGAAAGATATTCATACAATTTTAAGTGTGGCTTAAGTGCTTAAATGCCATAACTGGGTAACAAAAGTACCATGATTAATATATAGGATTCATTTTAGTTTTCACACCTGAAAGTCCACACCAAGGTCCGAACCAAAGTTCATGTTTTGATACATTTTATACATTCGGTAAGTTTTGGTTTGGTTTCACATTGCAATTATGCGAGCGCACTAAAGAACTTTACATGACATACTTGCCTCCTGTCATCATCATCTATGTGGGCTGCATCTTGACATTGATTGGTTTGTAAACGGACGTGCGTCTGACGTCAGCATGTTGTCAATTCGGCGGGTAACTTTGACAAGAATGAATGAACAGATGCATATCGTTGCCACTATACTGTTGTTATTATTATAGCAAGGCTCAAGGCTAGTTCAAATTCGCCAAATGAACGTCCTCATTGTGCGAACATTATCGTCGCCGGCAGGAAAGGAGGAGAAGACTGTAAGCAATCCTGCGAGAACCACCGGAACCTCATGTATATGGTCTGAAAGTCCGAACTACAGAAAGCGCTTTCACACTAGAAACGAACCAAACCTTTGTTCAGTTTGATCCGGACCGAGACTACCTCTTTTCGTCAGACCAAATTTCATTTGCTTGGTCTGGACCGTGGTCCGAGGGAGGTTTCACACCTGTAATTTTGATTCGGATCAAACTGAAAAGTCAGAAAATCCGGACCAAACAAGGTAGGTGTGAAAGGGCCCTTAAATACCTAGGAGAACCATATGAAAACTATATTAAATTATATTAGCAGCATGATAATTGTTCAATGCAAATGTTTCCTCTAAGCTGTACGAATGAGGAAAAAAGTATGCCCAGAAGACAGGCTCAAACATGTGTGAAATAGCTGCAGATTGCTTGAATTAGAGCTGAACGGACAGCATTTCACCTGAGTCCATTCACATGTCCAATGATTTTCAGTATGGAACTGAAGCTACGAGGAAACCTGTGCATGGAGACACGCAGTGCTGATTAATTTGTGAGATTAGAACCACATCCAGCAGTCTGGAGATTCATAGTGGCACCAAAGGGAAAAAATAATGGCTGTTTCCTAACACACAGAAGCCCACAGGGGCCACGCATCATTATTTCGACAAACGTGATATGTTATTTGTTCATATCAAGTCTTTCAAAAATAACAGCATGGCCTCTAGATAACTTAACAGTATTAACCTGTTAAGCTTCACCAGTGCGTCGGCGCACTGAAGCGTTTTTTATTTATTTAATTCAAAATTACTATCAGATTTAATGTTATACCTTGACAAACTATACATCATTAAAAATATATAAGACTCAAGTTTCAGTATTTGACCACTATTGTATTCTGAGAAACTCATAGTGACAGTTATGTCTTAATTTGTGTCAGGAGTTATGAAATGAAAAAATGAGTCGATACCTTTAATATGAATTATGCGCGTCAGCCGCTCCCATTCATAAAAAACTCCCGTGCTGTCGTCATGACAGCGATACACAAAACAACGTCCCTCAGGGCTTTAGCTCAAAAATGTGCAGATTTGGAGAAATATTGATAGATTCTTTTAGATTCACATCATATTTCTATAGACAGGAATAATATTTATTGAATTTATACCCAAATGCGTCAATGTAATCTTTATGAGCGTTTGGTATTCTAATTCACAGTGTTTTCAATTCATACCAATAGGCTGAGGGCGCTATATGCACAGTAATATAGTCCATATATGGCACATGAAGAAGAGCCATGATCATGTGACATTCCAGGAAGCCTCGAACACACACACAGCTAACAGAGATCGGCTGTAATCATGCAGATAAAAGATGTTTTGAAGACAATAAACATGATTGCAATGATATCTGATTTGCCTGTGTTCTTCAAGCCATGCCAGGTATTTTTATAATAATAGATTATATTTATAATGTAATGCTAATCTATATAGACTTCATCATTGTGCATAATACTATCAAATAATATATTTTCTGTCTGATTTTTTTATCTGAAGCTAAATTAGATCACAGAAGATTATTTAAAACATTCAGCTTGAGTTATAAAGTACGTTTTGAACATAAATATGGTTTTAATCTCATATATTGTCGTGTATTGATGGTGTGCTAAGCTAACATGCTAGCTAGCCCTAACTGTTAGTCACATGACATGGTCTTGAAAAACATTTAACTAAATACAGAGTTTTGGGCTTATTATCTTCAGATTTTAAACATAAAATGTTTAGACATGTGGCTTTAGCTGTAGTGCATTTCTAGATTGCTCCAGTGCCAATTTCAATTTTATTTTCATGAGGATGTTTCATAAAAAATAATTTCTAATAACTTTACAAAACTTTGAAGCTATTTATAACAATTTTTGTCATTACGACAATAATTAATTCTACATTTACAATAAACTGCCAGGTGTCAGCTTTCAAACGAGATCATACTTGTGCTTTTAGTACAAAGGGTTCATGAACTGTATCTGTTTTAGTTTGGGTATGTCATTTCTGGGGATTTTTCAAAAGTGGCGTTGCAGCTTAACAGGTTAAATAACTATTATCCTTCCACATTTAGTGTAATAATATTATTAATATATGGAACATGAAATTTGTTCATTTATTTATTTATTTATTTATTTATTTTTGGTGCTTTTTATTAGATTTTTTTTTTTTATTGGTTCTTTTTTATTTATTTAAATTTATATAGTAACTAAAAAAAAAGCTGTTTTAGTTACTATATACATTCAAATAAATAAAAATACAATTAAATAATAGCCAAATAAATTAAAATCAAATAAATTGAGGGAAAATTTATCATTATCTATATATATATCGAAATACCATGACATTAGCATCTGATACTATCACTGTACCATGCTACCACAGTACTAGTGGTATAGGACTAAAGTAGAATTCATGTAATTTTCTGCAGTGTCCTTTAGTTTGCTCTTTTCTTGACAGTATGGCAGAAATATTGAGATGATACCATGCCTTGATACTATAATACGATGTCTTTGTTTGTGTCTTTCCCCTCTTTTCCCCCTTACCATCACTGTCATCATTTGCAGGAACGCCTTCTCCTCTCTGTGCTTCCTCGACATGTCGCCATGGAGATGAAAGCCGACATAAATGCCAAACAAGAGGATATGATGTTCCACAAGATCTATATTCAAAAGCATGACAATGTGAGGTAAGAGTGACTCCTCAAATAGCCTGAAAGATGGTAGTCAGTGTTTGCACCTCCAAGCACCTTTAAAGCCTGCAATAATCATTACAAATATTTTTAAGCCATTTATGTTAACACTTAAGGTTGAGTGCTGTTCTAAACTCTTCTTGGTAACTGAAAATTGAACCGCGAACACAAAATCTGCTCCTGTTAACATGTTGCTAAACTAACATGATACAGTTTCCTTATTATTAAATGAATGAATTATTGTTATGTTTATGGAACATATGCTGTGTTGTCTCAGATTAAATGCTGTCTTGATTAGCAGCTCACTAGGTTTTTGGAACAGAGCTTGTAAGTGTCTTATAATTCTGATAAGCATTAGATATTGCACCCTCTTGTGGATTTAGAGATGAGAACATTGGCTCATCTCTATCTCCAACTGACCATCCATGCGTCCCGACAGCTCTTCTGGATAGCTCCAGACACATTCCCACTCATTAAAAGTTGATATCCACAGCACCAGGCTAGTTAGGACACTCACAATCACAAGAGGCCCTTTTAGGTGTAACCTGTTGTTTCTTTCTTTCATGTTTATCTTTGATTTGTTCTTCAGCTTTTGTCTTGTGAAGACTTGAGTTTGCTTCTAATGTACTTAGTGTTAAAAGCATGTGTGTCTCAGGTCCATGACATAAGAGAACTCTGGGATCCATGTGATGATTTCTGATTCTCCACTGTAAAGAATTCTAAATCTGGGGCTGTATCGATGGAAGTTGAACACACTCAGGGTTACAGGATTAGTTTTGAGTTGACAAAACCAAACCAATCCAATCAGACTTTGTTGGTACCATGACGCTGATCATCAACTTTCTCTGTCAACTCAGGCTTTTATCCTGAGTTTAGGTGTGACATCAATAGCGATCAGCCAATCAGCAGAGCAGCGCCTACTAGAACACAACAGCACAGAGACTTGGTGACCTCCAGTGTTTTAATGGCTGTTGGGGTTTGATACACTCTGCCAGTCCTTTTCTATAATCAAATGGCAGATAGACTACAGCAACAAAGTGCAACATGAACTTGAGGTTTGTGCGCCAGTGGGCAGTGAGACTCAGTGAGACTTGTCTGCAGTCGAGGGTCTGTCTGTTTTCCTTTTCCAGTAAAGCCCCAACCAAACAGGCTTCATGATCAGAGGAATCATGTAAGTGTGCAGCCAAGCGATATCTTGCTAAGTGGAATATTGATAAGTGTGTTACTAGAGAACCCAGTAGTTTAATTGCTGAGGACGGTTATATAACAATGTCTGTATCTGAGTATTTGCTCTTGAACAAAACCCACACTATAATGGGAAGAGGAGGCTGGGAGTTCTGCTGGAGGAATGAAAAATTGGACTGATCTGATTGCTGCTGTTCTCGACTCAACAACTCTGAATCAATGATCTGTTCAGAGCGAGTCTCCAGTTAACGATTCGGTGAATTCACAAGTCTGACTCAAAATGAGCCAAGAACCAGGAGATCCTCTGAGCTTGAGTGTGCGTGTGACTGATGGTGTGAAAAGTAAGTTATTAATGCCAAATTCTAGGATTGATAATTGTAAATGAAAATCATATTTAGGTCATGACTGTCAGTTGTTTGTGAAATTAATCTGTGAGCGGTTTAAGCCCACTGTGCAATGCTTGAATGCAGAATGTGTAATTTCATCTCAACGGGGTAGATTTTTGGTTATGTTTAATTTTTTTACATTAAAATAATGCAAATTAATGCCCATGCATCTTCTGTAGCAGTTTCAAATGATATAAAACTAGCATGTTTGCATGGTGTTGTTCTTAAAATTGTATGCATTTTGCCCTATGCGACTATATAACAGTATAACTAGTTATATTTGGTTTATTACTTGTTTGCACACATGAAGTATCTGTAACCTAAATTGATATTTTAATATATTTAGGGCCAGATTTACTAACAGCTTTCGCCAGCGCAAACCCATTTTTGGCATTAAAAAACTTCTGTCCAAAAATTTCACCAAAATTAGAGGTGAAAAGCACTTATTTTTCCGGCTGACCATATTTTATATGCATTTGAAGGTGTTTCCATTTCAAAATTCATGGGAGGAGAGTATTTAAATGATTCATGCAAGGTGATTTACTAAGGATTGCGCTCATCAATTTACTGGTATTTGCACCATTATTTACCACCCAAAAAAAGCACGTCAAGTGGTAGATTGTGTTGGTCATTATGGAGATGATCCAGCTGCGTCTGTGTTCTTTAATTTGTGCGTTGTCAGTAGATTACGCGCAGAACTTTCTACTCCTATCTTCACTTTTTTGGAATTGCGTTCTCACGCTAAATTGCCCTGTTTAGTAAATTATGGCCTTAATGTTGTGATAATAAAATAAAACATTTTCTTACTTGCAGATCAATACAAATTGTATCTGCATCCACTAATCTTCCTTACTGACTAGTGCTACTTGACAATTCATAATAATTCATAATGATGTCAAACTCAGCAACACCCCCTTCCCAGGTTGAGCAGTAGGGTTATATAAAATGTGTAATATAAAATTATTATATAAAAGTATGCAAATATATAAAATTACAAAATGCAAATTCATTCACTTTTTACTTCATTAGAATTCACTAATTCACAAATTCACACAGAGTACTTTTTACTACTTAATCAATCAGTCAATTAATTTTGTACTTGAGTCAAATTTAAAAGGGGTATTTAATACTTTTACTGAAGTACTTGATTTGAGTACTTTGTCCACCACTTGCATTTACGCATGTGTTTTAGGGTTGAAGGAAAATTCTGTAAACTTTATGGGAAAAGTACTGGTAATTTTCTGGCAGGATATTTTTTTTTTTTTTTTTTTTTTACAGTGGACTTCCTCACATGCTGTGCATTGGATTAGTTCATTTGATTCATTAGAAATGGTGGTGACACTGTAGTTTAGGGTCCAATTCTCACTATTAACTAGCTTTTAAAAATGACTTGCCTCAATAAACACCTAATTACTGCTTATTAATATTTAACAAGGTAGTATGAATTGGGTAGGATTAAGGGATGTAGAATATGGTCATGCAGAATAAGGCATTCAAATGTGCTTTAATTACTAATAAAAAGCCAATATCCTAGTAATATACATGCTAATAAGCAACTAGTTAATAGCGAGAATTGGACCCTAATATAAAGTGTTACCGAAATTGGTTTTATGAGACAAGGAAACATGATAGTTGCGAGTTAAATATTTTACTTATGTTTTTTATGTTTAATTTGAAATATTTGATTTGTTTAATTTGTACTTTTCTACAAATCACTTTGTAGATCATCAGCTGTAGATCTAATATAATAATTAAGGAATTATAGGGTCAGCTTGAGCTGGTGAAGGAAAAGTGCTACAGTATAGAACAGGTAAAAAATAATTAAGAGCAGGTAGTATGAACTATGGTTTTGCGATCTGTTACAGAGTCAGAACTGATGGGTGAAAAGAAAGCAGCAGGCGTTGCATTTTCAGGGGAGAGGGATCAAGAGGTCAGACCTCTCAAGCAGTGACCCTTGATGGATTTAAGAGGCCATGTTATATAAGCAGGAAGTGTGACTTCATGCAGAATTCCTTCTAGCCAATTTTTTTTTTTTGATGAAAAGGTTTTCATGCTGATGTCCCTCACCAGACTGTTGCTGACCCACTACACACTCCACTTATTAAACTTCCTGCCATTTTATTATGTAATTTCCCTGTCAGCACTTTGCTATTCTGGCTCCCATGGTAATTTGGTATGTTCAGAGAGCAGCTACATTTGACCTTAGGGTTGCTGTCACTACAAATCCATTAACATTCCCACTGGCATGAACTATTGTTTTGTCCCCACTGAGACAATACATATCTCACCAGCTTCTACGAGAATAATACTTTATTCTTAATACTTTTATTCAGCAAGGACACATTCATTTGATCAGAAGTGACAGTAAAGACTTTTACTTTGTTACAAAAGATTTCTATTTCAAATAAATGCTGTTCTGTTGAACTTTCTGTTCATCAAATAATCTTTAAAAAATAATTTTAATCACAGTTTCTACAAAAATTAAGCAGCACAATTGTTTTCAACCGATAATAGCAAAAACTGTTTCTTGAGCATCAAATCAGCATTTTAGATCATGTGACACTGGATCATGATGCTGAAAATTCCGCTTTGCCATTACATTACATTTTAATATATATTCAAAAAGAAAACACTTATTTTAAATTAATATTTCACAATATTACAGTTTTTACTCCATTTTTTTTATCAAATAAATGCAGAATTCATGAGCATAAGAGACTTCCTTCAAAATAATAAAAAAACAACCCCCAAACTTTTGAATGTTAGTGTATGTATGTGTGTTTGTATATATGTATATATAGAGAGAGAGAGATTTTTTTTTTAAAATCTAAACAGAAGTTATTTATATACATATTTAAAACATACATATGGTTTGTTGTGTTTTAAAAGGGGACCTATTATGCAAAATTCACTTTTACATGGTGTTTGAACATAAATGTGTGTCGACAGTGTGTGTACACAACCACCCTATAATGGTAAAAATCCACCCACTCCTTTTTTTTTATCCCCATAAATCATAAGCAGTGTCTCAGAATAATCTGTTTGCAGTTTATATGAAATGTGACATCAGATTGCACAGTCCCCACCCACATCTGCTGGTGGACTCTGCCCATAGACAGTAAAAGAAACTCTGCCCCATTAGCATAGATCCTGCCCTGAGTGAGCTTTACACAGTCCGCCATGTTTATCTCCTCGCCAGAGCTTAACAGCAGCAAGAAATGTATTTTTATTAAAGCTACTAAAGTTATTCAATCAAGAGCAGTGGGTGGTTTTCATAATAGGTCCCCTTTAAATGTTCTCTAATGGGGCTAGATGTAGAATTCAGAAACCCTTGTCATTAGCGACACCGGTGGCCGTTAAGTGAACTGCAGACAGAAACATATTGCTCGTGCTCACACTCCTGCACATGTAACGTACAAGAGACTGAATGTGATTAAAGACCCCAATATACTCATGGCAAAAATTAACAGAACAACTAATAAAAGCACAACGAAAATGACAGCGGAGAGAAAGCAGCAGTTAAGAGAGCATCTGATCATAATGATTTGGATATGTTTGCACCAGCTCTGCAAGTCACCATCATCATGTCGACACAGATAGGGTAGTTAAAATTATACTGTTATGATAGTTTGATTTTAAAGTATATTTGAGAATACAGTTTATAGATTTGGCTATGTGAGACTGGTTTAAATGAATCCCTTTCTTTTGCATGACACAGTACAGAACAGCTCTTTCGTCATTATCATGGAATGTTTTTCCCGACAAAAAGTCAGTCCTTCACGTACAAATCAGTCTACATGATTTCGTGGACAACCTAGAAGTCGAGGAAGGTCTCGTTTTTTAAGTTTCGTGTCAAGCTGTTCACACATTGGCAATAAAAAAGCAATTAATATGAAAATTCTTATATGTACAAATGTATGTGAATTCCCAAATGTTTTTTCTTGACACATTTAACCACAGCTATTTTCCTTTATAATTGCCATTACTGGTCTCCAGAAAGCTGACGGTCTAGGCAGTCTTTCTTCTAGGACTGGATTTGATTGAATACTTAGCCTCATGTTTACATGCTAAAAGCCCTAGATTACCAGCACCTAATAAAGGATCCAGAGTGTGTTCGTAATAGACAGCAGCAATGCTCCAGAGGCTGTAATGCGTTTGGATTCACTTTAAAGAGCCGTCCTGCCATTGTGCCACTCTGCAGCGACATTTTTGGTCCAAGCTGCAGGGAGCTGATGAGTCACCTCCGTGTTAACGATTAAATGAGGTTTAAAGATCCGTCTGTGATGCTCGTAGCAGTCCCGATGCTTCAGGCCTGCCTTCAGAGAGCACTGCACTCTGTCTACTTTCAGAGTCAACTAACCTTAATCCACCCACCCAGGGGAGGCCTTTTATTTGAGCTTTTATTTATAGCAGCTCTAATAGATCTGTCAGCTATATAGAAACCTTTGATCTGTGACTAATAAAAGGATTTCAGCATGCTATATTGTATAAGAAAGGGTTTGAATGTTGTTTTTGTGCTGTTAGATATCTGTGGATTTTTAAAGCTTTTTTTTATGTTTTTTGACATAATAAAATATGAAATATTGGTTCATCCGAAAATGAAAATTCTTTCAATTACTCACCCTCATGTCATTCTAAAATATGATATTTTGGAAAATGAAAAACAAAATCTTTATTTCTGCGTGAACTATTCCTTAAAATGTAAAAATGAATTTCTAATATGTTTATTTTTAGTTATCATGCTTATCAGTTGTCTTTTCAAGAACAGTAATGAATGTCTCCTATGATAAATTGCGCACATCGAGGCAACAGGAACCTTTTTTCCAAAGTCACATACTTAAAAACCGCATGGCTCTTCCCCCAATGACCAATTTGTGCTAATGACAAGTTCTTTGCAACTTCCAGGTAACAAAAAGGTATAGGAGAAACCATAGCAATATAGGTTTACAAAGAGTTTTCTTATGTCCAAACAGTCAAAGTTCTTGTTTTAGTTTGATTGACTTAGTTTCAAGGCAGAACCTAAGAGACTTGTGTATCGACGACAAATTCCTTGTATGCTCAGGCATTGACCAACAAAGTTAATTCAATTCAGCTCAATTAAATTTACAATTGTTAGATGCTTTTGCTTAGTTGTTTTTGATCAGGGCTGTTGTAATAAGATTCCTGTGCTTCTTCTTTGTCAGCTTTCAGTCTATGAATAGGATACAATTTCATGATGCTCTTTGTACACTTGATTTACTATGAAGAAGTGGTATCATTAATTCATTATGGTGTATTGACATTATGGAGTAGGAAGTGGGCTAAATGTAGTTAAGGTTGTTTTTTTTTTTGTCCTTTTGTGCATTGAATCGTATCATATAACCGACAGGGGCATGTTAAGGGACACAAATCAATTCCAATAATTCCAATAATCTAATTTGAATAATTAAATCCGGCCACAAAAATAAAAATAAAAATGAGAGGTCTAAAATACACTCAGTGCTAAATAATTGCTGATGCTTGCTACTATTGTTCATACTCAAAGTTAGAGATTTGAGCAAAATTGGCTTAGGATCAATTGCTTTGTTTTATTTCTCATTTGTAAGTCTCTTTGGATTTTATTTACTAAAGCAAAACAAATTAAAAATATTACTTGGCAGTGTAACTCGTCTTGCTCTTCGTTCCAAGGACATGAATGATACCACAATTTGTTTATGTAATGTTATTCATTTTTTATTTATAAAATTATTATTTTTTTCTTTAGGGTCATGAAATGTCCTGTTTAAATCAGCTGGTTTAAGATGGTTAAGCTGCTATTTTAGCTGAATTTGAAACATCTAAGCATTTAATTGAGGTTTGAACTTCAGGGTCTTTTTTGGAAAAATATGTAGGTCTGCAGTGTCAAAGTTCACCCAGTAAGTCATTAAGCAGGCTTTTTCAGGGAACCAAGCAGCCTGTGTGCCTCGAAATAGGGAGTGGCGCACATCACATGAGATGAGTTTGTTGTTCGAGAACAGCCTGCCTTCTGGGCCCCTTTTAAACATTTCTGTAAATCGACTTTGATATTAAGTCTGAACGGAGAGTCACGCTCACCCGGAACTTCAGTCAAACCTCAGTGTCTCTCAGTGTCATGCTAGCTTGAGTGTCAGACCAGCCCAGAGCTGTTTGAAATAAAGCTAGATCAATATCAACATTTTAGTAAATTTAGTAAAAGCTCTGTAGATGAATATTGAATAGGAAAATTCATTACAGCCCGCAAGGTTTTGTTTTGTCTTTTATTCAAGGTGCACAAAGAAGAGCCATATCGGTTACCGGCTCCCACAGGGGAATATCGTTCTTTATTCACTTTCTTGTCTCTGTAGGCCCAACATTCTCTTAATGTGAATGTCATCTATTGCTATAGAGAGTGCGCACTCCCAAACGAACCTGTCTGCTGTGCCATTGCCATGGTAATTGAGCTGTGATGCTTGGATCACATTAGTTAGCTCATATTGTATCTATGTAAAGTATGCCTCGCAATTCAATTGAAATGAATAGCTGTGGGCGAGGGTTTCAATTGTCAGCCAGGTAACCGTGGCAACCGTGTAATATACACTGTAGGTGAATGTGCACTGCGCTAATGTGTGGGGATGAGAGCCTGAGATGATAAATGAGAATGACCTGCTTTTTTTATTGGGTTTATTTATTTGGCAAATGCTTTTATCCACAATGCTGGTGGTTCTCGATTCTGATTGGCTATCGGATATTCTACCGGTATCCCAATAGCATCACCACAGGAACCGTTTCACCGTTTGTGTCACTTTGCTTACAGGATTTCTTTCACAGAGAGTGTCATGGCGGACAAGCAATCACCATCATTTTACAAATACTATAGTGTCACAGAATGTATTTAAAAAAAATTTTTAAGCGAGAATGTAGTTATTTAGACCTCAAAGATGCAACTTTTATATAGACATAGCGCCTATTTGACAGTAAGATGTTTTTGGAGATGTGAACTCCAGGCCGTAAGCAGCCGTTTAAGCTCACACACTCTCCGAGAACAGATTTATCTCAGCCAGTCCTTTGTTAATTTGCCGCTGGCTCTTATGTAGATAGTGTTTAAACACGAGGTCTAATTCCATCTTGGGTATATCAATTGTGCAATCTTTGGTCTTATTAATCTATTACTTGTTCCAGAGCAAATCGATTTGGCTAAGGGCAAAGTTAAGTTTCATAACTTTGTTTTTATTTAACTGAAATCCTGTGCAATAACTATCTCTGGTTTTAGACTTTTGACTGAGCTGTTTTCTTGGTAATTTCCTATTGTAAAAACTTCTTATACTTTTATAATGGCTAATATTGTTTATTGAAATATACATTTTCAATAAATATTATTTTATACAAATAACATGGCGTATTTGGTATTGAGAAAGGGTCAGTTAGTGATTGTGATTTCGGAACAGTGACAAAATGTTTGCTTGAAATGAAAGCATTGCGGGAATTACATACAATTAATATTTAAATTGTTTAATTATTTATTATTTTATCGTCTTTATATAATAATTAACCATATTATGATGGATTTTCAGATTTAGTATTGAAAGTCTTGGAGAAAGGTAAAACAATAAAATCTATAAATAAGTATTTGAAAAGTAAATATAAATGATGATGGCATAGTAAAAAAAATAAAAGGCTGTTTCAAGACGGATCTACTGAGACCTTTATACAAACACAAGAAAAACACTGAAATCTGTTAGTTTTCAACACCTAAGATATAAAAGTGCCTATAGCTGATGAAACCTCCAACTTTGTTTAATATCTCTCTCTCTCTCCATCCATCCGCAGTATCCTCTTTGCTGACATTGAGGGCTTCACCAGTCTGGCTTCCCAGTGTACTGCCCAGGAGTTAGTGATGACCCTCAACGAGCTCTTTGCACGATTCGACAAACTAGCCGCCGTAAGTGTCCATAGAACAGCCCATGCCCTCAGCCAAGCAGCTTTTCTTTTTTTTCTTTTTTTAGCAAAACACAGTGGCAAGCTGAGATGCAATCATATTAATTCCGTTTGCATCCCACTCACACAGCTGACTGGGATAGACAGGCCCTCCCTCCTGTCAAATGAGTGTTTGTGATCACGCTTCGCACACTGAGCTTCCCGCTGTTTTCCAGCCCAACTATCTCCTCGTTATCTCCACCAGTGGTGGTGACTCATCGCTGCCAAGTTGCCATGCATTCGTGCACATATACTCTGCTGCTGCAGAGAGATGTCGCTCAAAGTGGAAACCATCTGGTGTCTGTTCAGATGTTTGCACACTTCCCAAAACCTTCAAGCAAAGACACAAAAAAGTATGCATGCGCACTTCGCCCTGATTGCCAACAATAGAGGTTGTTGTACAGGCAGCGGGTTAAATCAAGGCATGCACTGGGGTGACATTCAGGTGGCTGTCATAAGACCCAGGCCTGCTGCTGTAAGTCCTGTGCTCAGCCCAAGGCTTCCTCTTCTGCTCTTCACTGGTTTCTTCTCTTTCTCCTATAATTTCTGTCATTATTTATTCAACCTCATGTTCCTTCCAATGTTTAAAGAAAATTATTGTTCTTTTTTTTGTGAAGCTTCATGTCTCAAGCTTCAAAAAGAAAGCAAAAACACACTTTAATAAGGACATAATTTTATTTATTTATTTTATTTAAAAAAAAAATATTATATTGCCTTTTTTAAACTTTCTATTGCGACTAATGTTTTCCAAGCAAAATATCAGGACAAATTGGGTTGGATTTTTGAATTCATGATAGTGGGATGCCAAACTTACTACATAAAAAATACACTGTAGACGCAGATTAATATCTGACCTTTTTGTAAGCCATTTGGGAACAGCCATTTGGGGTTTTGAGTTTGTTTTGTCTTCATAAATCATATAAATCCCTGTGAAAATCCGCACCCTTAAAAGGAAAAACCATGTGCGGTATGTGAAGGGGCTTTAATGGCGGAAAGGCTATATGTAACACATTCCCTGTATGAGATTACCAGTATCAGACTCTGATGACTATTAAGTGATTTCACCTTTGAGTGAAGGTGTTAAAGAAACTAATGCAAACATGGTGAACTACAGTAGCTCAAACAGCCAAAATGTGTTGACCGTTTACACCAGCCCAATCTTTTTCACTATTTGGTCATTCTCTGTGTGTCTGCAGGAGAATCACTGTCTGCGGATTAAGATCCTGGGCGACTGCTACTACTGCGTGTCGGGGCTGCCCGAGGCCCGTGCCGACCATGCGCACTGCTGCGTGGAGATGGGTGTGGACATGATCGAAGCAATCTCGTGAGTATTACAGTGTTGCTTCTGTTCATCAGACAGGAACAGCCAGGCTTTTGTGTCTTGTTTTAAATGCCTCCCGGGAGACACAAAAGAGACGCTATGGTGAAGCAGGACCTGACACTTTCCACGAATATAGACACACTTTGATGTCCCAAACAAATCTGTCATTATTATCATAGTATGGTTTCCTCCCTTAAAGTGCTTCATTGTGCTTTTTAGAATATTACCTTTCATGCAATGTGTAATGTAGCTGTCTGTGAATGTAAAAGATCTGCAAAGTTGTGTGTAGCAAGGTTAGATGTTATGGGAAGAAGAAGGCGAATTAGAAACATTCAAAGACTTAAAATAAACGTAAAATAAAATACAAAACGAAAGTAAAGGCAGCAGTCCCTCACGGACGAAACAAAACGTCAAATAAAATCCAGGCCTGGCCTCTCTCGTACTTCACTGTCGTCGCTCCTCCTTTTATGCTTCTGCTCCTCCGTGAGAGATACGAGGCCGGTGTGGCGCACAGGTGTCGCTCATTATCAATCACGCCACTGGCCTCGCGCCGTTCTCCCACGCCCCTCGTCCTGGTCCTGCTCGCCACATTGTGAAGCCAAAAGTGCACGATACATAAAGTCATTGTCTCTCAAAAGATAGAATCAACTCTGAACAGCCTAAATGAGTCGTCAGTAATTCGAATCCCACTTCCGCGATGTCACTGTGTAACACAATTGCCTAATGCCCGCCCATGGTCTTCATTGGCTGCCCTCGAACAATGAAAAAGCAAATTCTCTTTGTGAACACTTCCAAAGTGGTTAAAATTACCACAGCGATACAACACCCTAACCCTAACCCTCTGTGAGGTCTAAATGGGAATTACAAAACGCCTATCCGTTAAAGATTGGACAGTCCCCACTTTATTTGGACCAACTTGCTTTTCAGAATCACACCTGTAAGAATGATTAATTATCAATGTATATATTTCCTACCGGGTGTTCAAAATATGTAGTTTTGTGTTTTATGTTGTGTAGGTGTCTGACTAACTACTGTCTTACTGAAATAGTTATGCAAATCAGCTGTGGGCTCATTATTACCTAAACCCGTCAATTAATGCAGATTGTCTGTCGTTCTTACTACTTTGATTAAAGATAAAGGATTGAGCAAGATTCGTTTTACAAACTTTAATGTTACATCCAGTGCCGTTGCAGGTGGGGTGCGAGGCCCTGTGCGAACTTGAAATGCGAGGCCCTGCTCTTTGAAGTGGATGCTCAATTGCGCATGAATAACAGTCACACGGACGTAGCTGTTCTAGTTCTATTGCATGCATAATCTCGCTGCTATACATTTTTATCAAGTAGAATAATACAGCATAATCTTGCACATCGTCTCAGCTATGACTTTTTGCTATTTATTTCAGAGGGGAAAAAAAATCAACTGTGCAACGAGTGGTTTTACATCAAGTCAGCTCGAGAATTTGTGTGAATACATATATAGATCCGCCTACTTAACCAACGTATATCTTAATGGTTGAGTGGCAGAACTTTCACCAAGCATATCAGAGATTTTGGGTTCGAATCCGCACTCGTATAGTTTTTTCACAGTTCGCACAGTCTATGCGACGGCTCTGGTTACATCACTCATTCACGTTAGTGCTCTGCTAACGTATGCACTGTTATTGATAGTTATTGATGCAGTTCCCACATGTGCACCGCATTAAATTTGAAACATGCACATCTGTTTGTTGATGGACATACACTTGTTAATACTGATGGTGAGGAATTACAGCTGCAACATCTCATAATGTACATCAAACTGAGTAGCGTATCACTGAGAAACATCCTGCTCAAGACATCCTTTTGATGGAGGTTCAGGTTGAATAACTGGTTCTTCCAGTGTTTCATCTTCGGACCTGACCTTGGATTGATATGGTAAGATTGACGCCATCGTTACTGTTTTTACAGTGTGCACAGTCGCTGAGCTTTAGGAAGCCTCTGGAACTGAAATTCACTTATGGTAATGGACATTTCATTTCCGAAAATCGCTGTAAGCGGTAGACCAATCAGAGCAGAGTAGGCTCGCAGAGAGGAGGGATTTAGAGAGACTGAATCATCGGACGAGTCGTTTGAGAATTATTGAAAAAGTGTGGTGATGTGCAATGTATATTATGAGAAAGTGAAAGCATACAGTATTTGACCTTTGATGCATGTAAACCTGTTGTAGGAGACCTCCAAAAAAATTTTTTTCCTTTGATATTTATTTCTAGAACATTGCAAATTCCTAAACTATATTTAGACATTTTGACAACAGGGGGTTACAAATGTGCAAACCTAAAATAAATCTGCTCAATAATATTTTGTTTGAATTCCTTTGAAATGTACCGTACATTGATCAACATCTTCTGAAGGTTCGGAAGGTGCATCTTTGCACTGACTATCTGACTGAAAAAAAATGCTTTTTTAGGAGTTTCAGGCACTATTTTGTCCCCTGTTCATGGAAAGTGCGGCTATTACTGGACTGTATGAAGGTTCACAGAAAGGTTGAGCTGAGAGAGAACACTTAATCTTATTTACTTGCCTTACTAATCGTGACTAAACTGTTATAAGCATTACATTTTTTTTCTAGAAACTTTGAATTACCCTCTGTGGGTTTGTCCTGCTCTTCTAATTGGTCAGGTCAGTCATCTCTTAATTGAGTTGTTTCCAAGTTATTTGTCTTGCGTGCATGTGAACGTGTCCACAGGCCTGACTTCTCTAATGTTCAGTATCTCTGAGCAGTTGTTTGTTAAGGCTGGAATGGCGGTGACTGGCTTTCTGCTCCAATGAGCACGTGTCTGTGTTTCTCTGAGCTGCAGCCAGCCGCCCCAGCGCCCCATTACAGGACGAGACTATTTTCCGCAGACTTGCCTGTCGCCCTCAATGTTCAAAGGAGTTTGATGGCTTGTTTGCTGTGTGATGTCGGGATCAGAATGTGCTGTGTTAACTTGTTGATGCGCTGAGTGGAAAGGTGCATTTCAGGAAGCGCTAATCCACCTTATGACTTTTTCATAAAGGTATAAAGTGAGATGAGTGTGTCAATGGGAAAGGTTATGAATTATGTCATGTATTAAAATGGTAGCTGTGGGATAAAGTGTGCCAGGGTCAAAAGGTAGGAAATACTGGTAAATTGGACCGGGAAAGCTAGCAAAGAGAAAATTATCACAAATTTAGCCCAGTTATAACTTACTCAAAAGCATATACAGTATATATATTATTTTTTTTCTTCTGAATAAGTCAGAATTCCCCTGGACATTCTTTTTGGGACACATCTGAATTCTTCTCATTTCAATTGATTGCTGATACCAAGTTTAATAGTTTTGAATTTGTCTCCTTGACTAGAGGACAACTTAAATATAATGTGACAGAACTTATGTCATTCTTCCCACATGCTTCAACAAAGCTTACATCTAAACAGCTTTCACAGTTCTTTCTAGTAACACTAGAAGTTTAGTATCACCTTCAGAGTTCAAATTTAGCATATTGTTGATGCATGGTATAAAAATATATGATTCATAAAAATAACAGCAGGTATATCTACATGTTTTGTCTTTATGCTTCAGGTTGGTGAGGGAAGTCACTGGGGTCAACGTCAACATGCGTGTGGGTATACACAGCGGGCGCGTCCACTGCGGGGTGCTGGGATTAAGGAAGTGGCAGTTTGATGTCTGGTCCAACGATGTCACCTTGGCCAATCACATGGAAGCTGGGGGCGAAGCAGGGTGGGTTCATGAACTTTGGATTTTTTTTTTTTACATTTTTTGATCATGTTTTCTCACCTGAACTCCTTGAGTCTCTTCACTTTTAAAATCTGAAAATGCAAGATATGATCAGACATGTCTCTAAGTGTCTCTCCAGTTATCTTTCTTCACCATAGTTTTGTTCGGATAACATACTAGCATACTGCTTTCTGTAGTATGTATGCTGTGCATAGTATTTCTGTCTGAATGTAATACCTGACTGATACTACTACCAAAATGTCTAAATATACTTCAAATCATAAAATGTGAGATTTTTGCAATTTTCTAAAAATAAACATCAACACGAAATAGAGAATATTATATATATGAATTAAATGACAAATTATATAATTATAAAAAAACAACTATGCCAGAACAGGTACTGTTTGATGCATAATATTATGTTATATTATATATAATTATATATAATATATATTATATATAATTATGCATAGTGCTCCCACAATCCAATCAACTTTTCTTTTCTTTTTTTATGACGAAAATAAACATTTTATTTTCCAAAAGAGTAAGTGCTCCATAATGTGTTCTGTTTCACACACTATAAAAATGGAAGGTAGTACATGAGATGTATCCAGCTGCAGAACACGTAATTTTCTTTTATTAGATCTGAAAAATTATGTGATAGTATTATTTCCTTTGTTTTGTTACAAATAGTCCTTGGTCACAGAGAATGGACATTTATTTAATGTCAAATATATTGTATATTAATTAAATTCAAATTAAATTCAAAATAAAAATGTTATATTAATCATATTAATATTAATAATTATTTTAGTTTTCAGGGGTGAATGAGGTCTACTATACAATGGACTTAACAGTCAACAGTTTTGTGTTTTAAGTTAATTATCTGTATAAATTTGTGTTTTATTTATTTTTGAGCGGTTTATAAATTTATTTAAATTGTTTTAGCTATATTTTATTAAGTAATCGTCTTATTGGTTTTCATATTGAGAAATGTACGTTTTCAGCCTTTGCATTAAATGTTTATTTTGAATTTCATGTAATTAAGTACAGTATATTTGACATTAAATATGTCGGATACATACTCTGTGTATTTAAGTACTATTTGTAACATGAACATGAAGGAAATAATTGTATCACATAATACAGTCAAATAGGAAACACTTTCCAATACAGCTAAACATATTCATATATTTCTAAAATTAAAAAGTTGTATAACACTGAACTGACAAAGTGAACTAGCGAACTTGTGTTTGTATCCATTAATATTAAACATGATTATTAAACAATTCTCATTGTACATCGTTATCTTATGCATGTATGAATTGAAAGAATTGTCATTAAATATTGTAAATATCGATCCAATCAAAATCCATGTGAAAATGGCTCATATCTCATAAAAGAAAATTATGTGTATACAGTCAGTATTCCAATTCGAATGTGCCACTTTTGATTGAGTTCAGGGCAACTTCCTGCCACATGAAAGTTGTTTTTATCATCTCAGGCGTATCCACATCACCAAGGCTACCCTGAACTACCTGAATGGGGATTACGATGTGGAACCTGGATTTGGTGGAGAAAGAAATATCTATCTCAAGAAGCACAACATTGAAACCTACCTCATTGTGGGCTGCAGTCAGAAACGGGTGAGAATCCATATCAGTCCAATTTTATAATGAATTCAGGTGAATTAATACATTTTAGAGTGTTCTTGCTCTTGTGTATTTTGAATAGCACATTAACAACACGTGGGTTTGACAAGCTATGATTCTCTGTTAATATGAAAATCCTTTTAAAGCAGAAACACCTAGTTCTCAACAAATGCATGACTGGCATGATGCAGGGCAGTAGATGAATGCAAAGTAGCTGCATGGATACATTCAGGGAAATGTGACGTCAAAAAACAAGCTAGTTAATGACTATGCTCTAAAAAAGGTTTTATATTTCCCTTCACAGAAAGAAGAAAAGGCCATGATTGCTAAGATGAACCGGCAACGCACCAACTCTGTCACTCATAATAGTACTCACTGGACCGACCGGCCCTTCTACAATCACCTGGGTGGCAATCAGGTTTCCAAGGAGATGAAGAGGATGGTGAGGAAGCTACACTTTTGAAAGGATGAGAACATTATCTGATTGTTGAAAAACAGTTGGTTTGCATTTACTCTAATTGCCATGTCTAAAACCCATTACTGCCTCTGTTGGAGGATAAGGCCTTTGACAGGGGAGGCTTTTTGTACCATGTGTTAACTAAGCCAAAACAATCCCAAGGACATTGCTTTAGAGTCACATGTAAATGGCCTTCTGCCCTTTGTGTAGTCCCTGTTCTTTCATTCAGTTCTCTGCTTTTCCCCGGCTCTGGAACCCGAAGGGAACAGCACTCTAATTAAATAAAGCTGGACTGCCTCACATATCGCCCTGAGGGATTTAATCAGGCAAAGTGGAACCAGCAATTAGTTCCTGTGCACTCCATGGGAATACCCTTTTATTTTTTTGTCTGAATCACCTGTTGCTTCTCATCTTAGTTAACATAGTAAGAAAGAACACAAAAATCCAGCCTAACTTGTTCTTTCTACGACTGATACACGTCAAATTGAGTTGAAATCAATCAAAATCAGTTGTCATAGATGTCTACACTTTTTCCAATCCAAGTTTATGATTTAAAATATTCTCAATGTTGGGAAGGTTACTACAGATTACAAGTTACCCTATTTAAAATGTAATAAGTTACAGTGTAACTATTTCAATTACTTTATTAATGCAAGTGTTTACTTTCTGATTGCTTTTTTAAATTTCGAACTAATGTTTTCAACTGTTAATCATTTTCAAACATTTAAACCAGACTCAGACCAAATTCATACATTTATGCAAATTCAAAAAATAGCGCTGCAATTTCAAACAAGAGAACCAGTCAAAAGCATCAGAATAGCATCGCTTCACTAAACGGCCTTTAAATGGCAGGAGGCTTTGTGCACATCAAAAACAGGCAAAGCAACAAATTAATATTAATCAACATATCCTAGCTTTTTACCGAAAATATTCAGATGCAACCCCTTGTAATCGTTAACATTTTCATAAGTAACTAATTTAATAACTCTTTTTTTTTTTTCTCAGTAACTGTAACTGATTACAGTTACATTTATTTTGTAATTAAATTAGGTAACACCGCTGATTTTCTTTTATTAGATATGAGCCTTTACATGTAACTAGTTACTCCCCAACACTGAATATTCCAACATAAATATGCCACATCCGTTTTGAACATCTACTATACTGTAATGAAAAACACTTTCAAAAGTTTGTGGTCAGTAAGTTCTTTAAAAAGCAAGGAGGCATTCAATTCAAGAGTGACAGTAAAGAATTTCTTTTTCTTTTTCAAATGCTGTTCTTTTAAATACTTAAAAAATTGTATCACAGTTTACACAAAAATATTAATCAAAACAACTGTTTTCAACATTAACAATAATAATAAATGTTTCTTGAGCAGCAAATCAGCATATTAGACTGATTTCTGAAGGATCATGTGACACTGAAGACTGGAGTAATGCTGCTGAAAATCTGAGTATGGGGTCTCTGCGGAACAAAAGTGGGCGTTTCTAAATTTGTGGGTGTTTTCATACTGTTGGGTGTTTATAAATCATGTAATGAAAATGATGCCCTTCACCCGACCCCACCCGTAAACCCTACCCACACTGTGACATGGGCAAGTTAGGGAACGCTGTCGAAAACGCCCCTCTGTTTATGGCCTCGGCCACTGATCTGGTAACTCCTATTACCGTCCTGCAGAGACCTACTTGGAAAATTCAGCTTTGCCATCAAAAACAGTCATTTTAAAATGTAAATATATTTCATGATTACTGTTCTTACTGTACTTTTGATCAAATAAATGCAGCCTTGGTGAACAGTAAAGACTTATTTACCGACCCCAAACCTTTGAATGATAGGCAGCATCTTGTTTAAAAAAATAAATGGTGTAGTTACAGCATCTATCAGCAGAGGGTAGCAGTAAACCCCTTGGTTTAAGCATCCTGAACAGCATAACTCAGCAACATTGGCTAAATCAGTGGATCTTGCTTTTGGAATATCTGTTCGTCCAACCAACAGCAGATGGGGGGAACCTGTTTGTAATTATTTCTGCAATTGCATTTGGTGGTGATAGTGGCACAGATAATCCTGTACGATATATCCTGCCGGGTTGGCATGTTATTGCCAGATATCTATCCACGCCTACATAAATACTGAGCATTGATGAAGGCAAATAAACATGCGGTGTATTCTGATGAGCAGAATATCTGTTTCATAATAACAACAGCACCTATTTTTGTCTGTTGTATTGTCTAGAGGCTTGAGTTGGCCCAGAATGTGTTGCTCTGTCCAAGGAGAGAAACAAATGGTGTAACACATCAACATACTGACTGGGTCGTAGTCTCTGTCGAGTGAATACATGGAAGCCTGTGTGTGGGAGTGCATCTAATCCTACTGAGACTATAAATTTACTGACTATTATTATGCATCAAGCAACTTGTCCCATGGATGATTTTTACTCCCATAATTTAATGTTTAGTGGTTAGAAATTACCATTAAAACGGTCATTTGATATCTAATGGGAACATTCAGACTGTTCCTTGACCCACATATCTGATGGGTTTTTTTGTTGTTTTTTATATATATATATATATATATATGTATATGTATATATATATATATATATATATATATATGTATATATATGTATATGTATGTAAAAAGTAGTCAATTAGCAGATGCTTTTATTCAAAGCACTTATTGTAGAGACTGGGGTTCTCATATTACTGGTTTTCAGCAGTCTACACCAATACAAGTGAAACTGCAATTTTCTATACAAATACCACAGCAAAAACTAGAATATGTTTGGACACATTTGATGACTTAATTTGTTTCTCATGGTCTTTAAAATATTATCTAAAGGCTTTTGCTTAAATGTGTAAAAGTCAGTTTTGGAGACAACTACATATATATATATATATATATATATATGTGTGTGTGTATATATTACTGATAACAATAGATAAGTAAAATATTTTACCCGACATTTGTATGTGCTGTATAATTTTATGCATATTAGAGAGTTGTCGTTAGCTTAGAAACATAATCTCAAACACTGTTGAAATAAAATGTTGAATGTCTTGTGCTGTTTGTGTAAAGCATTCCAAATCAATGGCAGCTGTCTTTGCAGGCAGTAGGCAGGCTGCTCACTAAGTTTTGTAACTTTTAATGTTTGTGTGAAATCATAGTTAAAACCCCAAAGGAAAAGACAAAACACAAACCGCTAAAGCACATGTACAACATGAGCCTATTTGGTTTCCTCTCTGTGTTTCCCATGTCCTACCATGATAAATCAATGCCTCATTAGCCAGCTCTGTTTACTTCTGTTCTCATTGGGGTCTGAATTTTAACTTTTAACCCTAAACAGAATCAGCTCTCAGCTTGATTATACACAATGTCAGTCATCATGTGTTTGGTTAAATCAGTACAGTAATATTTCATCCTCAGTCTCACAGCAGCTCTCGGTGTTACACATTGTTGCGGAGGTTGTCCATAAATGATTGTCCTAAATATTATTTATTTTACTCCCCAATCCCTCCCTTCTTTATCTCTTGTAACTGTCACTGATCTCCTATGTGCTCTATGACAGTAAAATAAATTAATAGAGATTTATGTGTGGAATGTAGGGACTTGTTTTGGAATTGAGTGCTGGGAAAATCATGTTTTGTTTTTTTGTGTTTTATATATACTGTATATATATATATATATATATATATATATATATATATATATATATATATATATATATATATATAATATATATATATACACTCAAACACAAAAAGAAGGTTCAAACATCTTCCAGGAAAAAAGTTTTCATTTGCTTTTGAGTTCGCCAATCCCCTATAATTATGAAGCTTTCTTGCCCTGCTTTTGTTGAAGTTTTCCAGAAGGAGTCACTGTTGTGCTGACTGTACAAATGCAGATATTCTAATGCTCTTTCATTCTGCGGTGATGTATAATGCATTTTCTCTTCCAATTTTGTTGCAGGGATTTGAGGATCCTAAAGACAAGTGAGTATATGGAACACATCTCCCTATCTCTATCCCGCATGCTAATTCTTTTATTAATAGATGCTTACAGAATTTGTAATATATACACAAATGTTTAAAAGTTTGGGGTCGGTAATATTTTCAAAGAAGCCTCTATTTAACATAATTTATTTGAAATGTAATTTTTTTTTTTTTTAATAAATGTACC
The DNA here is from genome assembly GCF_949319135.1 of Squalius cephalus. Classification (NCBI taxonomy): domain Eukaryota; kingdom Metazoa; phylum Chordata; class Actinopteri; order Cypriniformes; family Leuciscidae; genus Squalius; species Squalius cephalus. The sequence continues at coordinate 10,974,437 of NC_137130.1, forward strand.
TCACTTTTGATAAATTTAATGCATCCTTGCTGAATAAAAGTATTAATTTCTGTCAAAAATCTTTCTGACCCCAAACTTTTGAATGGTGCATAGATAGCTTTGCTTGTATAACTATATAAAAAGTAAAACTAATTTCAAAATTGGATAGCCAATACACTCAACTCATCAGTTGAAATATATATCAATGAAGCAAGCACTTCAGCAACTAAGCTCGGCTCGGCTGTGTTGGTTATGTTCAGTGTCCTATAAGTAGGCCTGTGTATAATCTGTGCTCTTTGTCAAGTTTTCTATGCTTATTAGAGGGGAAAATCTGCCAAATGGATTCAATTATGGTACAAATTGGTAAAAAAGGAGTTAGGTCTACTACAGTTGTTTGTAGTTAAAAGACATTTAGTCATTGTTACTGTACAGTTAGTTGTAAAAACAAATAAATGGGGTTAAAAACAAAATCACACAAGAGACAGGGGAAGCATTGAAATTTGTAAATGATGTGCAGTCCTAGTTTGCAGAAAACTGCTGAGCTGTTGGCACAGATTCCATGCAGGCCTACTTACTAAGACTTACCGTACATTTTTATATAAAATATATTTTAACACTTTAGTTTAGGGTCCAATTCTCACTATTAACCAGTTGCTTAGCATGCATATTACTAGGATATTGGCTGTTTATTAGTACTTATAAAACACATATTAATGCTTTATTCTGCATGACCATATTCTACGTCTCTTAATCCTACCCAATACCTAAACTTAACAATTACCTTACTAACTATTAATAAGCAGTTATTAGGAGATTATTGAGGCAAAAGTCATAGTTAATAGTAAGTTAATAGTGAGAATTGGACCCTAATCTAAAGTGTGACCAAATATCTTACTAAAATGTATATTATGTAATAGGTATATGTAAATGTAAATGAACTACCAATGAACTAATCAGCATGTGCACATAGTGTGAGCATTTCCATCGCTTTTACAGTAGTGTTGAAAAGTTTACTTTTAAGACCTGGAATCCTGGCTCTCTTGATGCTTATGCATGCATCGCTGTGCTTGTCTTATTACTGTAACTAGTCAGCAGATATCAAAAGGTGTGAGTACAGATATGCAAACCAGTTTGCTTCTATAGGCAATTCATAATCAAACCTTACCTTACAAACCCATTATCTTTGGTTTATATGATGATTTCCACACTCCTTGCTAGCTTAAGTTTCAAATACTTTAAGTACAGGACCTAGATGTGCTGATGTGATTTAGTAGTTATTGAACTGCATAAACATGACGACAAGGCCTTGAACTCTTTAGCAGATGATTTGTTCTTTCTCAACGTAATCAGCTCAGTTTCACAGACACAATTGCTAATCATAAACCTTAACTCTGTCATCATTCCTTGTTTTTTGTGGGTTTTTGTGGGGGTGTGGGCCAACGCTTCTACTTTTTGGTGGTCTGGCTGTATAAAACTGTAAGAATAAGAGGGGAGGAAGAAGGTGGAGAAACGGTATCTCGTCTTGTGTTATCTAGACATTTCATTTTCAGAAACACGCAAGAAAACCTGAACCCCGAGGATGAGGTGGACGAATTTCTGGGCCGCGCCATCGATGCTCGGAGCATCGACCGGTTACGGTCCGAACACGTCAAGAAATTTCTGCTGACATTCCGAGAACCTGACCTGGAGAAGAAGGTATGGCTCTCATTTACGTGACCAGCTTCAATGATAAGATGAACCTTAACACCACAGCGAAATTTTAATTAATGCTAATCCATTCCACACAATATTTGTGTTCCATGGAATGTGGAAACATTGCAAAATGTTCAAAATATTAATAAATTCTATAGTAGTATACTATAATATAGTATACTATAGTATATATACTAATGTATACTACGATATAATATAAAAAGTAACGCTTATCATACCTGGCAAACTCCAAAAATGACATAAAAGCACTATAATAGTAACCAATATGCACTATATTTCAGGTCTTCTGAAGCTATATGAAGGTTTATTGTGAAGAACAGGCAAAAATGAACATTGTTTACATAGTTGTCCACTGGATATCTTATATTATATCTGTTTACCTGTTTATGATTGTTTTTTATGCCTGATAAGCTTACACAATTGGTTTTCCGTGCTATATTGGACATAATAGTTGTCAGATCTACCGATTTAAATGCGTCATCAAGCTAAAACGATCTAGCCGACTTGTGAGCATGAACTAACCATTTAACAGATCATTAGTTAATGTTACTGGTAAAGTGTTTCTTCAATTGCATAGCAAAAATAAAGCATAGAGCCAATCAGAAGTGTATTATGTTAGTACTGTTGTGCAGGCGGCCTAAAAGTATTCAGCATAGCTCAAAGATGTGGCACGCTGCTAAGATGAATAGAGGCAATGAAATTCAAGGTCTAGGTTCGGAATGAGTCAGAAACTGACGTCTTCATGCTGCGCTGTGATTTAAGTCATTTTATGGTGTTACCTTCAAAGCATTAGTCACCACTGACCTCCCCTTCCTCAAAGACATGCCCAAACTTTTTGTAACTAGAAGACTCTGTTTCTTTGTAAAGATGGTGACGAAAGGGTAATGTAAAGGAAGTCTCTGAGCCTCTGCATTTACGGTCTCTTCCTCCGTCTGCAGTCGCATACACATTTAGCAGGTTGCATGCTGGTCCTCGTACTTCTAGCACTGATTAGATGACTCTTTCAGAGACTTGCCTCCGGTTTGTAGTGGAGATAATTATTGCTTTTGTTGTCTCTCATTGTCTGTGTCCAGAATGTCTAAGCAATTATCCTTCATAATCTTTTTCTGAAGAAATTCACTTGATGTTATTTTGTTAGATATTTTACATATCTACCGTTTTGTTTTGTTTTTAAAAGAAATAAATTATTATTTTATTTGAAAAGGATGCATTACATTGATCAAAAGTAACAGTAAAGACATTTATAATGTTTCCAAAGATTCATGTTTCAAATAAATGCTATTTTTTAAACGTTCTATTTATCAACAAATCCTGAAAAAAATGTACCACAGTTTCCTCAAAAATATTAAGACATTAATAAAAATAAATGTTTCTTTACCAGCAAATCAGCGTATTATAATAATTTCTGAAGGATCATGTGACACTCTAGACTGTAGTAATGATGCTGAAAATTCAGCTTTGGAGTAAATTACATTTTAAATTTTACTAAAATTCAAAACAGCTATTTTAAATTGTAATTTAAATTGTTTTTGTATTTTTGGTCAAACAAATGCAGCCTTGGTGAGCATAAGAGAGTTCTATTAAAAATGATTGCTGAACTCAAACTTACCATTTTTTTATTAAACCAAGCAATACTGCAACTTTATTACACAATCTGTTTTTAAAAATGTACTATTTTTATTAAAAAGTTTCCTTTGTTTTGGAAAACCTTGAACAATTAGGAAATTTTACTGTTGTGATTTCCAGGCCCGGATAAAAAAGATTATTTTTTTATAATTTAATTTTTTTTTTCAAATTATACTCTGCTAAAATATTTAAACATGTATTCATACACACCCTTCTGTCAGTTCAACACCCCTTTCACATGCCATTTAAACGTTTTTTGTAACCCCACTCTTTTCTCTCTTCTTTCCTCACCTTCTGTCAGTACTCCAAGCAGGTAGACGCCAGGTTCGGAGCATACGTAGCCTGCGCCTCCCTCGTCTTTTTATTCATCTGCTTCATTCAGATCGTCATTGTGCCACAGTAAGTACACTTCAGTTAAAAACCTGATCCTATCAAATGTTTTTTAAACCATTCAGACAAACCACAGGCTTAGAGAAGGTTTTGTTTAAATTTGAATGGGAGTGTCACATACACAGAAGCTTCCATTCATTTTGACTCTGTAAAGGTGAAGACAGTTATTACCCGAGCAGCCAAAACATTCAAAGCAGGTCTCTCTTCTCCGTCAGACTCTATGTTAACTATGACATAAAATAATATTATATACAGTGCTATGCATAAGTTTAGACACCCATGCTAAAGTTGACTAAAAAGAGGAATAAAAAAATCATCTTTTGGAAATTGAACTTAATGCCTTGATTTAAAAAATTAGGAAAAATCCAACCTTTAAGGACACCAATTTTCTTTGTGAATGAATAATGTATCGTAAATAAATAAATGTTCTTCCTTAAAATACAGGGTGCATAAGTTTGGACACCCCTATGTTAAATTACCTAGAGATTGGCATGGGGTACTTTCCATAAGATCATCTCTCAATGCAAATCAAACTAGCTATTAGGCTAACTGAAATAAAACCATGCCAATCTCTAGGTATGGTGAAGGCTATGTGATGATGTGGGGCTATTTTAATTCCAAAGGCCAAGGGAACTTTATCAGGATGCATAGTATCCTGGATCCATGAAATAACTGGCCTTTAAAAATAAAAATCTGCCTGCCTCTATGGGAATTTAACATAGGGGTGTCCAAACTTATGCACCCTGTATTTTAAGGAAGAACATTTATTTATTTACGATACATTATTCATTCACAAAGAAAATTGGTGTCCTTAAAGGTTGGATTTTTCCTAATTTTTTAAATTAAGGCATTAAGTTCAGTTTCCAAAAGATGATTTTTTATTCCTCTTTTTAGTCAACTTTAGTATGGGTGTCTAAACTTATGCATAGCACTGTACATATATATTATGTTTAACATTTTAGCTATTTTCTATTTACCTGGTTCCCTCTCTATACCTGTGTGTTGTTGTTTTGCAGCTCCAGGCTGATGATTGGCTTCTATGTGGTGTGCCTGGTCCTCCTGATGGCCGTCATGTTCATCTCAGCCATTTACTCCTGTTTTGGAGTAAGTGAAATATTGGGATTGTACACATGAGATCTAGCCTATACAGTGTTAATGTGTAATATAAAGAAGTTCAGACATAAATAATGATAATAATACTATAGAATTTAACTATATAGATATAGTAAATAGTAATTACAAATAATTATATTAGAAATAATAGAGGTCAAACTTAGAGCAACATGCCATTTTTTTTGTCCCTAAAGTGCAGCAAAACACAAAAACAAGCCCTATAAAATAATACGTCTCTTAACGCATCCTTCACAGACCATTTCCTAACACTCTCACAAACACATCATCGCTAAATCCAAGTGTTTATCAACCTTCTCCACTAAAATAACCGAAGCGGGTTTGATTGATATTGGGCTTTTAGCTGCATAACTTTGAGCAGGTCTCCCGAGACATTGAGTCACACAGAACAATAACAGAGACACAATAAAGCGCTGACAGCTCATTTGTGCACACTGAAGTGGAACTGTCACTACACTGCTCCATGGGCGGCTAGGGGCGTCACAGGTCTTTCCTTAGAGATGCTGTGGAATTAGATTCTGAACTTCCTGACCCGTAAAAAGTCTTTCACGCAAGCCTGAATCTCTGCAAACCCACAAGATCCCCACAAGGTCTTTTTTAATTAAAAAAATCTATATATTTCTTTTTTATTATTTCATTTATTAAAGTTGAATTTTCTGCAGCCATTACTTTAGTCTTCAGTGTCACATAATCCTACAGAAATCATTGTAATATTGATGATAAACGTTTCTTGAGCTCCAAATCAGCATGTTGAAAACAGATGTGCTGCTTTTTTTCTTTTTTTTTTTTGGAAACCACTTTTTTTTCCAAGTAGAAAGTTCAAAACAGCAGCTCTTTTATTTGAAAAAAAAGAAAGAAAAAAAGTTGGTTTTCATCATGTGACGACAAATCGTTTTCAGATACTGTGGCGTTACCTCTAATAAGAAACTCAAATCATGTTTTTTCTCTATTGCCAGTTTTTCCCTGTGCCTCTGCAAACTCTGTCTAAAAGGATTGTTCAGTCCAGACTCAACAGCACCCTGGTGGGAGTTTTTACAATCGTCCTGGTTTTTCTCTCCGCTTTCATTAACATTGTGAGTCCCACAAGTCTTAACCTCAAGATTCAGTGCTTAAATGCCTTTGATATTTAACCATACAGCAATACAACTAACACTTAACCTGTGTCACAATATTTAAAGACTTACAGGACTAGAGGCACCAAACAGAATAGCAAAAATAGAAATCTTTAGTTTTCCAATCATGTATAGTGTTGATAATGGCACAGAAATCGCCTGCTTTTAAGTAATTAGCTTTTGACATTGAAAAGTTAATTAATAACGTGATCTTTAGTGGGTTAATGATGTCACATGTAACTATCTGTCCTTTAGTTCACCTGCAGCACAGATGACCTGAAGACGTGTTTAGGACAGGAGTTTAACATCACCCCCAGAGATGTGAACGCTTGCCATGTCCACAGCTCTTTCTTCAACTACTCTCTCTGGTCTCAGGACAGCCTCTGCAACAGCTCGTCACCCACCTGCAATTTCCCAGAGGTGTGGCACTGTTCTCAGATCAGTTTTGTAACAGTAGCAATGAGCTGCTCGAAACCAGCTACAGTACCATGTTCCAAAAAACCAGCTGGACGTCTTTCATCTGGATTTTCCTGCAGTGATATGTCTTTGCATTTATTTTTCAAGGGTCTAATTCTAGGCACTGCTCTGAAATGCTTGTCTTTTGATCAATCATACTTGGAATAAGTTGAAGGGAAAGCAAAAGATTAATGTCTGAATGTTTTTCTCTTCCGCTGCAGTACTTCTCATCGTGCGTGCTGCTCAGTTTACTGGCCTGCTCAGTGTTCCTACAGGTCAGCAGTATTGGTAAACTCTTCCTCATGCTCTTCATCGAGATCCTGTATGTGCTTATCATGGAGGTGCCTGAGGTCAGCCTTTTTGACAATGTGGACCTGCTGGTCATGGCCAATGCCATGTGAGTATCTGGATTTTAGCCAAGTAGCACATTTTCTTGGATCAGCATCCTTTCCATCATCATCATCATCATCCTTATCAAAATTAAAAAGAATTATTTTATTTATTTAGCTTTTTTTAGAAGCTATTTTTTTTTAAGTATGGACGTTTGTCTCTTCCAAATTTAAGGGACTGCTAAATATTCCCTGCCATTTTTTCTATATCAAAGTTGTAACTGCTATCAATCAACAGTTTGGAGCCGGCAAGATTTTAATGTGTTTGAAATAAGTCTCTTGTGCTCACAAAGGCTGCATTTATTTGATCAAAAATACAGTAAACTGTTATCTATTTGTGGTTTTTATAAATTGTAATTTATTCCTGTGATGGCAAAGCTGAATTTTTAGCAGCCTAGTGTCACATGATCCTTCAGAAATCATTCTAATATGCTGATATGATGCTCAAGTAACATTTCTTATTATCAATGGTGAAAACAGTTGTGCTGTTACTGACTGTTCGAAAGTTTGGGGTCTGTAAGATATTAAGTAGGGACCAAGCACAGTATCATATTTCATTCAGAAAATGACTGTAATTCAGTCAGCTTTAGCCTACCACTACATAGACCCATGCTAACAGATCCACTATTGATTTGTCTGCTTGCTAATATGGCTTAAATCAGTTCTACTGAGTCTATCTGAAGATAACATTTTGACTCTTGTGCTCTATCCATCTGATACATTTGCTTTTTCTTTGTATTCACAGGAAGTATATTAATGGAACAAGGTAAGATAAAACCAGTCAAATAGAAACCCTGGTCTGAAAGAAATATCAGTGAGCATGTTTTTTTTCATTGCACGCCTATAAAGATTGCACAATAGGAGTAAATCAAGTGTGTGAATATGTAGCTGCATACTGTTGTGATGTGATTAGATCAGCATGCTCTTGTTGACACTCAGTGCTGTGTGTGTTGTAGCTGTGGGACAGACATGCGGGTTCCTCTAAAGATCATGACTCCGGTAGTCATCACGGTGTTTGTGCTAGCGCTCTACCTTCATGCACAGCAGGTGGAGTCCACTGCCAGACTGGACTTTCTCTGGAAGTTACAGGTGTGTTTATCTGTGTGTACTTTTGTAATTGAACAGAAAAGCTGTTTATTAAAAAGTGCTGTACCTCCTGTTCCATCAAATCAATTTGTTGGATACAGTTTCCCTACTCTTGCTGCTTGTTCTTAATTATTTGCTGTAGCTTACACTACTGTTCAAAGGTTAATGAGATTAAAAAACCCTACTGTTTTTATTCAGTAAGGATTTATTAGATTGATTAAAAGTAACAGTAAAGACTTTTGCATTGTTAATAAGCAGCACAACTGTTTATAGCTGTGATAATAATAAAAAATGCTTCTTGAGCAGCAAATCATATTAGAATGATTTCTGAAGGGTCATGTGACACTGAAGACTGGAGTAATGATGCAAAAAATCCAGCTTTGCATCACAGGAATAAATTATTTTTTTAAAATATATTCAAATAGAAAACGGTTATTTTGCATTGCAATAAAATTTCACAATATTTCTACTAGTTTTTACTTAAATTATTCAATAAATGCAGCCTTGGTGAGCATAAGAGTCTTCTTTCAAAAACCTATTTTGTCCATTTTGCCTTTGAGTGTTATCATAGATACAACAGACAGAGTCTGATGATGTGAATTCAGCTTAGATTTGCCAAGTTATTGCAGTCACTTTGGTGCAACAATAATGCAGTGTTTATCTAGTTATTCATCCTCTATTTTTATTGTATTCACAGGCTACAGAGGAGAAAGAGGAGATGGAAGAACTTCAGGCCTACAACCGTCGGCTTCTCCACAACATCTTGCCCAAAGATGTGGCTGCACACTTTCTGGCGCGCGAGCGACGGAACGACGAGCTGTATTATCAGTCGTGCGAATGTGTGGCCGTCATGTTCGCCTCCATCAGCAACTTCTCCGAGTTCTATGTGGAACTGGAGGCCAATAATGAAGGTGTCGAGTGCTTGAGACTGCTCAACGAGATCATCGCTGACTTTGATGAGGTACAGCAATTTTTGACCAACCTCAGGACTTTCAAGATGATTTTACACTACTTTAGAGTGGGATGCAACTGTACATTTGACTAACTTTCAAGTGTTTCTTATTTTAAGCCTTATTTGAAAAAGCTGCAGTTGGGTTTTGAAAAGCCTAATTCCCTTGAAAATTATTCATAAAAAACATAAAAAATATTCATTTTAATAGTCGGTCTTTGTTTCAAATTAGAATTGTGTGTGTGAAACTGGACCTGCATCTTCAAATCTTCCTAAACTGTGTGCATTCTTAGAAATGTAGACGTTATGTGACTACATTCTTAAATGTAGAATATGCCTTCTCATTCCTACGTGGAAGTCATCATCTCATTTCTCTTTTCTTGCAGATCATTAGTGAGGATCAGTTTCGTCAACTAGAAAAGATCAAAACCATTGGCAGCACCTACATGGCTGCGTCTGGGCTTAATGACTCCACTTATGATAAAGTAGGAAGGTCGCACATTCGCGCTCTAGCCGACTACGCCATGCGCCTCATGGACCAGATGAAGTACATCAATGAGCACTCATTTAATAACTTCAAAATGAAGATCGGTAAGGATTTGCCACCCTTAATGGATTAACTCACTTAAAAATGAAAATTCTCTCATCATTTACTCACCCTCAAGTTGTTTCAAACCTGTATGGATTTCTTTCTTCTGTTGAACACAAAGGAAGATATTTTGAAGAATGTCAGTAAACAAACAGTTGATGGACCCCATTGACTTCCATGGTATTTTTTTTCCTACTATGGAAGTCAATGGGGTTCATCTGGTTACCAACATTCTTCAAAATATCTTCCTTTGTGTTCACCAGAAGAAAGAAATTCATACAGGTTTGAAACAATTTGAGGGTGAATAAATGATGACAGAATTTTCATTTTGAAGTGAGCTATTCCTTTAAATAACCAATACATTTTATCAATCAGCTTCCTAATGTGAAAATGTGAAATGTGAAAAATTTCCCTTTAAAAAATGCTACATTCCTGTAGTATTTATATAGTCTGTTAGTCAAAGACTTTCATAGAATGACCCATGATTTTACTGTTGTAAAATTAAAAAAGCATATTTTCCTGTAGGTCTTAACATGGGTCCCGTCGTGGCTGGTGTCATAGGGGCTCGAAAACCGCAATATGACATATGGGGGAATACTGTGAATGTAGCCAGCCGAATGGACAGCACTGGGGTACCTGAGAGAATACAGGTGAGATGTATTCTTGGTCTCTGTGATTGTCCAGATCAAATTCATAAAGATATCCTATGTATACTACTATAGTGTCCGTATTGAAAATGTGAGATTCAGAATCTAAATTAAACTTGGAAATATATACAATTTTAGGTTGCTGAAAATGTTGAAACGGCTTCTTGAACAAGAAAACATGTAGGGCGGGACTTGATTTTGTCTATCAGGAATTGATTGGATCATTGGATCAGTGTTGTTTGCTATTGGTCAATCTCATGTGAGTGACAGGTTGTCCCGCCCTCTTGCCAGTTAGTACATCATCAGAAAAGAGATGATACTGCAAGGGGGAGGGGAAGTTATTTTGATTAAAGATTACAAGGGCACATGCATTTTTTAAAAATAATGATGTGCGCGGATAAATCATTTATAAAAATACTGCAATATTCCATAAAAAATAAGAATTGTCAATTTGGACTTCATGGTGACTTTAAACAAAGAAACACGATGTGAAACGAATAAGAAATATTTCATGTTGAGTGCTGCCGTTTTACATTTTTAATTTCAATATTCACTTAAATTTTTATGAATAATACAATTTGAAATGAATAGATAAATATAATTGGTGAAGAATGCATTTTTGATCATATTCAATGATTTGTTTGATTATTAATGATTAAAAAATGCAAAACCGAAGCATTTTCATTAGTGGGCTCTAATGTTTGGATCTGTAAATCTGTCAAATCTCTCTGTATCAGGTCACAACTGACCTCTACCAGGTTCTCAGCTCATATAACTACACACTGGAGTACAGAGGCGTTGTGAAGGTGAAGGGCAAAGGAGAAATGGCGACCTACTTCCTAAACGGAGGACCCAACAGCAGTTAACACTCAGCGTCTGACATTCAGAACACTTTTGAGATGATATGGTGACGAGACGCTTTGGTCCAGGCCAGCCAGGCTGTTGACGGGCATCCTCCTGGACCAATCACAATAGGATGCGTTTGGAAAGCCAGTCTAAGAGTGGCCTCTTTGCACACTGAGACTTCCTATAGGATTAACGGAGGGCTTTGCCCCCTTTATTTAAGGTATGGAACAGCTCAGAAAGACGTTCAACCTCAGAGACCAAAGAAACAAAGGAATCTCAAGGCATACAAAGCAGTTCTCCCTGTCTTCTATAATTCTTATATTGCTAAGAGAGGACAGATGCACCTGGCTTTGGCTCTCTCAGGTGGCGGGACTGCGATCTTACTCCACCAACTGGTCCCGGCGGCCCCAAATCAAAACTGCATGAAAACACTGATGAATCATATACACATAAAACATGTGTTTTACAGGTATATACTTCAGTGTATGTAAAGACTAAAGAGTTCTGTTCATACGGTCCTGTTGCGTGGCGATATCGCAATAGATAGAGATATCACAATGAGCTTATATATGGTAGAAGGCCATAGTGAGCACAGCAGCTTTACAAACCCTTTATGGTTCCCCGAACTTTGCTGCAGCGACTGTGGTTGTTACTGGTAAGGGAGCTAGTGTTGACAGTGTTACCTCTGAGCGATCTAGAGTTGAGAATGAAGCCCCGTTCACGCCGCCCGCAACTTGAAACGACCCAAAGTCATTCATTTTCAGTGCCGGGTTGTGGCCAGGTCCAACGATGCAACTGTAGTTGAGAATCAGCTCAACTGAAGTTTGTCCACAATTTTATGTGTCTCTTATACCATGCGCAGGGACAGTATTAAATACTGATGCGTATTATATGAAAATTAAGTGTGTGTGAGCCCAAAATAGCCTAGCGTTTGTGCTTTTCGGTACAGATAAATGGCAGTCCACAATGCTAGAGCACACACTGATTCTCGTTCATCTTTAATATGATGCATGATTGATTTGATCTCATCAAGGGATGAGATGGAACAAAAAAGAACCAGTGTGTAACAATGCAACGAGAAAGTTTCTGGTGGCATGAACGTGGCTTGAGACTTCAACTTTGTGTTCCAAACAAACTTACATTCACAAAACTGCACACACACTTGTCTACACTGAAGACACCATTAATGGCCAAATGTGGCTGTTTTTGTATTTTTAACATTTTATATTTTGACTCTAAAAGCCAAACTGTCAGAGCTATTTTAGATGCTATATTTTGTACATTAATATATTTAAATAATGTCTATAAACACCAATGTGTATTTAGATATTTATATATATATAATGGAACGCTACAGTCCCACACATTTCAACAGGAGGGAGAGTTAATTTGCTAATTATCAGTCACCCTTTTTTGTCGCTGCATCCATTTAAATAAAATCAGTAGCTAGCCTTGTAACCAAGTAAGGAGAGTAGGTTTGGCCTTTCTCCAAAAAGGGTTTCTGTATCTTGTCAAGTGCACTACAATGTAATTATGAGCAGAAAATGGATTTGTAGGACGCGAAATGACAAGTGAGTGTTTCAGAACAGCCACAGTCGTTTAAAGCTTGGCAAACACATCTGCAAATATTGATTTTAGCCTTGTGTTTATGGTGCGTGAGACAACGAGTTTGGATCCTTTAGGGATGTTTCCGTTATGCCACAAATATTCACCATTTATGCACTGCAGCTCGACCAGCATTCCCTTCCCTCTCAGTGTGATGGTACGACCCAATGAATGTCCATTTTCTCCAATGAGGCCTTTGTATGTGAAGAATTTGAGTTTGTACACAAACATTTAGGGTAGTCCATAAAAAGTTTTTCTTTTCTTTATTTTTTTCTTTACCGGTGTAAGATCTTAAGTCCATACAGTGGATTATGATAATATGTAATCTGCATTTCCTTGAAAGTGTTATGAAACCGTAACTATATTTGGTCCTGTTCTAGTTTCTCACAACTTGGACTCAGCTGGGCTTCCAGAGTCACTTCAGTCTTTATTTCCCACAAGAAAATCAGTGCCACTTTCTTGCCAGCAAATTTAAACTAAAATATATGGTTGAATGTTTTTGTATTTAATGTCATCGTGATACATGTTTAGTATGGCCTTTAAATGATGATGCGGGTGCCATATGAATTCCTAAGTTAAAGGTGAAGTGTGTAATTTTTCCACAGTTAGCGGCACCAAACTGGATTGGACACGCCCCCTATCTGCCATTGGTTAAACAATAAGTTAGTCCCGCCCGTAAACTCACACCATTGGTTGAGCCAGTGTTGCTGTGTCGGGATTCTCACAGCGTTTTGACAACGCAACAGAAGAGAGTTTTAATCTTATCACTTAATTTCTGAATGGCTTACTTATAGGTATTAGCCTATCTCTGCATTTTGGGAGGAGTAAATATTTTAACATACAAAAATTACAAACTTCAGCTTTAATTCACCTGTGTTTGCCATCCAAATGAAAGCACTGAGATAAGAGATGTCAAGTAAATACCACATTTCTGTCCTGCTGAGTACTGGCATTTACTATTCCAGTGGAGCTTCATCTTGGGTTGCTTGTATGCCATGTCAAAACTCAATGCTGTATTTTTGTTGTTTTTTACATCCAATTAAACTATTATAACATTAAACTCATTCTGAAACCATGTAATTATGATTATTACAATTATTATGTTTGCAAAGCAGCACTCTATTTAAATTATGTTCTTGTGTGATTCGTAGTTTCTATTTATTTTCTCTGTGGAATCTTTTTTTTTTTTTTTGTCCACTCAAGCTCAAAAGACAGACTCCAATATAATAAAGTAAGTAAGTGGAGAGACATGAACATTTAAAAAAAAACTTAAACATTGAAATTGTAACAGACGATTTGTTACCTGACATCGTTATTATAATATTTGCATACTAAATTGTTTTTGGCCCTTTCTTTTGACATCTAATTTCAGATGATTGTGGACGTCAGGAAGACGGTTGTTATGCTAAAGGTAAAGTGGCACCATACCTAACTTTAACATAATTCATTTTCTGCCTCGTGCCAATGTTTGTGGTCTTATTTTTCAACGCGGAAGTAAAGTTGTTGGGTTTTTTTTCGCTAGAAGACTAAGAATAACTGAATACATAAGTGCTGTAAACGGTATTTTGTTTGCGCTACAAACAAGCGTTTTTATATTTAAGACAATACATTAAAATAATATGGTAAGAAATACCAGTTTGCAATATCAAGCAGCATAACGAGCTGTTTTGTACAGCTAAAAAATAACTAAGGTAATGGCACCGGAAGCCAGACGTATTAACATTACAAATGGCCGCGCCCGCGCTTAATTTACCTAAAAAATAAAGTGGATTATATTACTGTTTTTGGACAAAAATATAATTTGGGATGTCACATTAAATGCCCAGAGGGTGGCAGCAGTGCGCTTTCGATGCCCATCTAGTCATACAATGAATTCCTGCTTTACTTGCCTTCAATGTCAATGTGCCAATGTTTCTGGATGGAAACGTGTGCAGCTCTCATTGTACAGGTTAGTACAATGCTTTAACCACATTATGTTAGTTTTATAACAATCTGCACCTTTGTTTTTTCCTTATTTTTGTTTTTGAACCTCAAATACAGAGCTGTTTTCAGAGTATTCATAAACAAAATGTGTCCAGAAATACGAGAACAAAGAACAGAAACCCCACAGAGCGGTTTTTGGTCACCCAAGCATGTTATAATTCACATAATTTCAGTACACTTTCCCCACTGGCATACCTGACCTTTCTTATCTTAATAATGTGCCTGTGAAATAGCCACGTTTGAGTTCACTTGAATTTAGTCTGCATGTGTCCGATCTGGTCAGTTTGACTGAGCAAAGCTGTTTTATGAAGCATTAAAGAAAGGCCATTGTGCTGGGCGTGGGACTGGCATTTCATTGACATTAAAAACAGTCTAATGGCCAACTGGTTTGGGTTTAATCCAGCAGTCAAAAGGTTAGAAAGACCTGAGGCGAAGCACAATGTCTTAAAAATCAAAGAAACAAAAACTCAAACGATTTCTCACCCTGATGATGCCGTTACGAAAGCCTTGAACCGCAAGGAAGTAAATTACAAGGTGATTTTTTTTGTTTGTTTGTTGTTGTAGCAGTTTTTTAATTTGTCACTTATTTTTGTCCATACATATTTGTTCAAATGTGGAGGCCTTGACTAAAAAATAAAATATTTCCAAAAAAATGTAAGTATTGTGCAACTATAAAATTAGATCAGCAGTGAACATAAGCTGGGGAAAAAATAACATCAATTACAGAGACGTCACAAATGTACAGACTTTCCCCCCTCTCTAAGTACAAATAAGCCTAAATGGCCTGCAATTTTCACATACACAAAAGCATTCACTGCATCACCTAGAACATTACTTTCATTAGGCACGCTTCTATAAGCCAAGTGAATTGTTCTAATAACCACAATCATCATCTTCATCATTGCAGCTCTTAGAATTTGAGAATGGCAGTAAGTTTATAAATTGCGTAAGCTTCTTCCCACACTTGACATCACATTACATATTCAAGCTTTTTTTTTTTTTTTTTAGCTCAATCACATCCAAGCAGCATTTTATCATACAATAACATGTGATTAATTACCACGGCCATCAAGCAAGATTTCTAGTGAATAATAACACAAAGCTAGAGTGCAACAATGCACAAACACTGTTTCTGTGGCTTTGGTTTCAGAAGTATTTTCCCTATAGAGATTTTTTGAGTTATAAGCCATGAACCAAGCTAAACAGCAATCACAACATTACAAACTTTAATGTGAAGCAAAAAAAAAAAAAAAAAGTGTAGTGAAAGTTATCCTATCCCTACTCAAGTTGTTAAAGGGAGTTCACCCAAAAATGAAAATTTTGTCATTACTTACCCTCAAGTTGTTTTAAAGCTGTATAAGTTTCTATCTACGGTTTAACACAAAAGAAGATATTTTAAAGAATGTTGGTGATTAAAAACAGTTGACTGCACCCATTGACTTCCTATAGGAAAACAAATTACTATGGAAGTCAATGGCGACCTTCAGCTGTCTGGGTACCAACATTCTTTAAAATATCTTCTGTGTCCAACAACTCATAAAGTTTTGGAACAACATAAGGGTGAGTATATGATGACAACAAATGACATTTTTGAGTTAACTATCCCTTTGATTTTCATTCATGTGTAAAATGCATTTAACAAAAACACACAAGATGCAAGCATATTCATACAAATTCAAGGTTTTTACTGATGGTTTCAGGACATGGCACAAACACACATTAGGCCAAAGGGCAATGCACTACTGTTAGAGAGAGAGCATCGAGGTACTTGACGTGCTGCCTTTGCAATGCAAAGACGCCGTTGAAACCTTAGATCACTGACACTTGTGGGAAAAAGAAAAGGAAATGCATGTACATCTGAGGAATTTTGAAACCCCTTGACCCTAAATCTGTCAATCATCCATTCAACCTGCCATTTGCACAATGAAAACAGGATGCAAAACAAGCCAGGTGAATAGAAAGAGAATAAAACATTACTCCGCTCAACATGGTCACTGAACAGACCCGTTGACAAAAGGCAGCAAACAGGGAAAACAACGGAGTCTGTATATTAGTGCGATTCCATTTCCCTCTTAGCCAAACACATTCATTTGCAGGAAGCACACCTGCAGGCAGCACAGACATGATTGATAAATAACACATCTGATTATGCTTTCAGGGCAGAGACGTCTGACTAATGACCACAAACACACTGACACTCAAATGAAGCTGTATGACAAAATAAAAATGCGTGTGGAAATGAGTGAAAATTACATTTCATATATAGGCAGCTATAAAAAGTCTTGCATACGAGTTGGCTTTAACAATCAAAATAGAGGAACAATTGTCTAAAAGAATTCTAAAATGACAACTTAAAGGTGTAGTTCACCCAAAATGAAAATTCAAATCATTTCTTGATTCGGTGGAACACAAAATGAGATGTTTAGCTAAAATGCCTAAGCAGCTTTTTACCATACAATAAAACGTGAATAATAACCACAATTGTCAAGCAATATTTTTTATTGAATAATAACTTACATTTTGGTCTGTTTCTCACACAAAGCTAGAGTGCAACAGTACCCACACACTTTTTCAGTGCCCTTGGTTCTGGAGTTACCATAAATCAAACTAACCAGCTACAAGGTGAATCACAACATTACAAACTTTAATGCGAAGCGAAGAAAGAAAAAAAAACTATTTGAAAATTGGACAAAAAGATCTACAAGACGGTGTACGTAACGGCTTTAATGAGGGAAGGAACTACATAGCAAATGACAATCAAATTAAAAATATAAAACAATAGATTTAAAGATTTTGATTGTGCATATAGAAACAACGTATTTTACGTTTATTACAAAATATGCATATATTTAAGTAGTTTAAGATTTTATTTTATAGTAGTTTGATGCTTTTATTTTATTTGATCTGACAGACCATGGTAACCATCCACGTTCATTGTATGGAGGAAAGCCACATGAAGCCACGTTCAGAACAGAATTTTCATTTTTGGGTGAGCTGTCTCTTTAAGCTCTGACGTCAATTAAAACTATAAATAACTACAATGCCTCCCTATTGGAAAATAAATTAATTGTGCACATCTGAATTACCTGCTAGCAATTTGCTTTAATATTTCATGCATGAATCCAATATTGTGTGCGTATGAAGTCACCGTTATGAACCTTCTGCTTTAACCAAAACAGCGGTTTTCCATCTTTGATCTCAACTGGATGTGAAACAGCAGGAAGTGCATCTTGAGCAATATCAAAACCATTTGTAAATCCTGCTTCACAATCCATAGTTCTTTTATCCTCAGATTGGGTTGAAATGCTGGGCTGTTGTGCAGTCTTAAAAGAGTTCAAGGGGGTCAAACGTTGTAGTCGGGTGCTTTGCCCTGCGGTCCTCTCAGGTGGATCTGCAGAGTGATGAACGCACCCACCGTCACGTGAAAGAGGATCTGCCACATGTTACGGAGTTCATACAGATACATGTTGCATAGGCAGATCATAGCAAAGGCCAGGAATGACTTGATGTTCCTCCAAACTGAGAAGTAGGCGAACAAATAACACTACATGTAGAAAAAGAAACAAGAGAAATGCATTTTTAAGCATGAACCAGCAAATTCAGGACAAGCTTTGTTTTAAGAATAAATATAAGAGAATGTAGTGAGGTTTAGGCCCTACTATTCAAAACCATGGGGTCGGTACGATTTTTAATGGTTCTGAAAGAAGTCTCTTATGCTCATCAAGGCTGCATTTATTTATAAAAACACAGAACAAACCGTAGCACTGTGAAATATTGTTACGATTTAAAATATCTGTTTGCTTTTTTAAATAAGAATTTTTTCCTGTGATGCAAAGCTAGATTTTCAGTGTCACATGATCCTTCAGAAATCATTCTGATTTGGTGCTCTTTTCTGAAAACAAGTCTTAATATTGTAATCTCAGTTTTGCTTCTCAACTAATATCATGGGGCAGTCATGGCCTAGTGGTTAGGGAGTTGAACTGGTAACCCAAAGGTGGTTAGAACCGGTTCCAGAACCGGTGGGAAATGACTGAGATGCCCTTGAGCAAGGCACCTAACCCCTAATCGCTCCCCGGGTGCCACACAAAGGCTGCCCGCTGCTCTGGGTGTGTGTATCCACGTTTGCAGTGTGTGTGTGTGTGTGTTAACTACTCACTACTCTGCTCCTAATGTGTGTACATTAACTTGGATGGGTTAAATGCAGAGGTCAAATTCCAAGTATGGGTTACCATACTTGGCCGTCACGTGTCACTTTCACTTTTTTTTTTTTTAAATGTATTTTGTTTTACAGGGAAACAAGCAAAAATACTGATTTTAGTTGTTTTTTTTGGCTGTGCAGAATATGAGTGAGGGTATTGAAAAACTACTACTAATAAAAAGCATCTACAATGCCAGCTGCTGTTTTTTGATACTAGTAAAAAGGCAATGTTTCACCAATTTTCCAGATTACGCTTTTACGCGACAGTGAGGAAAAGTGTGATATATTAGCATTGGTTGGTCAGGCCGAGACAGAGAGCAGAAGAAATGAAGCCTGGCAGGCCGACGGTAATTCACGGTCTGACTGCCGTCACTTACCTGATACACACAGGCCGCGGTTCCAAGGAAAAAAGCAATTACGTAATTAAAGTCTTCATCCTCGTTCTGCAGATGGAGCAGAAAAAGAGAAATGACAGTGTGCTGTGTTAAAGAGTGGACAAATTACAACAGGAAGCCATGTGCTAAAACAGGATGAATTAGAAAGGGAGAGTCAGGACTCGAGGGCTCACTTATCAGTGCAATATAAAAAGCGAAGCAAAACTGTTCTGTTTATGGTACAGGAAAATCACATTACATCTAAGTGCAAAGTCTGACAAATTATTCAAGAGTGCTGTTACTATCCATTAGGTATGATTAATTATATTACAATGGCACTTATACATTTACAAGTAATGTTTAGTCCGATGTGTTAATCAATATAAAGAAACAAAGCCCAAAATAAAGTGCCAGCATATACGCTTACCTGCAATACGCTTTCTATTGCGTGGACTCCCCGCAGCAAATTAAGAGCGCCGCACAGGACACTTAGGATGCAGGCGACGATACCCGACAGGGTGACGGCCTCCAACATTTGATTAGGTGCTGCAGGAAGAAATCAAGCAGAAAATCCGTGTCAAACTGTAGCAAAGTAACTCGATTTGAAAATTTGCTTCAGGAAACCTGCGGTGCAAAACTTTCTGCCAAGGTGCTATAGGCTGTTCTGAGCGCTCTTTCAAAATGTTCCACTTCTTGAGAACAAAGGGAAGTTTACAAGTTGTGTTCACAGTGTGTTCCCTACCAATGCCTTTATATTTAGACTGCTTGTGTTCTGAGAAGCCGTTGATTGATCCAATGTCCTCCGCGGAGAGCTGATATGGAGGCCGGAGCTTGATCTCAGTCTGCATGTCGGCTAGATTAATCTTGGTGGAGAGGGAACGTGGGCTATTGTAACGTTGCTTGGTTTTCCGAATGAAGTTATCTGTCGAAATCATAGAAACGGCAGAGTAAATAGATGCTTCAATCACAACATGGGTCTATATGTTACAAATGGCTTCAGTTCATTTCAAATCACATTAAATGGAAAGTCTGCAGGATGCATTTATTTTTATATAGATAAATCCAAAGACTCCTAGCCAAAATGGAGCCTCATAAGTGACTACATTTAAATGTTCCACATAAGATGCAACTCCATTAACGTTTACTCGATGCTCTTCAGAGACTCAACTAATGCTCAAGATTGGTGAAACTGCCCATGTAGAATTAATTACTACACATACTTTTCATACATGAATGTGATAATTATAGATAATTAACAACAAAATAATGGCAAGAAAAAAATTAGTTATATTGAGTTCTCCTGACTCTTATAGGCACTAAACAGATTCTTTTAATTCTTAAAAAAAAAAACATGGTTATTGGTTTGAATCAGTCTGATAAATCCATCAGGGCTGTGTTTCACAAAAGCATTGTTAGCCTAAACAGGTCATCGAGACCAATGCTGCCAGGGGTTTCAACGATCTACTTAGGCTTACAATGCTTTTGGGGGAAACAGTTCAGAATGGTTACTGAATCAACATCTGACTCACTCACTCGACAACAAGTTATTATTACTTTAAGTGATATCCATTTCAAAATAAAGTAGCTTTTGTGTACTTAAGGTTCAGGAAACTTAAAACAGAATCACTACTGACTTGAGGGTTGTTCATAAGACATCATGTAGTTGAAGATACACATGATACAATTTTGAGAATTTACATTTTGAAAACAAATTTAAATGTTATTTTTATATAAAACAAATTATAGTCCCCTTCTAGAAAAACTGATTTCTGAAACCTGTCCCAATCCTCTTTAGAAACTCACCAAACTCAATAAAAGAGAAAGGCCTCAAAGCGCTGTTGATCCGCTTGGTGTCATACGTGACGATGAACTCTCTCTGAAGCTCGTCCAGGAAGCTGAAGGCCAGGACATTGGGATAGTTTTCTGTGCAAACCATCATGTACCCAACTCCGAGAGAGCTTGTAAAACTATGGAAGGCAAGATAAGTCATAGTTTGCATCATACTTTTAGAGTCGATTTAATTTCAATTAAGTTAAGGACAAATTATGTTGACATACAGTACATTGACAGTGTTGGGTGGCAACGCATGAAAACATGACATCTGTCTCAGATAGGGTGGGGAAGGTCATTCAATGGACATGAATCCAAACGTCCAAAGCGTATAAAAATCACCCTTCACCCTCTGTTTTACACCTGCTCTAGATCTGAACAGTTTAGTAACTCGCCTCAGGAAAGAAGAAACTTTGTCAACGTGTCTCTCCATGTTAACGTCTGTTTGAGAGATGAAACGATCCATTGAGGCACTCCAGAGAGAGAGAAAGAGATGACTCGTTTCTGCCTGCTTGTGAAGTTTGGAGTGATGAATAGCAGCCAGGCTATGAAATGGTCACCCCTGGGTCTCTCAGTGCAACGCATCTGAATTAGACCTTGCTGAAGGGGAAGTTTTAGGCAACAGAACAATTGGCAATCAGAGCACTCCACCCTCACTGTGTCATTTGTTTTTGCTGGGATGTTTTAATTAAAGGGATAGTCACCCAAAAATGAAAAATCTGTCATAATTTAGTCCCTGATGGCATTCTAAATGTTAGAGTTTGAATTCTGGATAAATTGAGAATCATGAGTTTCAAATAGAGATCATGATTCTCCCAGGATTCTGATCTGGGGCCGTATTCACAAAGAATTTTAAGGCTAAAAGTAGCTCCTAACTGGCAAATTTAGGAGCAACTCCTAAAAATAATGGGCGTGTCACTCGTAACTTTAGGACTCCTAATTTTTTTGACTAAGAGTAATTCACGAAGCATTTTAGCCCTAAAAGTAGCACCTAAGCCTGGGACAAGTTAAAAGAAGTCGAGAGGACTCCTAACTCACTAAGACCTATTCACAAACCGCTTTTTGTGGCATTTCACGTTGCGATGTTTTGAAATGCGTATGCGGCGGCTACAGGAGCTTTCAAACGCGAGAGAACAATTTTGCATTGTAGGCATAACTAGGGATGCAATAACGCCACCAACAACAACCAAAACTAGGCTACTCATTGCATGTAAACTAATTGTAACGTTTCATTGTGAATCAAATTAAAATGTTCTTCTCTTTGCAAACGTAGGCAGAGGCATATAGTGACAGATTAATTCAATAATGTTGCAAAGATATTGCATCAATCCATATGTTTCATTAGGCTACTAGGCTATTTGTTTAGCCTTACTCTTTATTCATTTAGGCTATTTATTCAGTTATTCATCATCTTCCGTCCTTCGCACTACTTGTGTAGCGCACGCATTCTCAGACCTGTCATCGTAGGGGAGGTGTTTGGAATCATTCCCGCGTTACAATCCTCAGCCAATCAAGGTGGTCACTTCAGTCAAGCTCGTGCACGAGTAATGACGTCATCCATAGCAACGAAGACTCACTCTTAGTTTAGGAGTTGTCATTTTTCTTTACTAAGAGTAGGTCTGAAAGGCGTTGTGAATAACTTTTAAGAGAAAACTCCTAGCTAAAATCTTTTAGTGCGATTTAGGAGTACTCCTAGTGGTAAGATAAAATGCTTTGTGAATACGGCCCCTGATAACTAAAGAAAATAATGTAATTTGTTACGAGGTTGAGGTTCTGACAAAATGATAATTGTAGCAGTTTTTAAAAGTGTTAAATTAATTTTGTTTGAATGAATGATTCAATGACTCTCTTATAAATACTTCACTTGTTTTATTACTGGATGAATCAGCGTTTTTGAACGAATCTTTTTTTGAACGAATCTTAATTTTTTTTAACGTAACTTGTTGTCACCACCTAGTGGCGTAACTATGTAATCAATGCAATAGTTATTTAAAGCATCATGTTACTTTCAAAGGGTGATTTATTCTATTTTGTTAGACATAACTGGTCTTTATAAAAAAATCTGAAATATAAACTTATATCCAAGTACTTCTGTGATATTTTTTTAAATATTTGTAACAGAAATAATAATACCACCATGTGGTTGAAAAGACTGTTTAATACCTATACACATGACACTGCTCTCTCTGGGTCAGTGGCAGATCTCAATGTTCTGGTGTGATTTTGTCTGGTTTGAATTGAGATCGCATTCTTTTAACGATTAATCGTGCAGCTCTACCAAATGTGCATGAGTTCATCCACAAAACACAAAAGGAGATATTTTGAAGAATGGTACGGCTACCATTAGTGTATGCATATAGCTATTAGCTAACATGCAGTGACCACAACCTGTCAAGCTCCAAAATGGATGCATGAGTGGACCACGTTTATACTGTGCTTTTATGTTATTTTTTGGAGCTGGACAGCCCATGTCACTCTATATGCTTTCATTGTATGGAAAAGAACAGCGTGAGAGTGAGTAAATAATGATAGAATGTTTAAGTTTGGGTGAACTGTTCCTTTAGCTGCAACTGTATCAAAATGTTTTCACACCAAACTGAATTGAAATGGATGCATGTACAATAGTTTCTGCATTTAGCCTCAGTGGCCACCACAACTTCCTGTATAGTGCAGTGTATGGGAATTGTGAGAAAACTAAGCACAAAATTAAATATTGAGGAACTGTCACACAACAGGACAAATAAATATTATCCTTCTTTACGCTAAAGGTATTTAAAGATATTTAAAAGTAAATGAAACTTCAATAAAAATAAAATCTATATAAATGAAGAGTTCAGATGCAAAAGCCTCTAAGTGCCATCTGAAATTTTCTTCTAGAATGATCATTTTTATCAAGCTCGTATATTTAAGTTCAGTAATTTCACTTAAATGACAATTCATAGGTCATTTTCATTGCCATTTAAGTGAAATTACTGAACTTAAATATATGAGCTTGATAAAAATGATCATTCTAGAAGAAAATTTCAGATGGCACTTAGAGGCTTTTGCATCTGAACTCTTCATATATATATGTTCAATAGTTCAGCAAGGATGCATTAAATTGATCTTATATAACGGATAGTTCCAGTCCTTGATTCAGACTGGTTGATTCAGACGTTTATTGTCGTTTGTAAGTCGTTGTATATTAACCCACAAACATACACCTGTGACCGCATTACATCAGTATTACTGCGCCACTGCGTCTGTGCGTTGCTTTTCAACCATTCCGCTTCTGAAGAACTACATTGCTTGTCGGAAGAAGAAGAATTTTTATCAATAGCATTACATTTTTGTGTCTGTGTGATTACTTAAGGACACCTTGCCAGGTATGTGGAAAAAACGTTTTATAAAAGCAATAAGCCCAGTGAAGCCGTGATTTACAGGGAATTTCGAACAGCTAAGGGGCGTTGTTAGGCACGACCCAGAGCTTTAATAAGCAACAGTAACAACATTCTGGAACTCATTACTAAAACGTGATGTTTTAGTATAATATACTTAAGTGTTATGTTAATAATTAGGGGAGGGGGCTCAGTAATTATGCGTTTCAAATAAAAATTCTTGTGGCCAGCAGACCTTGTCAAAAATGGCTGTAGTGCACTGCAAACACCAGTTTGTTTTCACACTGAAGACAGTGTTAAAATGGTGTAACAATATTCACACACACACACACACACACACACACACACACACACACACACACACACACACACACACACACACACACACACCCTCAAGCAAACTGCATTGATAACTCACTTAATGTTGTATATGCCAGATCTAAGTGAGCAGCGATCAGGAAACTGGCTGAGTTTTTTGGACAGACTCTTGAGATGTTTCTTGGTCTCCTGAAGCCCTTTATCCTGTTCATAGTCAGTGGAGGCCGAGAGAGGTAGACCATCCCTCACTCTCACCACAGAGGCAAACAGGACCATAGACATCTTACAGGCAGCTCAGTGGACACCTGGAAGAACAGGACAAAATTAATCATTCAGTGCAAATAATGCAAACAATACTCCATTTTTCCCACTCCCATGTTTTCTGCTGACAAAACAGAATGTAATATACAAAGTAGATATTGAATTAACATAAATAAGCATATAAATTGCTAGACTCACGTATAAATACTTTAATATTAAACTCTGCGTAGACTCATGACATCTGTAGCACACAGTGCTAGGCTAATCATAACATTAGCACGTTTGCTGACAACTTGTTATCACATAACATCGGCTGATGGTTCTATGTACTCACCAGATTCACACATCTAATTATACGGGGTTATTATACTTTAATTAAAAGCGAACCATTAAAACTACACATTGCAATTATACGCAGTGATGTGGAGTAAGTTAGATGCCACTGCTACCATAGCAAGACTAGCGTGAGCGACATTGCATGCATTATCATCACTGATAGCTTTACATACCTACTGACATGAGCCGTTTTAAAACATATTAAGACATTATAATCCTTTTTGAATGATTTTGCTGATGTACTATTGTGGTCGCTGAGCTCTTCCTGCAGGTCTCATAGCGGACGGTTCTGCTCACGTTTGATAAAGCTTCGGCTGTGTTCGTCTCATTTCGTCGTTGTTCGGCTTCGCTTCGGCTCTGTTCGTCGGTGTGTGAGTCTGTGTGACGTGGCTGGAGGAAAAGCATTATGGGTCATTAAATTGAACATCAGCAAACCAGTAAGTTTTTTGGGGGGAAATTGGATGTGACACTAAGATCTTATAAAGTAATACTTTGGCATAAACTGAAAAAACAATTTTCAAATTCATGTGAATTTTAGTAGTTTATTTTTACATTTTAATATTGTTTTAGCATTATCAAATGAAACCTAGTATCATTTGATAAAGCACATGCATTCAAAACTTTTTTTTCTGTGGTGTAATGTTCCTCTGGATAAGAAGATCATTTTTAAAATGATATAAATCACAAAATGTGCTAAATGAAGGTGTGATTTACACGATTTACACTGTCTCCTAGGTCCTAACCTATGGTCCTAACCAGCCGCAACGGCGACACGCGACGATTCTATTTAAAGTCCCCATGAAATCAAAATTGACCCTATTTACTTTGTTAGCGCATATTACTAGTCTTGTGGAGAACAATTAATCCGTGCAAGTAAATATATATATATATTTTTTTTTTACCATGGTAATCTTTAATCAAAATCTGAAAAGTTACATCCGGTCTGGAATGGCGTCTTTTTCTGATGACGTAGGTTTGACGGCTTGGTTTGAAAACGCTTAAAGGAGAACTCCGGTCAATTTTAACATTGAGCTCATTTTTTTGTACATTTGGAGTGCTGTCAATACAGAGAACAACGACAAAAATCGGTGTTGCCTACACCGTGTTATCCTCTTTTTAAAATTTGCACCCTGTTGACTTCAATGGGGCAAGTTTTAAACCTGCTTTTAGCCTCTTAACATCCTTGATGTGTCATTACAAGTGCACAGGTCATGTGAGTGATTCCTTCGGAGTGAACACGGGTCAATCTGACTGCAGTAGATGTGAAAGATATGAATAAAAATGATATTTATTTAGCCAGCGCTCATACCTGTATTTACATCCTATTTTTGGTCAAAGTCCGTAGTAATCGATTGTCGAGTTCACGCGCGTGATCATAGGTACTAAACCAATGCGCGTGAACTCGACAATCGATTACTACGGACTTTGACCGAAAACAGGATGTAAACACAGGTATGAGCGCTGGCTAAATAAATATATTTTTTATTAATATCTTTCACATCTACTGCAGTCAGATTCACCTGTGTTCACTCTGAAGGAATCACTCACATGGCTGGGCACTTGTAATGACACATCAAGGATGTTAAGAGGCTAAAAGCAGGTTTAAAACTTGCCCCATTGAAGTCAACAGGGTGCAAATTTTAAAAAGAGGATAACACGGTGTAGGCAACACCGATTTTTGTCGTTGTTCTCTGTATTGACAGCACTCCAAATGTAAAAAAAAATGAGCTCAATGTTAAAATTGACCGGAGTTCTCCTTTAACCACTCCCCTCAAACCGTTAGTCTGCTATGAGCGAGAGATGGAGAGGAGGAGCGCTAAGTAAAAACCTTACCTCTGTTCAATATTCCGTTTCACTTGGAAATACGTCATAACACTGGAGAAAAGTCGTTTGCAACTTCCGGTTCACGGGGACTTTAAAGGGTAACTAAACCCTAAACCAACTTTTTTTAGTTAATGATCTGTAAGAATGGGGCTTTATTAGTGCTGTTTATTGATTCGAGTAACTTTTTTGACATTTGGGTATGAAGTGTTTTAATTTTAAAATTTTAATTTTGAATCAACATGTAAAATTTTAATTTTGCAATATATGGTGTAAAAACGTGTGAGTGCTGCCCTCTTCAGGTTGAACGGTGGCTACTGCAGTTGAATTTTCCTATTGGATGTTTGCGGTGGTACGTGACGTAAGCGGTGGCAGGTGACGTAAGCAGGTTCCAGCTCACCACGCCCCTGGTACGAGCTAGCGTAGATTTATCTGTATTTAGTACAGGAGGATACTTTGGTGTAGTGTTGCTGGTTGCAACAGCACTGCTGGACTGCATAGCTTTCCAGCAGACTTGGAAATTAGGCGCCAGTGGTTGCATGCACTTGGCCTGGAAGACCGTGAGTGTGAAACGGTTTCTATTTTAATGTTCTATTCTATTTTAATGTTTTTTAATTTAATTCATTTTTAATGTGCTTTATTTAATGTTAAAAGCGTGTAATGTGACTTTGAAAATCATTTAGTGCACCAGCTTTGTAGCTGTAAAAGCAACAATGGATAATTCACCTCAGATATTGAAATTAAACAAATGGAAACAATAATGTTCAAACTGTGAACAAACAAGTGTATTATTTGACAACGATTGTTTTAGTAACTCAGTAGCCTATGTATTTGAATAATGTTTAAATGGTGTAGCCTATTATTTGTGAATTTGATTATGTAGCCTATCCATTTTCTTGCGAATCGATTGCCGTCCCAAATGGCACACTTCATATGCACTTTACCGACAGTCAAAGCAACGTCACGAAAGTGCGGACTCAGAGGAAGACCGCGAGTGCTTAGGGTGCCATTTGGGACAGGGCTGTGCACTTGCCGCGAGAGCCCGCCCACACGCTGTTCTGATTGGCTGTGGGTTTTGATTGATTTTTACGCATCGCGTCTGGTTAGGACCTATGGTTAGGACACGGTGTTATACGTGCAGCCAGTGTTAAAGTAGCTTGTTCTCTGACTTTTCCCCATTTAAACCAAAATGTATTTGTTATATATCAGAAGAACAGGCTAGGTGTGTGTGTGTGTGTGAGAGAGAGAGTGAGAGTGAGAGTGAGAGAGAGTGAGTGAGTGCACGCGCATGCACTTCCCTAATCTATATAGGGCCTATTCTATATTCTATAATCTTTTGACTTTTATTTTTACTCTCCCAACTTTTTTGGTGTTGCAGCCATCTAAATCAAAATGTGTTTATATTTACATTGGAAATCTTTTCTTTGAACAAATCAGATTCTTGATTTTATTGCATTTTACTAAATGTCCCAACTTTTCTGGAAATGGGGTTGTAAATCTATTTCATTCAGTGACAAAAAAATAGATGAACAAACACGAAACTGTTTTGATGGAATAAATCACATCACAAACGTTGTTGTTGGATGACACGTCAAAAAATAGAGCAGAGACGGTCGATTAATGTGTCAGATGTGATTTAGTGATGGTCAAGTGGAAAAGGTGGAGGGAAATCTTATCCTATAATGTTTCACGTTCAATGTTGTGTGACTTCTGCATACAAATCATACGCATATCAATTCTGCAGCCCCAGTTTTGAATTTAAAGATAACATCTTAAAATTCTTTAAGATCATAAACCACAAAATCAGACTTGCTTTTTGTAGTTCTGTCAGTGTTGAAATAGTAATAACGTGATCTTTGATGCGAGTCGTTCAAATTCATCCATCACACGCTCTTCTGAATTCCATGTCTTTACAAGGATGAAACGGAGAGCTCTTCAGGCTAAAGTGACCTCCTGGAAACATCCACTTCACACAGCCATGCATTAAAGATTGATGTTCTACACGGACAGCTTGACGGATAGCTGGCATTCGTAAAGCTATGTATTTAGTGCAGGACTGTCAGGGTGACAAGTGAAGATGTTGTCATTCATACTGACAGAATGTGGAGTGGTAGAGTGGGCTGACCGTGCCGTGGTTGTGCCTCTGAAAATACTGCAGCAACAGTAAAAGATCAAGCTCGGTGGGTGGGGTAAAGCCGATATAGACATCACTCTAGGAAAACCTCTCGTCAAATGCTCATTCATCCCTATAAAGCACCCCTATAATGACTGATGCAGTATAGGTCTGTGTAATATCATTTTTATGGATGATTAAAACAACAGCAGCATTATTACAATGGATGCTAAACTCAGTCTTTTTCATAAAACCCAATTACAGCTGAAAAGTGTCTTTTCTTATTCTGCTGCAAAAACATATGCTTTTTTAAAAAAATTTTTTTACTTTAACTGCCACATTTCTGAAACAACGGGAGAATAAGCTTGTATTGATTTCTTGGCAAGTGGTGCACATCATTTTGATTATTGCTTTCAGAGCGAGGGTGGAGGAAATCTTTATTCCTCCAGTAAAGATAATTCAATTTAATTCAATTTTGTATAGCGCTTTTCACAATACATATCATTTCAAAGCAGATTTACAGAATTCTACATTTCAATTTAGAGTAATCTGTTATCAGAGGTGACTGTGTCAAAGTAATGTCCACAGCCTATGTCAAAAATGTAGCCTATGTTCTAAGATAATACAAATCATGCCGTTATCCTGTATTAATTTAGGCAGGGCAATGATCTCATTAAAGTAATTAGGGCAAGTTTTGATCATTATGATTAAAATATATGGAAAATTTGGCAGTGGTGCATGTTGATTCAGAGCTGGTGTTGGCATCATCTCTAGTCTACACATAATGGGGTTGTATTTATGCCATTGACTTCTGTCATGGAGAGATCTGTCCTGTTGATGTGTATTATTGAATATTTCCACGGGCTATTCATTTTCACGCCACAAGCTGAAAGGACTGTGTTGAACTAACTGATCATTTCAGCAGGTGAAACAATGCTCTACAACAGGGCAATGTACTGGAGAGACAATTTGCACTGTAGTCAAGTATTGACAAAATAATATATCAGGCTTTAGATTCACGGTCTCAAAAATGTAATTATGGGTATAAATGAATGTACATATAGTATTGATTAACATCAAATGGACTCCTATCATTCCACTCGGCTTTCACACACACTGTGTCTGTATATTAATGATAGGGAAATTTCATAATCGGTGCATTATTATCGGCTCATTCGTTTTTTTAGTCAAACGTGGATCTTGAAAGTTTTCTTCCCTGCCTGAGAATAGGAAAACATCTTAATAGCAGACAATTTTATGCCAGTATTTAGGGGTGGGCGATATGACCAAAATCTAAATAATTTTTTTCACGATATCGGGATATAGTTATTTTTGCTATAAGGTTTTACAATATTGACATTTTTGGGACAATTGAAATTTCATAATTCTGGTCAATATCACAAAAACTTAATACTAGCTTAACTACAAAATCAATTTAACTTCCTGAGGACAAGTAAACAGTCTGTGATTAAATAAGAACAAAGAAACTAATTACAAGGAAAATAAACACATATACCTACCTTTTCTGTTTTGTCTGACTTGTTAATTTGTTTTCAGGTTTGTCGTTGTGTTTTCTGATTTGTTATTTTGTTTTTCGTAAATGTTATTGTGTTTTCTAACTTGTTAATTTGTTTTTAGTCTTTCCATTGCGTTTATAAATTTGTTGTTTTGTTTTTGGAATTGTTTTGCACTTCTCGGCCACCGTAACAACAGAACAAAGACTCAAATGAAAAGCTTCGAACCCCCGAAATAAAAATGACTACATAAATGGTATAACCCACTGTATACAAAAAGTCATCACTATGTAAATTAAATATACATGTATTTTCATTAAAGTTACAAAAGTGATTCAGTCAAGAACAGTGAGATTTTCTCTCTTTTGTAGTTTGATTAACATTAAAGACAGTAAGGAACAGGTTTATTAGGCTGCTGTCACTTTAAGAGCTAATGCACGGATCCAATATACTGTTACACATGCATTTTCTTTCTTTCTGACTGTTTACGAGGATACTTGCAAATACAGGCATTTTGACACAAGTGTGTGTATTCGACCGTTCATGCACAACAACTCTATTCACTCACTGCACTATGAGCAGCGGCTTTATGTGCGCGCGTCTCTCAGACTGACAGTGCTCAGAAACAGTCTCTCAGAAAGCACGCGCATATAGCGAAATTTGTTATATTTTGCTGCTTATTGCACTTCAGTGGTTTAAAATCACTTGTTTTTTAATCGCGATGCTTAAAAACGCATTCAAATGATAAGCTATGGTGATGGAGCAGCACAGCAAACATTTCTTTGCGGCCCACCCCTTATGTAGTTGCTATATGCTAGTATTTGATGGATACAAAGTTTTTGGCCTGCATTCAATCTGCACTGGCAAACAATTTCCTGGAGATAAAGAGGTGGTTGACAGTCTGTCTGGATTATGACACCTCACTATATCCTGGATGTTTAAGGTCAGTGAGAATGGATACACTTTATTAACTTTTGGCATCACCCAATTATACAGAGAAGTATGTACACTGTCTTACACACAGGTATTTATCTTCCTTTTCTTTACATTCATTTATGCTGGCATTTTCTTGTCCTGTTTTTACCCCTGGTTCTGACTTGTGCATCCAGGCAAAATAATTGCCTGCACCCTCAGTAGCTTCCTCCATGTAATTCTGATGGAACCATCCCTCTCTCCAAACCATTAAACAGTCACATATTGCACTTGACAACACATGCTTTTCACCAGCAGGTGTTTCTCCACGGGCAGCAGTTTAAATGTCCAAAAGTGACTCATCCCTTGAGTTTCCAATCTGGCAAACCTCTTACAAGGGTTCCTGTGGGGTTTGATGGCAAAGGCCTCGGATCGTTTGAGATCATGACATAATTAGTCCAGGAAAACTTTCGTAAACAGAAACACCTGACAGAAAAGTTTGATATGAAATTACTCAGAAACCGCACAGTAGTTTCATCAGGTAGTTTATTTGTTGTACTCTGTTGTAGCAACCATGACAGCATGGGTGCTAATTGACAGCAGGGGAAGAACCATTTTCTCCTTTTCAAAAGTAATGACATATCTTCCCATATTTACCATGACCGTATCTACAAAAAGAAGAACAAAAAAAAAGAACAGCGCCAAAAATAGCAGTTTTTGGTCAGACGTCTCACTCTGTTGGCTTCATTAACCTGACAAAATGGCTAATTTCATATAGTAGGATAAAAGTTGATATCTAATAAACACGTGTGCATGTATTTTCACCCCATTTACAGGGAAGTAAAATAGTTGAATGCCAGGGAAATGTTTATTTAAAGTATGTCACCTTATTGCAGACAATAGTTTCCAAATAGAAAACAAATGATCTGTCAGCCAGGCAGACGAAGTCAGCAAACTAACCCACATTTGTCCTTTGGTTTGGTACAAACAAAAGCTCTGAACAAATTGTGCAGGAAAAAAAAAAACTATTTTTTGCGCTTGTCTGTACTAAACTCATAGGTATGATGCCAAAGTGATGCAATGTGGCTACTAATATTTTCTGGGCATTATTTTTAGCACAATGTTGTCAAAAAGAGCCTGCCCAGGTCTCTATTATAAAATATCTATTATAAGTATTATAATATGCCTTCAATTTAAGTCAATGGATTTTTTCACCATCATCCCCTGGGTAAGAAGTAATAGTGAAGGTCTATTACAACCCTGCTTGCATTTCATGGCTATGTTTATAACCAAATAAGAAATATTAACATAATATTATATGAATAATTTGGACAATGGTTCTTGGAAACGAATGCCTTTTATTTTGCATTGTGTTCATCAATGCAGCAAAACTGTACATATGGCTGGGCACAAAAAAATAAAGGCGACAGTGACTTCTTGGCATCGTGGTTGCTCCCACATTTCACAGACCTTTGGGATAAGACAAAGCACATCTTTCTACAACAGAATAACTCAAAGGAACCAGATGAAAGTCCCTGACCATCCAAATATTGATGAAAATGTCAATGCACAAACGAACCATGTCTCGACAACAATGTCACGTGATGAGACAAACCTGTGCAAGCGCTCATTCATTACATCTGTCATTTTGGACCATTATTGAACATGTTCTGACAAGCTATCACTACCCTTCCCCTCATTTGGACCCTTTTACCATCAGCTACATGATACAAATCCAGCATGTGATCTTTATTCTTCACTCTTAAAGACAGTATTTGAACTTGAAGCCATTATCTCGCATATAATTGACATCTATGCATCAGCGTTCCTTGGCTCATGTTTTATTCAATGCTTCTTGCTGCAAATTTGGCAAGGAAATGTAAACTGAAATCCTGTTCAATGATTTTTTTTGTGTGTATTTTTTTCCATCTCCCAAAGACACATGTAAACAATTCATAATTCGGCGACATGAATAGAGAACACTCAACTGGATTGCAAATTACGATGAGCGCTAGTGCTCTTCAATTGTGTTTCGCTATCCCTGAGAACCTTATTTATAATGAAACAAACCAACCCTCTGAATTATGCAATAAAAGTTCAGCTACAAGACCATTAAATATGTATACTGCCTAGAGCAGGGAGTTTTCCACACACACAATAGTGTAGTCGCCACAGAGATATTGGGAAGGGTTGTGGTATCACTAAGAGTGCCAACATCTGGCAGAGAGCAAGTAAAACGGATCCTCCGGCACTACACTGTTTAAACCAGCGAGACATGTTAAATGAGCATCACTCAACATGCCTTAAAGCAAACCATCTCCCTCCCGAATAAATGAAGACGTTATGATCTTCGGTTCCCATCATCAACTTTTGCATCCATGCTTGGAAGAGGAAATGTCCATGTGTATTTAAGATCAAGAGTAGCATTGTAAATCAGAAGAGGGGTGGGTCATAGACTACATAACCAGTCTAGGCATTCAAACCAGACAATACTTTTAAAATAATCAGAACAATAACTTACAGTGGAACGTGAAGGGCCAAGAATTGCAAGGATTCCAGAATTAATTTGGGAAATAAAGTATTTCTATCCATTTTTTTGTTTGTTTTGCATTTCCAGTTTTGTTACATCATTTTATTCTGTCACAGCTGACAATAAAACAAGGGGAAAAAATACTTTGAATACATGTCCTTGTATTTGATCTTGTATTTTGGCGCAAGTACTGTATTTCTCGAAAATAGTAAAATATTTGGACGACAGTTATTCAAACATTTAAGGCCACAAAGTTCAGCTACAACATCTTTCTCCATCTTTTTTTTGATGATGTCATACGGCATTTTTTTCCTTTTTTACAAAAATATTTGCAGATACGATTGTACACATTATTCCTCCTAGTTGGAATGGGAGTGATGGCAAAGTATCCTGGAGAAAACTGGTTTTCCCCAATAAACACCAGGCACCCATCACACGTACGGGACCCTGGCGAGTGAGGGCCCAGTGTTGCATAGATTTCAGGTGTGGATTTCAGTAACGTAAGTCACAGTATTTGGAAACAATTTCACAAAATGTCGGA
Source organism: Squalius cephalus (assembly GCF_949319135.1). Lineage (NCBI taxonomy): Eukaryota > Metazoa > Chordata > Actinopteri > Cypriniformes > Leuciscidae > Squalius > Squalius cephalus. Next base: position 11,009,063 of record NC_137130.1, read on the forward strand.
GGACATAAAAAAACAAAACAAAGCAAAAAAGTGGTCTGATGGTCATACATTGGTATTATAAACATAAGGGCACAGCTGTATAAAAAAATAGCCTTTTAAGCTGAGGTTTCAAGTCTGTGGCATCAGTGCTGGGATGTCCCTGCCCAAGTCACAGTGCAATGATAGGCTCCTCCCATCTACAGGAACCACGCCCACAGTATTAGAGCTCCTCCTTCCGCTTGCCCACTTTCTCTTGGTCCCGGCCCCTGAGACTTCTCATGAAACCAGTAAAGCCAGCTTCCTGTATGGTGTAGACAGTATACACAGTGAGAAATGAAAAACAGTTTATCTCATAATGTGAAAATAATCACCACAGTGGCCCCCAAAAAATGTTTGGATGCTTGAATTCAAATTCATGAAATTTATATCAAATAAAGACAACTGAGACAATATAAACCATGTGGCATTCGCAAACAAATTATGCTAGAACTTTTCTGTCTCTGCTGGGATTTTTAGTGCATGTATGTATCACACAGGTCATTTAAACCAAAGTAACCACAGGTGAACTGTAGTTCATCACATTAACTGTGGACATGTTTCACGGAAGGTGACGCCGCACTAGAAAAGCGTATGAAATTACTTCAGACTCAGGATATGATACAACAGGATGATGTCAGGCTGTGGTTCAAAATCTTTTTGACTAAAAGAAAGGGGACTACATTTTTTTTAATCATTTTAAATAATTTTAATATTTTTAGATATTAACAATAATTTAAGCAAAGTCATCCTAAGGCCATTTTTGAGGTCTCTTACACCATGTCTACACAAGCCACAACAGAAGCTGTCTACACTGGATGCGACAAAGCGACCGTAGCAAATCCATTTGTCCTTCCTATGAGAAGAATCATGAGTGCTTGGAGTACATCATAAATAGAACGAGGCATCAGTTTTCGGTCGGGGATTTGTCGTGTCGCGTCTAGCAGCATTCAGTGTAGACAGCATCACTGTTTATAATGGGTTCTATTGTCTTTTGTCGCGTCGCTGGCATTCAGTGAAGACACGGTGTTAGTGGGCCCTGGGGCTCCCATTCCATTCAATAAAAAAATACAAAATAACAAAACATAATATAACAAACAATAATTAACATGTTTAAATAAATACACATATTTTAACACAATACATATGGTTGGAACTAGATGGAGCACAAATCTAATTGTACCTGAAGTTTAACAATCAGAAGGATCTCAATCATGATCCAATCATTATAATTTCAAACCCATTAAATATTTTGCTTGAAAAGTTTGCTAGTGCTTTCTCTACAATAATGCAACTTATTTTTATATTTTGTCAAATACGATAAATGTTTTTTAAGTGTGCCACTGTATTATATTCAAATCACTCACATGAAAGATCACTTACCCCTCTTTCCCCATTGTATTTCTCGCTGAACTTGCCATAGTTGTAATAGTTGAATGTTGGGTAGCCCTCAACTCCTTCCTGTTTACACAACTCATGGTTTTGTCCCTTTGTGCAGTCCACCGCAGCATATGCAATCTGAAAGAAATTAAAGCATGATTATTTTTAAATTGATGTTTTGCCATAGCCTAACTACCTTTATTTCCCTACGTATGTTGCATCAGATCCAGTAGTATTACTATGGTAATATGATATGTAAAAAGCTGTGGTAGAATCGATCAGGACTTTTTGGACACATAAGAGTACACTTTTTTTCAAAGTCAAAAAGGCATGAGTTTGTGAGTTGTAGTGAATGTAGCATGTGGGGAGGAATTATGCTGCCTGATCATGGTTTCAATGAGTGCGTTTACATGTACCCTCATAATGCCATTATAATGGGATTTTGGCAATATTGCGATTAAACTTTACCTCATGTTGTTAACGCAATACTTCGCTCAAACTAATGCAATTTAAGCTCAATCATAGTAACCATACTAGCATTGAACTATCTCGCATATAAAAATATCTGGCGTACGCTGAACTTAATTGCAATAAACAAGCATGTAAACACCTTAATCGCATTATTACCACTGTGCGCATGTGTTCGGATGTACACGGATGTCGTGTGTCGTTCAAACAAGTTCATTAATGTTTTTGAATGAATAATAAAACGTTATTCTGAATTTTTCCCTTCACTCTGAATCACTGAACTCTTGTCAGCACAACTCGCTGCGCAGTCTCTGCTCCATATCTTCATCCAGAGGCAGTGCCAAGAAAGCGATGCAGCGTAGGCAAATCCAGTTATTTACATCAGCATTGCGATGTTCGTTACGGCACTGAATAACCTTTCTATACATCAAATGTGTTTTGCATTTGATGTAAAGTAGATTAAAACAGTGGCCAGTTACATGCCTACTGTATAGGAGTTCATCATTTATATAATGGTAGTAAAAATAACTACTCAGTGAATAATCAAAGTTATGAAAATTGCATGTAAACGGGAGTGAAGAGGTTTGCTTGTGTCAAGAAAATGTAACCGGTCCTAGTCAACCTGCTTCGGGTTTGAATCAGGGTCTCTGGCGTGGGAGGCGGGCATGCTAACAAGGATGCTAAAGACCGCAGCCACTAGCGTCAGTCGCTAGCGCACCTCTTGAGGGGAGTGAGATTTACACGCACAGATCTTACTGGCCTACGTCTGTTACACACATCCCCCTAAACCTCACTTCCATCCGGGTCACGGCACCAAATGTAAGCGGGATTCGATCCGGAGTCTCGGGCGTGCTAACAAGGACACTGAAGACCGCAGCCGCTAGCATCAGTTGCTACCGTGCCTCTTGAGGGGAGTGAGGTTTACATGCACAGCTCTTACTGGCCTACGTCCGTTACATACTGCGATTAAGTCCTTACACTGATTATTGGAAATAATCGCATTTTTGGTGCACATGTAAACGTAGTCATTGCTTACACTCCTCAGCGCTATGCAGACCCATTGTGCCAAACTCAGGGGAAGATTTACTTTCCCTAGAGAAAGCTGTATATTAGAAACACATTTTTATTCAAACAACCCGACTACATTGATAACCATTGCGTAATGTGTGGACTGAATTGAACAATGCTTGGAGTTTTTATTGGGCTAATTTACAGCGACGTAAAACACTGCTCAATAATCCATAAGGCCTCATGGCAGCACGTTTGAATCTTCTTGATGACCACTTGCTTTTATATAAACCTTCTTCTGTTATGGCAAAAACAATTAAGGAGGAATGACAGCAACATAAAAAAACTGAAGCTGGTAGTCAAAAGCACGTAAAATCAAACTTCTTTACCCTTTAGAGTTTTAATGTGTAAAAACGTAACTGTGAAATCTAACAGCACAGCTGCTTTGGCACTGACTGAACGGTTTCGCTCGCTGCACCCCTACTTCACCCCTACTGAATTTAGCCTGCCGTTTTCTTCTCTAGGGTAATGAAAAATGAGTAATACACTCCTGTCGAGAAAAGGCCATTCAAAGATGAAAAAAAAAAAAAGCAAACACCCCAATATTAAAACAAGAGTAGAGATTAATGCTCAGGATATCAGAGGATGGCAGTTAGTGAAACAAACAAGTGAACCATAAATGTCTCTTGGCGAGCGGCATATTTCCATCATTTTTTCTCTGCTAAATAAAGGTGCTGTCAAGGTGTATTTTAGCCCTGTCAACTGGTATTGATTGCATTTTATCATTCGAAAGGTGAAAACAAAAAGCCCTATTTGCATAACTCAATATTTATCTTCAAGGAAACCGTGTTTGACGATATATGATCGCATCAGTTCAGCCGTCTCCTAATAAATTCTCCTCTAAATGCCATGAGGTACCCTTCCTCTTAGAGGCCCCAGTGGTGAAAATCAAGTTTTTAAAGGTTGTTTATTGGTCTATGTGGTTTTTAATATGCTTTAAGACAAACCATGTGCAAACACGTCAACACCATTGTTGAGTATTTTCTCCTTAAAACTGCAGTGAAATAAAAGACAGTCTCAAAAACACGGTTTGAAATCGCTGGTGTTTCTTACATCACAAACTACCTTGTAAACAATCACGAGTCTCAAGAAAAGGTTATCCCAGTATATTTTTCTGTTGATATGAAAAATCTGATACATTTAATATAGAGGGTGCATTATGCATATGATGTATATGATGTTATGATGAACTATAAGCCTTTCTCCACTGACGTTCTAAGGATACTGATTTTCAGAAGGCAGCGGTCTGATGGCGAAAGGGAACATGGTTTGCGTAACATTAGCAACACATTATTAACTGTTTGATAACGTAGTAAAGCAAAAGGCTAATCATATTAATTACCGTTATGAGTCCGACGTTGTAAAAGAACGATACCATTGTGCAGGTTGATTTAGTGGATCTCTGAGCTGGTGTGATTGAGTGGAAGCGGGACTAAATTTCATATTCATCGATCCGCTTATAATAAATGAAGCAAGGGTGTAGAGTTCACACACAGGAGAAAAACAGTTTAAATGTGTCATTTTGGTGATCAGAAAGGAGTTTTAAGGGTTTAAAATCATTGACTACAGGAGGACTTTAAGACAAAAACAATTCCCATGAAAAAGAGATGCTAAGGATCTTGCTACACCAACCAAACATGATCCTCCCAGATTACAGGGTTTCATTGGAGGTTGACATGAATGTGCTTGTGATTAGTCGGCCTTTACATTGACAGGAGAAAATCGAGAGGAAAGGGATTGTACATTTGGTTGCCGGCCAATTCTGATATTGATCCTCATGTGTTGGTGGAATACCCTCCTGGCACTTGACTAATCTTGCTATAACCTCACCAATAAGCAGATGTAAGCAACATAAGACTCGTGGCCTGTGAGGCCTCTGTGCTTACAGAGGGTGGTTTATGAGATGGATGAGGTTAAAGAAGTCATTCACAAAGGCACCGAGATCCTTCTCAGACAGTAATTATCAACCTCACAGAAAAAGAGCTCAGGTCATTGTGCAAAGGAAATGAAACAGCCAGTGAGCTCATGAATATTACAGAAGAAACTGAAATAAGTTATTTCTTTTGCATTTGGTGGTATTAAGTTAAAACAGGTCAACAAAAGAACATCTGAACCAAGACTAGGATTTACACCATTAGCCTTTTTTCCAAAGTTGTTGTATTTAATTGGACTGCATCTGTTTAGCTTTTACTACACACAAAAAATGTTTAATAGTCAGACTGGAAACAAAGTGCAGAGGCTTCACATTAAAAATTGGAGGCCCTGAGCTGCTAGAAGGCCATTCAAGATGTTTACTAATGTATATAAAGGAAATAAGCACTAATGAGAAAGAGGATGAACAGTGGAACTAGGAAGAAATAACTGGACAAAGTGGAACCAGAACAACAAACCATTCAACATACAATCTAAACAAACTCACATTCATTTGCAAATTCATCTGTTCTTTTGCCGAACTGCTCTAGAATTCCTCTGAAGCAAAAATAAATAAAAATAGATTGTAATGCTAGGGAAAAAAAATCTAATTGTTTGGAATATTCAACTCAGTTGTTAGTAGTCTGAAAAGCAAACCCAATCCAAACTACATCCATATGTGGTTTGAATGAAATTCAATTAAAATCTGATTTTTGAGCTACCCTAAATCATACGTTCTGGACCTGCCCTGCCCTTACTACTGTTGCACAGATTTTATATGAATGAAGGCAAGACCTCATCCAGATTTAATTCACATAAAAGACAATTACATTCTTCCTAAGTCAACCCAACACAATATTTACTAAAATATGGCAGCCCTTTCTTCATATCAAAATTCAATTTCAATTTCGGTCTCTGTATACATCTTAAAAAAAAAACGTTTTTTTTGGAAATGCATTTCAGCATGGGAGGTGAGATCAGAAATGTTTTTTCCTCATGTGTAACTCATTTTCACTCAACCTTTCGCCATATAGTGAAGGATAGCATTCACTATGTAGTGAATAATGGATGAGTGAATGAGTGAGCAGTTTCATATACAGGATTTGAACTAAGGAATAACTGACGACAGGCCATTGAAATATTGAAAAATTATGCATACCCAATGTGGTAATGCGGCCACAATGTGAAGCGCCAAGTGCATTAATTTTTTAATAATTCATCAGCCTGGAGTCAATTATTCTGTTTATACCATGGATACCACACCTCAAGATATTGGGTCTCATTCACTAATAATCGCTTGGATTATTTAGTATTTGTACACACAGGAGATCTATTCATGAAAAATCTCTACCTAATTCACAACACGTGCGTACGTACATGAATTTGTTCTTAGTCTCGTTCTAATGCTAGTGAATTTGGAGTATTGTAACTTAATGGCCGTGTGCCCAAGGTTAGTCATTTACATAAACACGCCCAAACCATCTCCATATAAGGGCTTTCTGCACAACCTTTCCTGTACAGACTTTTGTCCCTCTCGTCAAACATATGCTGCTCTCTAGACGCGCTCTCGCCAGATCCTCGAGCAACGCTAAGTGTGTCATCCTCAAAACCAGTTCAAACATAATAAACACCTCTTATACAGAACCAGATTACAGACCTCTCATTAGCCAGCTGTATTTCTGCGTTATTCAGAGAAATAGCTAAATCTATAACACAGCTTTTTATAATCTTTCACTGTATATGATGAAATATATTTAAGATGAAATTAAATTGTATTATTTATAAATTTTATTACATAATGAAATAAAAATAATATAATATAAAAATTAAATTATATAATATATACAATTACAGTCATGTTAAGATGAAATATAACTTCTTATATAAAATATAACACGATTATAAGGCCGCACAGAGAAAGTTCCTTTTGCGTAAACGTGGTTTCAGTTGTTTCTAAAAAAAAATCGTAAGTTTAGAATAAATTTTACTATGAAAGTTTTTGGTTAATCATGATTTTTTTTTTTTTTTTTAAAGGTGCACTGTGTAATTTTTAGTGGGATCTAGTGGTGAAGTTGCGAATTGCAACCAACAGAAGTCACGGTGGCCGGCAGGAAAAGATGTCGTTGTCTGAGACAGCAGAGAGTAGCCAGTTAAGCAATGAGTTTTCTTTACAAAGATTTATTAAGAAATTAGGTTTACTTAATTATTCAGAAAAACTAAATGTTATTGTGAATATTATTGTTACTTGTTCATCATTGTGTCTTTGTTTTATTTGCTGACTTTAGCTAGCTTCTTTGCACAAAGAACAACATAGTGACGAAACGTGTTTGTCCGTTTAGGGCTACTGTAGAAACATAATGGTCCATAATGGTGGTGCGTACTGGCTATTTCAATGTAAGGGGACCCGCGCTGTATGTAGACAGAAATGGCTCATTCTAAAGAGATAAAAACATAAGGTTCATTATGTAAGGTCTTTATACACCACTGAAAACAATTTCTGTCAACAGATCCACCCAAATATTACAAAATGCACCTTTAAATGTTCGTACTCAGATTTAACGCACAAATTTGTGCATACGCATGCTTAGTGACTTACTCATTTTTTTATTTCAAGACATTTGTCAGGTTTCCGTCCTTAAAATGTGCTTGAGTGTAGAACCAATTTCTTATGCATCTCATCCCAAGCCTCTGTTGCTAATTCAAAAATTCAATTTTAGAGCTAGTAACAAAGGCTTGAGCCACTGATATGCAGACTAATGCAGGTATGAGAGAGAGAGAATGAGAAAGAGATTAAGCGTGTGACTTTAATGTTCGTCAGCAGCGTTTCTACTAATAGTGAAGCTGTAAGTTTAATTGCTTCAAGAACAGTTATGTTACTACCGTGAAATGTCATGTCATTTTTTTCATAGTTTGCTAACTATTTCACTGAAAAAGTTGATCACATGGCTGCACTGACGATTAATTTCTGAGCGCATGTTTGTTTTCATCTATGTGCAAGTGTGTGTATGCACAGTGTATGTGTGCAAAGAGAGAAAGAGATCGAGAAAGAAAAAGAAAGAGTGCTTTCCATAGATAATAAAGGTCATTTAGAAGGAAAAACATGTAAAATGTCATTTTTATACTATTGTTTGTTATTGTATTATTTGTTTGCATGGTCAGTGTCTTTGTAGATTTTGGTTCACTTGTTTAGATGTGTTTTTACTAAAAAAAAATGACAGCATGATTTGAATGTTCGTCAACAAATTAGAATCCAGCATTCAACCGCCCTGTGATAAAATGTGTAAATAATGTAATGCTCTGATGCTCATGTGGTCTAATATGCCTCTTGAGTGCAATGACTGACAGACAAAAGCACAGGTTTATGCATGTGGGAAAATAACCTTGACTGTATTTTAAATGATATGAAGTGGCTCACTGTTTTGGAAAAACCAGCAGATGGAGCTTCATGAACCAAGCTTTTATTCTTCAGACAAACAATATCTGTTTTTAATAATATCTAGAAGGGCGTCAGCTCAAAATTGGCTCCATTTGAATCTTGGCAAAGTGAATTTCCAACTGCAGTTCATCTGAATAACAATTATGCGCAAACTTAAGAGCTACAGGGAAATTGAAGAGGACTGACGTTGTGCCTGATGAATTATAGACATTTGCAAACAACAATTCAACATCACTGTCTTATGGCCAATGATGAATGTCTGTAGTTAAAGAAGCCAGGGAAATGTTTTACAGGCCCCTGAAGATTCAAAAGAGAGCCAGCTACTTTCAAAGAAGTTTAGGGGGAAAGAGGAAAGATTTAGAGAATGCTGAAAAGTCAGTGCATAGACATCTAAGATGGAGTGTTACTTGTCTGAAGCGTGGAAAAGTTGAAACGCTCAAAGTGAATGCAATGTGTGAATTTAAAAGTAATGCCAAGCGCACATTACAAGACTGAAGCTTGTCAGCACTTACCTAGTCCGTGACAAAATGCCACAGATCATAGCCAAAGCCTGAGCACGTCATGCATGTGAGAGGGGAATGGTGAAATAAAGCCAAAAATAATAATAATAATGGGTTAACTTTACAAATTTACAGGTTTAAATTAATTAACATTAGTTTATGCAATAGGTACATACCGTATATGCACTACTTTTCAAAAGTTTTAGGTCCGTAGGATTCTTTTTAAAGAAATTAATAGTTTTATGCAGCAAGAATGCATTACATTGCTCAAAAAGTGATAGTAAAGACATTTATAATAGTACTAAATATTTGTATTTCAAATAAATGTTGTTCTTTTGAACTTTCTAATCACCAAATACATTAAAGAAAAATGTATCATGGTTTCCAAAAAAAATATTAAGCAGAAAAACTGTTATAAATATTGAGAATAATAAGATTTTTTTCTTGAGCACTAAATCAGCATATTAGAATGATTTCTGAAGGATCATGTGACACTGAAGACTGGAGTAATGATGCTGAAAATTCAGCTTTGCCATCACAGGAATAAATTACATTTTAAAATATATTTAAATATTTTATATTCTAATAATATTTCACAGTGTTACTGTTTTACTGTATTCGGGACCAAATAAATGCAGCCTTGATAAGCATAGAGACTTTAATAACAAAGAAAATCTTACCGACCCCAAACTTTTGAACGGTAGTGTATATTTATAAATTAACATTAAAAAGCCAAATTCTGTAGAAATGTTGTTCATTGTCATTTCATGTTAGCTTCTTCACTACATTATGTAAATGTACATTACCTGTTAATGTATATTCAACTGTTAACAAATAACGGCAGAATAACAGTACGAAGGTTGCGGGTTTGGATCTCAACACTGGCAGGAAATGACTGAGGTGCCCTTGAGCAAAGCACCTACACACCCAATCAATGGCCCACTGCTCCGGGTGTGTGTGTCCATGGTTTGCCGCGTGTGTGTTTGTGTGTGTGTGAGTGTGTTCACTACTCTCTGCTCCTATGTGCGTGCACTAACTTGGATGTGTTAAATGCAGAGGACAAATTCAGAGTATGCGTTACCATACTAAAATGTCCAAATACAATTCCCCCACAATACAACAGGCACCGACCCCTTTAAACATTCAAGGGTAGAATAAGCTGTCGTTTAAAAAGTTTAAACTGACAAGACATGGCTAAAACAGCATAATCTGCCACACACTACAATACAGATATCAACAGAGGAAAAACTACAAGTATAATAAGTGAGGTTTGAAGGTCGACTGCATCAGACAGCAAAGGGACTCTGACATTGAAGTCCTTGAGAATGTTCTGGAGATGAAAAGAGATTAAATTCTGGGATGTGTGAAGGCTGTCTGAATGAGAGAGAGAGAACCTGATTGCGCTTGACAGAACCTGGAAGTCATTTGAAAGCGTTTGTTATTTAGAGTGTCTGGAAATCTCCTTAATGGCGCTGAGCCTCACCTTGCGGTCCTCTTTGAACAGCTCGGCCGCTGTGGTGAAATGAGGGACGGCATTCTTGCAGTGTGGACACCCTAGGGAAAACAGTAAGATATAAGTATTCATCGAGCTGTCTCACTTCATAATGCAGAGAACAAACAGCAAAAGGTGATATATCCCAGCATACACAAATAGTGATGAGTACTAAAGCGAAAGAACAGAAGAAAATGACTGAATTCTTTAAAAATAAAGACATTACTCATATGACTAACCTAAGCCAAACAAATGCACCTGTGTGTAGCAGGTAAAAATGACTAAATTAATCTTAATAGCATGTCGAAAGTTGCTTTATTATTCTCATAGGCCCAACGGTGGCTTTCCCGAGGCAACGCATGTCCATCAAACTTACTAAAGAACAGGCAAGAGTCTCTACTCTCAAAACTCCTAAACTTTCATTTCCATCATGTCCTTGCAAGGTGGTTTTGAAGCTGACGGTGTTATTATTATGAATTATGCATGGCATTTTGTGCTACATGTTTCAAACAAACAACTTCCATCAATAAACAGCTGCCTAAAGCTAAAAAACGTCTCATTTACTGTGCTAGTTTAGGTTGTCACGCAATCTTGTTTGCACACATTTGTGCTATTTTACGTTTTTAAATGAAAAGTTATTGAAGTTCACTTTGGAAAAATGGTGACTTTTAAATGGTAGTTAATGGCACGGTCATAATTTGCAGGGCAGCAAACAAAGGTCTATTTGTGTGAGGAACAAGGCATCTAATTTCAGACACAAGAGGGTCATTATAAATAATGGAGCATAAAGTTGCGTACCTCCACTTTTGGCTCATGTTGCCATTATATGAGGAGAAGAAAGGCTGGGCTGGCCTCCAGACTCATGCAAGGTCGATGCGAGTCTGACTCAGTGCCCAGATAGATACGCTAATCAAGAACTCAAAGCGTGGGCAGAAGCTGTACTTAAAATAACAGAGCATAATCATTTTTCTTCATATGCAAGAAGAAATTTTGGGAGCGTTTCAATCGACTCTAGTTCAGTAGTAAGGGCACTGCCCTGGGAACTATTTCTAGGGCGGTCCAATTGTCAAAATAATTCCAGGGCACTGAAACTTTTACTCCTTAGAAATTATGTGCTGACTTGACATTGACATCTGACATACTGGAAGTGGATTGTGAGAACTATAGCCCTTGAGTCTGCTTGATACCCTCTGATAAGAACATCTCATTTCAACTATCATGCTCGCTCCGAAGTGTTACCACTGTTATCAGGGTCGCCAGGTGATATTTAAACCTTCAGTGTGTACGAATGCAAAGACCTGCCCTATCATTAACTAGAAAGTTGCTTCTGTAGCAATCCAGGCTGCCCACTATCGTGCCGTTCACCAGAACAAAACACTGATGGAATCATTCAGTACAGCTCTGCATATCTCTGTTTTTAATCGGCACTATTCACTATTCAATTTGTGCTACTAATCAGTTTTGATTAACAGTCTTCAATACCCAATACAAAAGCTACTTTTATTCTTTTTGTTTGCATTACACTTCTAAAAAAAGCTGTAATTAAAGGATCCAGTGAGACAGAGTTCAGTAGATGTAGAGAATGACACAATACAGTCTAATGTTAAATAATTATGCCATTGTTCATTGAATACACACTGCAATTATGTTACACGTCTCAGTTATGTTAACAAAAATGGCATATTAATTTGAAATTGTGTTCTCAAACATGTGTACAACCAATACTGATGCTGCACAGATTGAAAAAAGTCCACTGACTGACGCAAATTCAGTACAAAAAGAATCGAGTCAGATGTATACACACTCCTGGGCAAAAAAAAAAGAAGAAAAAAGCCAAAATGGGCCGGATTTACTAAACAGGGCAAATTAGCATGAAAATGCAATCCTATAAAAGCATTGATGGGAGTGGAAAGTTCTGCGCGTGATCTACTGACGACACTCAAATTAAAGAACACAGATCATTTAAATTGATCAAGTAAACAAGTATTGTGTGTAAAAAGGGTTTTTTACATTTTCATGACAAATTAAGCACATTCCCCCTTCAATTTTCATTGCCGTAACGCATTTAGACGTATATATTATCAAGTATAGAAATTATTATGGCCAAGTACACTACAAAACAGAATGACCTGCACAAATGCTGAATTCGGAACCACATACTAGCATACTACTTTTACTATTTCTGCCACAGAAAGATACGAGTAGAATTCTAGCATGCAGCATCAGTTTCTTGCTTTATGTCATCTTGGAACAGACTTTACACCACAAACAGAAGAAAACGTGCATCAAATTACAAGACCAGTCTCCCTGACTATTGCTGTGATCTTGAGATTTGCTTACACAAAAACTCAACATAGCAACACTACAATTCTTGACAACATGTCAACAAACAACATGAAGGAAGAAAAAGAAGAAAGTGAGCCGAATGCCAATAAGGAGGAGACAGTATTGGGGGAGACGTGGGCAGCAGTTTGATGTTTTGTTTTTGGCTCCTGCTTCCCACTGTCTAGCCTTCCTCTTACAATTTCATTGGCTGTTGTTGCTCATCACAGCTCTTAAGCTAGTGCCAACCTGACGATCTGGTTGGCCAGATTTCTAAACAGTTTGAAATGTATTGTTGCATCTACGCAAATTGGAAAAGTGTTAGAACAAATTGGCTACAATCTGGTGCTTTTTGTCACAGATGTACAATATAAAAGAGCAACAAGCTTCAGTCTTGACATATTGCAACTGCCTTAAAATATTATATAAATACTATTATAGGTAGGTCAAATTTTTAATGGTAAAAAATAATTTGCATTTACAGTAATGAAAATTGGGGCGTTTTCATTTCTTTCTATGCCTTTTTTCCTTGCCATGGTCACCATTTTCTTGTTTATTGAGGGTTTTTTGTAAGGCACTATTCTTTGTAAAGCTGCTATGGAACAATATGTAATATTTAAAAAGCACTATATAAATTAGATGAATTGAAATGAATTGCATTAAACTGTGTTTGACTTCACAAATAATAACAGAGGAAGTAATTCATCTCCATTTCCATGGTTTTTGCCAAATGTGAATATATATTATCAGAAACGTACAGAGATGAAAACATCCTTTTAAACTGTTACAGTATGGCCTATTGTGAATATTTTAAACATTGTAAAATATTATATGCAGGAAGCTATGGTGTCATTTGGCAGATGTTACGCCACCTGCACATTTCAGTGCTCCATATAATTGCCGTCACACATGATGTTTTAGGAGGATGCAACAAAATACTGCTTCATAATTTTAAAAGGTTTAGAAGAAGGCTGGATACGTGCTTCGTGACAGAAACTACAGCTGCGGTATTTTTGAAAAAAAACAAAAAAAACATAAGGCTTACATGGAGCATAGAACATGACCAAGGCGTGTTTCTTCTTTTTCAGAGATTCCCTGAAATCCTCGGCTCCCAGGTGGCTCACGCTGGACGGCATCTCCTCCCACGACTTCTCTGGAGGAGGTGGGGCCTGGGGACTGAGAGAGAGAGAGACTGTGATTTAATAGGTAAGCTTTAAGGCAGAGATCTCTGAAACTATAATACTCACAGCCAAGTTAGGTCATTATATAATAACTATGTAATACTCACAGCCAAGTTAGGTCATTATATGATAACTATCCAAATTGGTATTATCAATTTAATATACTGAATGAAAAGCTGATGTAATTAGACTGAACTGAACGGCTCCAAAAACATTTAGACACGTATGCCACAGAATTACATGTAAAAAAATAAAATAAAATTAGGTTACACTTTATTTTAAGTACTGAGTAATAATAAGTAACTTCATGTACTTACTATAGGGCAAGGGTTTAGTTTAGGGTTAGTTGCATGTAATTATGCATAATTTATAGTTCTTACTATAGTAACTACATGTAACATGTGTAACAAGGACACCGTAAAATAAAGTGTTTCCAAAAATTATAATATTGAATAACTGGAGCAATTCCAAGAGGGTCCTCGCACCATCTGCTTGGGCCCTAAATAGTATATGTAATGTAAAAAATACACATGACCCGTTTGGGGTTAGTAAGATTTAAAAGAAATGAATACTTTTATTCAGCATAGATTAATTAAATTGATCAAAAGTGATTGTAAAGACTTTCACATCGATACATTGACGTTTTCCATTTCAAAAACCTTTTGAACTTTCTATATTGATCAAAGAATCACATTTTCCTCAAAAATATTAAGCAGTACAACACTGCTAATAATAATAAAAAATGTTTCAGAATAAATTCAGCTTTAGTGAACATAAGACACTTCTTTTAAAACCATTAAATACATCTTACTGACCCCTAACCTTCGAACGGTAGTGTATTTTTGTGATTATCATTGTAGTTATTTACTGCAATGACAATATACTTCCTGAGGGCATTTTACCAGGAGCACTGTACAAGCAGAAAATTCAGGGGCACACCTTAAATCGACCTGCAACGCAAATATTCACATTTTTCCCCATTTTAACTGTATTACTGACAAACGCTTTGGTAATAAATAGACTTAACTGACAGAAATTACAATGTGCCGTTTTATTTTAAGTTCACAGGGATATCATTACAGTACAAGAACCAAAGCTTAACAAATGTACATCCATAGATGCAAACAAAGCATGTGGTCACCATTGGTCATGTTGATCATGAATGAGAGATAAGTGGCGTCCTTAATCTTCTCATGTGTCTTCTGTTTGAGCGAATCTGCACATGCTGTGTCGTTGCTGTATGCAGGATTCAATTTTACGCCATTCTTTTTTAACAACTCAATTTGTCACTTGAATTCGGTGAATGGTAATTCCTCCTTTTTGTAAAATTTGACTATCATCTGCTGACTGAATGTTAGCTTCCTGTCTGTGAAATGCTGCTGGAAGTGGCGATGCGGTTTCATTAATGTATCTGTCTCGGCATATTTTATGCTTCAAGCTGCTCTTGTGTGTCATGTTTAAACTGCGGTACCGGTTGCCTAAGCAAACTTGGTTTTCCCCGTGTGTTTTAGACCACACCGAGAGGAGAAGATACAGTTGATGGTGTTGGTGTTTTTGCAATATCTAAGCCAAGTAAACTACCTCAGCCATTCCTGTCAGAAATATTTTTGTCTTGCCTTTTTTTCTTCTTCTGACTTTTCATTTGATTTTTCTTTCTCGGCAGTTTGTTGCTGTAGAGGACCTGGCTTTGGTGAAAAAAAATGTGTCAATGGCCCTGTCCCAAATGGCACCCTAAACACTCGCGGTCTTCCTACGAGTCCGCACTTTCATGACGTCATGGCACTTTGGCTGTGCAGAGTCTGCTGCAGAGTTTGCACCAGTGCATATTGACCGCAAAGGGGGCGCGTGCGAGCACCCTTCTGAAACCTAAAATGACAAATGGGACATCCTACGTTCTCGTGGACTTCACGATCACGCGCACACGGCAGGCATTCTAAGTCCAAAAGACTGTAAGTGCATATGAAGTGTGCCATTTGGGACAGGGCCAATGGTTTGATTCGCCATTTTTGACTGATCTGTGATGTTAGACGCAACGACAGCGAGACTCACTCGCTCCCTACTCGTTTTTCAACATGAAATAAAAAGAAATCCAAATTTGCAGGTTGCACCTGCACATAAAGTTGCAAAAAAAATGCTTGCACTGTCTCAAAAAATGGTTGCAGTCTGGAGCCCTGTATATGCATGTCACTCAATAAAAAATTAAACGTAAATACACTTCAGGACTTGGGCTTTCCTGACTTCACATGTTCCATGGTATTACCATATTGCAGGTCTACAAGTCTACAGTAATGCCATGAGACTGACAACAGGCTTGGCCCTGGCGTTCTGGGACCTGTGAGATGGCACAGTCATGCACTTCAACTCAAAGTTGATGCCCGCACAGCAGGACTGCTCCAGGATCACAGCAAGAGCAAGCTCTTCCACTGAGAGGTCAGTTTAGCAGTGATTGATTGAAGTCAAGCTCCGTTGAACATCCCAAAAAGTCAAGGGAGGCAGCAGTGTAAAAGTACATTTTCAGGCTCCCAGCTCACATCCCACATCCAGGCCGCTCTTTAGAATCAGTCAGTGTGTGTGTTTTTGAGAGCATGTTCCCATTGACTGAACCCCTGTCAGTTACGTGGCCCACTTAGCGCGAAGTTCAGTAATGCGTGCAAAACATCCAGGTCAAATGTGTGTGGCCTTTTCAAACAATTCTGCAACGTCTCACTGAAAAGATTTACTTTTTTCCCCAAAAGTCTAGCACTTGTTTTAACTAGGTAACATTCAGCTACCACTTTAACACATAAAACAAAACCACAAAGTGGGTGCTTGGACACATTTTTAGTATTTATAACAGACCTTCCTGACTATTTATAGAGTTAAGAGATTGTAGAGGGTAAGAGCAACTCTACGAAATGCAATTTATGCCTCACCTGTACCTGACCTTAGCTGAGCACTAAATCCACCTCCATAATAAATAAACTACAAAATGTGAAGAAATAAATGAAAGCAAAAACAAGCATTTACCAATGCAGACCTCAATCCACCTACATAACTACATCCACAGTCAAAAACAGCCATTGTGTTTTATCTGTTTTGCACATTAACGGCTCAAAAGATGCACAGCAAAAACAGCACCTCTTCAAGGCATTTTTTACACTTTAATATAGGGACAGTAGCGAGAAAGATGAAAATAATAATAAATACATTTAATTTAATTTCTCATGCTGATGGTCAGTAAACCATGGAACCACAGAGTGGAAAAGACAGTTAACTCACTTCTGCAGCCACTCGATGATCTTGTCTTTGCTCCGAAGTTGAGGAAGCGTGTACTTCTCCTCGCCCTTTTCAAAGTACTTCACTGTGGGGAAGCCTGAGATTTTAAACCGCTCTCCGATGGACTTGTGAATGGTGGCATCCACTGCTGCCAGTGCACCTGGGCTCTAAAACCATCCAGATATATAAAGAGAGAAAGTTTCAGCTTAAAAACAACACTATATGTTATCTGACAGCTGATTAATCAAAATACATAAAGATCATAAAATAACAGATCCTACATGTTGGACATTGTTGGTCCAAAAAAAATAAAAGCCTATAAAAAATAAAACAATAAAAAAAAGCCTGTGCAAACTGATCTTTTTCAAAGTGATCGAGGTGCCAAGCAATTTAGAGATTGCTCATTTTTAATCCAAATCACTCTCTAAAAACTTTCCAGCAATTATGGAACTCATTAAGTTTCAAATGTCTATGCACAACTTAATTAAAATCATGAGGCTACATAATTTGAGAACAGAGCAAGCTGTCATTTTAATACTGATTGTGTTCTGTGGTTGAAGGGACCTCCTGTAGGTGGAGTAGATGAGATGCATAATTATTCAACAATTTCAAAAGCTCAGGAGAGGAGATTGAGAATACAGCCATCAGTTATCTCAAATTTAAGTTCAAAAGGTACATTTTAAAACCACTTTCTGTATATCTACAGATAGAATATACAATCACCTAAAGGATTATTAGGAACACCATACTAATACTGTGTTTGACCCCCTTTCACCTTCAGAACTGCCTTAATTCTACGTGGCACTGATTCAACAAGGTGCTGAAAGCATTCTTTAGAAATGTTGGCCCATATTGATAGGATAGCATCTTGCAGTTGATGGAGATTTGTGGGATGCACATCCAGGGCACGAAGCTCCCGTTCCACCACATCCCAAAGATGCTCTATTGGGTTGAGATCTGGTGACTGTGGGGGCCATTTTAGTACAGTGAACTCATTGTCATGTTCAAGAAACCAATTTGAAATGATTCGAGCTTTGTGACATGGTGCATTATCCTGCTGGAAGTAGCCATCAGAGGATGGGTACATGGTGGTCATAAAGGGATGGACATGGTCAGAAACAATGCTCAGGTAGGCCGTGGCATTTAAACGATGCCCAATTGGCACTAAGGGGCCTAAAGTGTGCCAAGAAAACATCCCCCACACCATTACACCACCACCACCAGCCTGCACAGTGGTAACAAGGCATGATGGATCCATGTTCTCATTCTGTTTACGCCAAATTCTGACTCTACCATCTGAATGTCTCAACAGAAATCGAGACTCGTCTGACCAGGCAACATTTTTCCAGTCTTCAACTGTCCAATTTTGGTGAGCTCGTGCAAATTGTAGCCTCTTTTTCCTATTTGTAGTGGAGATGAGTGGTACCCGGTGGGGTCTTCTGCTGTTGTAGCCCATCCGCCTCAAGGTTGTGCGTGTTGTGGCTTCACAAATGCTTTGCTGCATACCTCGGTTGTAACGAGTGGTTATTTCAGTCAAAGTTGCTCTTCTATCAGCTTGAATCAGTCGGCCCATTCTCCTCTGACCTCTAGCCTCAACAAGGCATTTTCGCCCACAGGACTGCCGCATGCTGGATGTTTTTCCCTTTTCACACCATTCTTTGTAAACCCTAGAAATGGTTGTGCGTGAAAATCCCAGTAACTGAGCAGATTGTGAAATACTCAGACCGGCCCGTCTGGCACCAACAACCATGCCACGCTCAAAATTGCTTAAATCACCTTTCTTTCCCATTCTGACATTCAGTTTGGAGTTCAGGAGATTGTCTTGACCAGGACCACACCCCTAAATGCATTGAAGCAACTGCCATGTGATTGGTTGATTAGATAATTGCATTAATGAGAAATTGAACAGGTGTTCCTAATAATCCTTTAGGTGAGTGTATCTGTCTTTATATCGAACTGGTTTAAAATGTTAGGGAATGTTAAAAGTTAACATATTAATTCATGTGATTTAAAAACAACAACAAAAATGGAGAAATATCATATCTGTTATTTTTTTTCTGCGAGAGGGATACAAAGAACACCGCTGCATAAATATACCCAACAAATTGCAGAAAATTAGATTTGCACAAAGGCCTAATGTACAGTGCTATGCATAAGTTTAGACACCCATGCTAAAGTTGACTAAAAAGAGGAATAAAAAATCATCTTTTGGAAATTGAACTTAATGCCTTAATTTAAAAAATTAGGAAAAATCCAACCTTTAAGGACACCAATTTTCTTTGTGAATGAATAATGTATCGTCGTAAATAAATAAATGTTCTTCCTTAAAATACAGGGTGCATAAGTTTGGACACCCCTATGTTAAATTCCCATAGAGGCAGGCAGATTTTTATTTTTAAAGGCCAGTTACTTCATGGATCCAGGATACTATGCATCCTGATAAAGTTCCCTTGGCCTTTGGAATTAAAATAGCCCCACATCATCACATAGCCTTCACCATACCTAGAGATTGGCATGGGGTATTTTCCATAAGATCATCTCTCAATGCAAATCAAACTAGCTATTAGGCTAACTGAAATAAAACCATGCCAATCTCTAGGTATGGTGAAGGCTATGTGATGATGTGGGGCTATTTTAATTCCAGAGGCCAAGGGAACTTTATCAGGATGCATAGTATCCTGGATCCATGAAGTAACTGGCCTTTAAAAATAAAAATCTGCCTGCCTCTATGGGAATTTAACATAGGGGTGTCCAAACTTATGCACCCTGTATTTTAAGGAAGAACATTTATTTATTTACGATACATTATTCATTCACAAAGAAAATTGGTGTCCTTAAAGGTTGGATTTTTCCTATTTTTTTAAATTAAGGCATTAAGTTCAATTTCCAAAAGATGACTTTTTATTCCTCTTTTTAGTCAACTTTAGCATGGGTGTCTAAACTTATGCATAGCACTGTATAGACAGATTTATGCATTTACACCCCCAGTTTAAAAGCAATCAATTTGTTGAAGTTGTGGAGACAAGAAGCAAGTCTTTTAATGAAATGACAGCACAACTTGGCACAGCTTTGTTCCCACCATTATATAGATGCAGAATGGATTGTCATTATGAATGTTTCCTCAGCTTAAACTTAATTAACTGCCTCTATTTGCAAACATCTGTCAGTGGGATACCTTAAATCTATAATGAGAGCCTGAGACATTATCACAAACAAAGAATTTGTGTTTGAGTTGAGGCACCAACCCTGCAGGGGCCAAATAATCTATGGACAGCTATCGGATCTGTGAGCCAATTAGAAGTGTATGCAAACCAAACTGCTTTACAACCAATACACAAACACATCTCATTAAAGCAACGGCACTGCATTTCAACAACACACTTGAGAGATAAGCACGGCCACTTCAATTTCTCCACCATCCACTTGCAAAATGTCATGTTCGCAACCCTGTCATATATGCACATTTAAACACCCTTATTACAAACTCTCAGCGAAATGCAAATTCAAAATATTTTTGACACGTGGACTCTCTCTTTAAACTGTGTATATGGCCGAGAGCGAAAGGAATGAGAAAAATAAATGACTTCAGCTCTCTCAAGGGAGAAGATGTGAGGACTAGAGCATGCATTAGATAATGCATAACATGTCGTTATTGAACTCTGGGAAGAGCATCACTCTGAGTAGCTCCAAGCTGAGGGTCAGAGGGACGGCACAGAGGAAATGGAAAATGAGATAAATACTCCAACTAGAAGGCTCTGGTGACTGCAATTGGCCTGCAACTGTGGACTAGAGAGCAGAGCCAGCGCAGCGGACAGCCCTGGAAAATGAGAAACACACCACTCGCACAACATCGCCAGAGATGTTTGTGAATTGTAATTGTCTCATGTTGTAACTTTAAAGTTAAAAAAAAAACATCATATCATGGAAGGACAGACATTCTGAATCGAAAGTTTGTTGAAGAGTAAAACATTATTTTGGGATTTGCCACAGGGTGTTATTAAATTGTCTAGGATGATGGGAAATTACAATTGGCTTTTTCCAATCAAGTCAATTGGACACAGACTTTTTACAAGGAACGCCTCAAAGCAGAAATGACACATCTACAAACATTTCATTAAGTACACAGGTGCTATCCTGCCTCTATGTTCTCGCTTGCAAAGTCTAAGGATGTATGAATTTTACAACAAGCAAATATACAATCTCCATGTCAGAGATTTAGTATGAAGAAACTCACATCTGGGTCTTTGTTGAGGATCTCAGCAGCTTCATCATACTCTGGCTTCATCTTCTTACAGTGGCCACACCCTAAAAACCATCACAAGGAAGAAAATCTTAACTTTAGCACGTAACCAAAAAAAGTTTGAGAAACAAAAATGTTTTTACAAAATTTATACAGTAGGGCCGTCGAAGTTAATGTGCACTAGCATAATGATTTTTTACATTCACCAGACTTTATAATATTACTACTTCACTCTGCTTTCTAGATTGATCACAAATGATGACATTAATTGTAATTTTTATTCTGTTGACAGCATTAGTTTTTAAACAAACACGCATGTAGTTCTGTGAAAGATTTTGTTTAACAAAGTAAACAAATGTAAGCTAAGCTACAGTTCAAAAGTTTGGGGTCAGGAAGATTTTTTGAAAGAAATTAATACTTTTATTCAGAAAGGATACATTAAATTGATCAAAAACGACAGTAAAGATTTTTACATCAATACAAAAGATTTTGATTTCAAATAAATGCTGTTCTTTTGAATGTTCTCTTCATCAATGAATCCTAAAAAACATGCATCACAGTTTCCACAAAAATATTAAACTGTGTTGTCAACAAGAAAATGTAACTTAAGCGTCAAATCAGCATATCAGAATGATTTCTGAAGGATCATGTGATACTGAGTAATGGCTGCTGAATATTCAGCTTTGCCATCATAGGATTAAATTGCATTTTAAAATATTAATATTACAATAGAAAAGTTATTTTAAATTGTAATAATATTTCACATTATTAGTGTCATACAGTAACTGTATTTTACAAATAAACGCAGCCTTGTGAGCATAGGAACTGTTTTAAACCTTTCCCAGTGTAAATAAATCCAATCTAAAGTTACGAAAGGTAGTGTTTATACATCAGAACATTTAGAAAACCCTGCTATAAATGATTAGCCAGAGGTGGTTTGATGCCTGGCCTGCTTTGATTGTTTTAAAGAGGTTTTGGTCAAACTGGAAGACCAGCTAAACACCAACAAACCATCTTTTAAGGCCGTTTTTTTTTCTTCCAACAGGGCTGTCATGCATAATTGACATAGCATGAAAACAGCAGCAACTCAATATCCATAAAAGACTACAACATGAAATGACCAGAATCATCTGGAAAGAAATTATATTTCCCTTCCAAGTATTTAAAGATATTCCTTTCCAATTCTCCACCTGTTACATAATCATAACAGCCTTTCCAGTAAACGTAAACCAGAGCTCACTACGTCAAGCTTGGATTTATTATGCATTTATTTACACTATGGGAATATGAAAAAAATCTGGTCACGTATTTATAAATGTGTTTGCATTTTTGCTAAGAATGATGCAACAGTTTTTTTTTTATTAATAGAAGTGATACACGGAATTTGCACACTGAAGGGGTTCAGTATGCATTGCGTCTCATAGTTAATCTGATGCAGAGAAAGGGTAATTTTTTCCCCCACCTAACTCAGCAGTGTCGATTATGTGTGTCGAGAGGACAAACCGATGTTGTCATTGGCATGATGATAACTGCGTGCATGTGAACAGAGGTTTGTGTCTAAACAAGGATATTGCATTTGGTCTAGCTGATGAGAATGTAAACGAGTCATTCCGTACCTTCTCCGTGTATTCATGCGGAGAGAGAGTTTGTGTATATACTATAGGATCAGTGGCAGATTGGTAGGATCCAGGAAATGAATATGTTCTATCAGAAGTGTTTAATCAAAAATGTATGAAACCTGAGAGCCATCTTCCTACAATCAAAGCAACCACCCAAGAAACTGAAATACCGGTACTACCGACATGCTCATATAAGCAAATCTGTGTTTGGCAGATTCATCTGAGAATAAAATTGATAGACAAAAACATCAACAGCACACAAGTGCAATTCAACCAATATAAAAAAACATTTTTTGTCTCTCTTTGAACTCCTAATTAGACTTTAAAAAATTACTGGTAATGATCCTCATACTGTAAAATATCCATGTACTGTACAATGATTTTACATGACACTCCAATGTACTTCAAATAGTACTGGTTCTTAGAATGTGTGCAAAACATTATGGTGTTATTATAATAACATTTCCAAAAAAACATGGTAATTCAGTAATTTTGACAACTTTCTTGCCAACATAATTCTAACAAGTGGGGATAGTTCACCCAAAAATGAAAATGATGTCATCATTTACACACCCTCATGTTGTTACAACCCTGTAGGATTTTCTTTCTCTTGTAGAACTCAAAAAAGGAGGATGTCACTAGCTTTAATTGATCAAGTTGAAGGAATTAAGGAATTCGTATGGGTTTGGAATGACATAAGTGACAATTTTAATTTTTAAGTGCACTATCTCTTTAACTACCCCTAAATTTGAATGTCATTCAAGCCCCAAGTCCAGCCCTTAACCGAACCCTAAAATCATATTGGCTGATAGATACAGTATATTCTTCCAGGAACAGTAAAGATGATACTTGTAAAAATCAGTCACCATGACCAGCAAGAGCCGTGTTGTTAATACTCACAGGGAGCGTAGAACATGACCAAGGCAGAAGGATGCTCCTGCAGGAACGTGTCAAAAGAATCATCTGTCAGATGGAAGACCGCTGAGCTGGACTCTGACCAGGGCACCTCTGGAGTTTTAGGCTGTGGAGGCTGAGGGCTATGCAACATAAACACAAGTAGTTAAAATCATTTCCTTTAGTCAATGTTTTTGTTGTCTCAAAGCCTATGAACTTAATGACTCAGCTTCATGACTCAAAACTCTCCAAATGACTAATGAGAGTCACCTAAGCTCTAAGTTGGACTCTGCCTGTACACATCAGTACACTACATCTGGTGGGGAACGGTCACACCCACATGACTGAAGAGAGCTAGTCTGAGCCTGCAATTCACATCTGTCTCCTGATGGGCCCTGTGCCCATACAAGAACAGTCCAAATGATTTCCTCGTAGAGCGCAAAGAGTCAAAAGCTTGGCTCCTAGAAGTGCATCGGCTGAACAAAGACTAGCCAGAGGCAGCTAGAAAACTCAACCATTCAGTGGATGCACTTAATGGTAGGGTTTGCTAATGTTTTCCTTTTTCTTCATTCAAAATTAAGTACACTGAATGGTTGGGTTTGCTAGAGGTTTCACTTTACTTTTGGGGAGGGCGATCTGACGATTATATAACGTGATCGATCTTGGAGACGTCCACAATCTACTTTAAGCGAATCGTGGAGATCTGATCTTTTATGTCCTCATAATAATGTTAAAACGACAACAATGACTGCCTACTAGATGGCTGTGCTGATTGGCTAAATTATATCATATGTGTCTATCATGTGTCTTTCAAGCGTGGTGAACATTTTGACAACTGATTTTTTTATTTCAATTTTGTGTTTTAAATTGCACAAAGAGATAAATCCATAGGCTTGTTCCAGTCTGGATATTCTCTATAGTACATCTCAACATTGGGAAGATTGTGATTCAGATCATGGATGGTGATTATGTGTTATAGGATCATAACTTTATTTTTTGGGAAGATCGCCCACCACCCCTACTTTACTTCATTCAAATTTAATTCTACAAGACAAGCCAGGGACATCTGCAAGTGTTTTGAGAGCAGGAAGTCACAACTGGAATCTCTTAACATGCACTTGTATTAGTCAGTCAATCAACTGCAGCTATCATATAGTTTATGGGACTGCAATAATGATTTTCTGTTTCTCACAAACTATAGACCACCCACAGTCCCTACACTGACTGTCTCATGGGTATACAGCACACAAAAATAGTAAGAGCTGACTGAAAACAAAAAATTGGTTAGCAACTTTTATTGTGTTCATATACTTTTAAGTGTTTATAATGTACCGGTTTGCTACAGTGATCATTTTTAAGGAACAACCAATCACTGGATTTTTTTGCCTGGTTAGTGGCATCAAATCTTTGAAATACTACTGTTCAGTTTAGGGTTGGCAAGAATTTGTTTTCAAAAGAAGTCTCTTATGCTCAACCAGGCTGCATTTATTTGATCAAAAATACAGTAAATAGAAATATTGTGAAATATTATTACAAATAAAATAAAAAAGTTTTCTATTTTAATATATTTGAAAATGTAATTTATTCCTGTGATGGCAAAGTTGAATTTCCAGCAGTCATTAAACTTTTGAACTGCTGTGTATTTGCAAACCAGAATTCTTTCCACGCTGGTTTAATTTCAAATTCAGATTTTCTGCCATTAAACTACAAAAAAATACAAAACAAGCTGCGGTTGGTCTTGTGGCATATTGGTCAAACAGTCCAATCGGGAAGTTATTGACCAGAATAAGTGGACCAGACTAGACTATACAAGGCTACTAACAAACTATTAATGTGTCTTGTTATAGCACTCAATTCAAACGTGACGTGTACATAGTCTGTCACTCTGTCAGTTTGATAGTTGGTTAAGACACTGCAGAGTGCTTAAAGCCTCATCACATCTCTGTTAGGAGGCACAGAGGACTGTTTACATCCAGTGTTTTACAGTGCACATCATTTCTTTCACACCACAGTTCCTGTAAAACACTCCCTGGATAATGGTGGAGACTGTGGGCAGAAGTCTGAGATGTCACACCTCTTCAAAACATGGTGATTCTTTACAGCTTTTAAGATAGTAAAGGGTGTTAGAATGAATGAAGAGAGGCTGTGTGTGTTTGTTGAAAGCTGAAAAAAACGTGTAGATTATTTATTGACTCACTTTTTCAACCAATCAGCGATGTCTTTGGAGGTGGCTCCGTAATTCTCATAGTGATGCAAGAATTTCCCCTTCCTTTTTGGAAAAGGAACAAAAAAAGGACAGAATAATTCTTTATGATTAATCATAAACTGGCTGAGGAAATCCAAACAAAAACAAATCATTTCATCATGAGCATGAAAATAGTTTGTAAAATAGGTCAGAGCCGTGGCTTAGTGATTAGTAAACATGCCCATGCCACAGTGCTTGCATTAGACTCCAGATCAATCCAGGCCGATCGTGTCCTATCACGATCCCATTATTTCCTGTCCTCTCTCTACTGTCTGTATAAAAACATGGCCAAAAGTTTGTAAAACAGAAAAGTTTGTTTAAAGCTGTTAGCATTGATTTACAAAAAAGAAAACATAGTTCAAATCTTGCCTTCTTTCAAAAAAAGGACACACTAAATGGGAGAAGTCAATATTTATTAGCACTTATTTTCTTAACATAAATTGCACTAGACAGCGTAGGATATTTGTACCCACACAAAAAAGACGCAAGGCATCCAAGACCGCTGCTCGCTTTTTGCCATCCAAAATAAACATTTTAAACGAGCGTTTGACTCAAAGCTAATTAAGCCATTTGGCCCAGGGCTCTTAGCATAATCAAAGAGCTCAGCAAGCAGCCTTTGTGCTCTTACTAATCCATACAAGACCAAGCAGATCATGAATGTATACAGAAATGCTCTTGAACACAGCTGAATGTGGAAGTATGCTTCAAACATCAGAAACTCAAGTTTTATCCGCCATCATCTGCTCCCGTTCCGTGACTCAGAATAATCTGCAGCGAGCGAGAGCTTAGCGGAGACGCCGGCAGTGGACTGCCATTTGTAACTGTCACTAATCAGTAAGGATCCACAAGCGCTGTGACAACCCAAACAAAGAAATATAATAATGAAGTGTATAACCCATGTCCATCAAACGGAATTATCACTTTAGTGTCAGGCTAAATCTGGAGTCTGAAAATACATTTTTGCCTTCCATTTTCAAATTCCAAGGGAACTCAAAACCAAATAAAATAAAATAAAATAAAATAAAATAAAATAAAATAAAATAAAATAAAATAAAATAAAATAAAATAAAATAAAATAAAATAAAATAAAATAAAATAAAATAAAATAAAATAAAATAAAATAAAATAAAATAAAATAAAATAAAATAAAATAAAATAAAATGATAAAATAAATAATTATGCTTACTTTGATCAGTGATCACAGACATATAATGCATTACTGAAATATCAATTGATTCGAAAGAGCAGTGATGAGGTGGGGAGGTGTGGGCGCAAAGATCTGTCATTTACGCGAAAGACCGTGTTTAATTACCTTCTAGTAATTAAAACAGCTGTATAATGAAGGAGCACTAAACAGAAGCTAAATGCACACAGCTGCAGCCGCGAGTATAAATATACATGCAAAAGACTCTGGACAAATTGCCTCATGCAGAGAATACACATTAACATTCTCTGATTCATTTAAAATCATAAATCATCCCTTTTGCTGGGGCTATTAGTTCTAGCATGCTACATATAAAAAGCTGCCCCAAAAATGTCTTAGAAATGAATTCATTGTAACCTTTGGAATTTAATATGCATTATGCAAAGATTATTTTGTGGAAGAAACAAGTAATTTTTCAAATAATGCATTTCGCTTCTCTACCCCTGCAATGCTATGTTGTGTATCAGTTAAGAACATTTTGTGCAACTAGAAGTTTAAAAAACTTCAACAAAAATTTACTAGAATTACCATATTTTAGGTATTTTTGGAACTTTTGATAGATGAACAGTATAACTTAATGAAAGTTTCATTAGAAATCTTTATTTTGGACTTTCTTCTTTCTTTCGCCATTATTTAACAGTGTTTTTGTCAGTAACATACAATTAAAACAATAAAAACCATTGATTTACCACATTTAAAAGTAACACTCCAAGTAGACAGTTTTGATGCTGGTATTTCATGTACTTGGGCCTTTGGAAAATGAAGGAACTGGTGAAAAGCACTGACGTCTCCAAAAATCCTTTCAAAACATTTGTTGTGTATGAGACCAAGCCAGTGGCCCTTAATTGGACTGTAGAAAAAGTACCATTCTGATCCATCTTTCCCAGGCTCCTTCAGACCAAATGCATCACAAATGTATAACCCTATAACACTAGTGTTATAATAAAGCAGAACTGGTTTAAGGAAAAAAATATTTATTTACTTACAATGATTTTGCTTGCACCATAAACTTGTTTCTTACATTTAAGTTACATTATTTAAGTCCACAAAATAGGAAGGACATTTAATTTACTTGACAACAATGACTGTTTATTGTCTTTATTTGACAGTATGTGCATTACAGTATATAGAAAGTACTGGGTAATATAAGGTAACTACATTGGTTAAGGTTAGTTTTAAGGGTAGGATCAGGGTTAGTACCTAGTTATTACTGAGTTATTGTAATTACTATAATAAGTACATAGTATGTACATGGGGGAAAAGGACTGTAAAATAAAGTGCTACCAAAATAATAATACAAATCCATTTAAGCCATTGCATAGCAAATATGTAAATAGAGATACATGCTGTAACATCAAAAGGCTGAAAAATATAAAAAATATCCTTTATAGCTATTTCACTCAGCTCTAATATTTGGCAAATTAGTCATTTAGTTCAATTGGTGACACTGTTTGTGTTTAGAAGTTTTTACGAAGAATCAAACTTACTCAAAGTAGCAGAAGGTTGGGTAGCCCTTGACGCTGAACTCCTGTTTGAGCCCGTCAAACTCCGCCGGGTGCACGTTCATCCCAGCCAACACCTACACCAAAGCAATGAATTAGCTTCCAAACAAACAATCCCTGTCTAGCACCTCAAACACAGGAAAATGAAGATGAATGGCCACATCAGTGTACGCAGAAAGCTTGTCGATAGAGATGGCATGCAGTGAAGTGGCACGCAGTAAATATCCAACTCTTTCATGACATTGCAGGCTTGACCTGACATGCTAATCGCATCCCGAAAACAATTTCAACCCATTTTGGGTTGAAAATTTACTTTAAGTCACTACAGACTCAATTTACTTTGTGTTTGAATGCATCAAAACATAAAAAAACTCATCCATTTCTATGGTGTGTCACATTGCTAAGTTGAAAAATTATAGCTTGTGCCCTAATTTCAAACAAAGTGCACTGTTATGACAGGCCATGCTTGATAATGAATTCTAAAATAAATGCATATTATCCCAGAGTGTCACAAATCGTCTCCGGTGCCTCGTTTGCATCCGTCAGGCCAATGAAAATATGCAGACAAACTCTGCTGACCAGCGATTACTTCCCAAATCCATCATTGTTTCTGCAGCGCTATCAGCTTCTCGACACATGCACGTGGAAACTCAGAAACACAGGAGGCAGCAAATCTACACATCGCGTCCATACCATTCATTATCTAAATCTCTAAACGAGCAGCTTATTTTCTAGTGCTAACTCATCAGTCCGGGGTTAGAGAAACTAATACTGCTTATATCCCTCCGTATGTGGGGAAAAAGAATTATGTATATAATATAATAATAATATATATATATAGTATAATAGTAACAGTATATATATAGTAACACCTTACAATAAAGTTCAATTTGTTAATGTTAGTTAATGCATTAGGTATTATAAACAAAGAATTAACTTTTATAGAATTTATTCATGCAGGTTCATGATCATACAGTATACTGTTTCTTGTTAATTAATGTTCATAATACTTATAGTAATTATAGTACATGAAAGTTGAAATGTTAAAAATGTTAACATTAAACTAGATTAATAATTGCTGTACAAGCATTGTTCATTATTAGTTTATGATACCTAATGCATCAAGAAATATTAACAAATTAAACCTTATTGTTAACATAATAGTAATAAATAAATTATCCTTGTTGTGTGTTTTTTCTTTATGCGATACATTTTTCAGTTTACCATTGAATAAAAGGAACATAAGAACCTTCAGCTGCACGATACTAACAAATGTTCTCTTGACTTTCGCATGCTTCCACGTTGACAACATTCCAGCTTTGACATTCACAGTGGAGTCTCCTTTAAAAACGTTTCACTTTGGACAATTTGAGATTGAATGAATGTTCAACCATCTATGTTTGTGTTTCTGTGTGCATTCTGTGATGTGAGATGGGGAGAAAGACAGAGGGAGATAAAAAAAAAAGGGAAGGACTAAGAGAGAAAAATGTGTGGTGAAGTGTACTTTGAGTCTCCCGGCAGTGCACATAGAGATATTGAGCTGAGTTGGCATATAATCCATACTTCACCATAGACTTCAACAGCAGGAAGTACATCTTATAACTGTACTATGAAATCAGCAAAAGGGCTTTTAGGCAAAATTGCCTCTTGCTCTAATGAGGGGGAACTAAACGTTCTGTCAAAAAGGGACATCAATGGTTTCACAAAACATCCACCTGTTAAGTGATTCAACAACTGTACCAGATATGGTAAAGTAATAATAATAATTTTGGTTGAGATACAGTCTAGCAAAAAAAAAAAAAGGCAAAAAGAAACAAAAAGAAAGCAGAGTAATCAATAGGCCATGATTCTAACATGCTACTGTACTTACATATTTTCCTTTTGTCTCAGTGGCTGTTTGCTGGAAAATGGGCTGCATCCTTTTACATACACCACACCCTACATGTAGAAGAGATGTTAGAGGTTAAGGTGCGGTCACATTAGTGACATTTTTAGCTGAAATTTCACTGGCAAAAAAAGGTCTATTGTCAATAGTGTAGCAATGTATAAATCACAGCAAACATATACGTCCCTTTGGTCACACTTTAGATTAGGGTCCAATTCTCACTATTATGACTTTTGCCTCAATAAACTTCTAATTATTGCTTATTAGGGGATGTAGATTATGGATGCAGAATGAGGCATTAATATGTGCTTTATAAGTACTAATAAACAGCCAATATCCTAATAATATGCATGCTAATAAGCGACTAGTTAATGGTGAGAATTGGACCCTTAACTAAAGTGTTACCATCACTTTTAAACCAAGCAGCTTTCCATCTGGTCAAAGTGCCAAATCCGTGTGACAACTTAAACCGTTGCCAAAATCTGAGTGGAGTTGGTAAGATACAGTAATGGTTTTGAAAGAAACCTCTTATGATCATCAATACAGCATTTATATAATCAAGAACACAGTAAAACAGTAATATTGTAAAACTTTTAAATAACTTTTACATTTCTACTATGCAGATTTGGTGTTCAAGTAATAGCGATGATCTAATTCACCTTATGGCTACAAGTTAAATTTAACCTTAAGAGCACTTTTCAATGGATACTGTCTGGATTCTTGGAGGGAAAAAATTAAATGTCAATCTAAATATGATTTCAGCTGATTCTTCATCTACAATACTTAACTATTGCAGTAATGAGCTTTTGGGCTCCTCTGGAACCCAAGGAATCAAGACTACACAAGGAACCCAACAACACAAGGAATCAAGATGAGTCTTTGGAAGTTAAACTCTTGCTAATGGTACAATGACGAATGCTGGACATCTTAATGAGACCACGACCACATTCACAACCTGCATTGATTCAGGCACATTCAATCACACTTTACAAGATCTGTTTTGCTAGAATTTGGCACACTTTGCATGATTGCACACAGTTTGCATCATATGAAGTGTCTAGTGGTGGAAGATTACAAACAGGGGTGACTCACATGGGGCGTAAAACATCATGAGGATGGGCCGCTCCTCTTTTTTCAGCAGTTTCCGGAAATCCTGCGAGCCAAACAGGACAAAGTGAGTGAGTCAAACACTGGGTTGAGTGGCTATAACTTTTAGTA
The DNA here is from genome assembly GCF_949319135.1 of Squalius cephalus. NCBI lineage: Eukaryota > Metazoa > Chordata > Actinopteri > Cypriniformes > Leuciscidae > Squalius > Squalius cephalus. The sequence continues at coordinate 11,040,898 of NC_137130.1, forward strand.
AAGTTTCAAATGATCTCAAAACCAACAAAGAAGAGCTGAGGTTCCCTGGCCTCTTTCATTAGCATGGTATATTGCTTCATTACTCCATTACACACCAGCACAGTGTGGCTGTTTTTGACTGAATCTGACACCGTCATCTGCAGTGTCTGATTTGTGTTTTTAAAAAGATGCTATTGCAGAACATTCAACTAAACGTATTTTAAATCTATTAAAGGTGGACAACGCAATTTCTTTCAATATAAAGTATGTAAAATATTTAATTAACATTGAGGACCCTATTTTAACGATCTAAGCGCATGGTATAAAGCACACAGTGCAAGTGCGTTTAGGGCGTGTCCGAATCCACTTTTGCTAGTTTAACGACGGGAAAAGTGGTTGGCGTGCCTGGCGCATGGTCTAAAAGGGTTTTCCCTATTCTCTTAATAAGTAATGGGTGTGTTTTGGGCGTAACGTGCAATAAATCAATCAGAGTCTCATCTCCCATTCCCTTTAAAAGCCAGTTGCGCTCACGCCATGGTGAATTGCTATTTACATGGCGGAATTTGCCAGCGGACAGACTGGACTCGTCTCCAGAGTGCAAACGGATCTGCTCCTCGTGCACGAGGTTAAAGCGAGCAAGCAGACCATCTACGGGACAAACCGGATTCTACCATATCCTTATGTTTATAATATTAATCTTTTACATTGTAATCCTTTAATTTTTAATATTTGGCTAGTTTGTGTGCTGCTGCGCATCCCTGTGTGTGTAATAAGTGCATTGTGCGACTGCCTATAGGCGCATATTACTAACATGCCCTTTAAATAACAAAAAAAAAAACACTGCGTCATTGACTTTAGACCAGGTTTTTGTTGGTCAATAGCACAGTCTATTTCAGTTGCTTCAAAATAGCAACGCGCCAACAATGCGCCTGAATACTCCTCGTTTTCAGACCAGCACGCCCATGGGCGCACAAATAGGTGCAAATACATTTACTATATAAACAACGTGGCGCAGGATGTGAAAATGATAACTGCGTCGGGCTGAAACTAGCAAAAAACACTTGCGGGTGTATGGTAGGGCCATGAATTCATAGACAAAAATGATGTTTATCACTACTGTAATGTCTGGAAAATATTATCACAATTATAATTTCAACCCTGTGTCTTGAATTTTTAGATTCAACTTTTTTCAGGCATTTAAAACCACACTTGTTCCTGGATACACAGTCCAGCTGCCAGATTTAGCCTCTAGAGACAGAAGAATAGGAAGGTTCTTCTGATGCAGATTGCTCAGCTACAAGTCTTTTGTTCTGTGTGACATTCCCACACCTGATAAATACTCAGCAGAAAACCGATCTTCGCTGCAGTGTGCTTCAGAGAGCGATACTTGCCTTCTCTGACTCTATGTGAACAACATCTTTAGCCTCAGGGTTCTCCTCCCACAGGGGGGCACCTGCAGGGTCTTTCAGGAAAGCCACCATGGACTAAAAGAAAAGTGAGAATAGATAGACACTTTGAAAAGAGACCATTAGAGAATCATCTTTCACTGTCAAAAGAAACTGCAAGTGCATTTATTTCTTTTTAACAGTGAATCACTGTGAGATTAGAGGTACGGATCTACAATAATAGAATGTACACTACTGTTCAAAAATGTTTAATGTTTTGTCTCTTATGCTCATCAAGGCTGCATTTATTTGATCAAAATACTGTAAAACAATAATGTTGTGAAATATTATTACAATTTAAAATCTGGTTTCCATTTTTATATATATTTTTAATTGCAATTTATTCCCGTGATGCAAAACTGGATTTTGGATCATTACTCCAGTCTTCAGTGTCACCTGATCCTTCTGAAATCATTCTAATATGATGATTTGCTGCTCAAGAGGAAACATTTCTTATTATCGGTGTTGGAAACAGTTTTGCTGCTTAATATTTTTGTGTAAATTGTGATCCATTTTTTGAGGATTCTTTGATTAACAGAAAGTTCAAAAGGACAACATTTATTTAAAATAGATTTATTTGTAACAAATGTAAAATTATTTATTTTTAACTTTTAATCAATTTAATGCATCCTGCAGTAAATAAAAGTATTACATTCTTTCATGCTACTAAAATAATTTATATATATATAAAAAAAAAAAAATGCAACCACAAATATTTCTGCAGTATAGTACTGAGTCAGTTCATAAGTTCTTAGTATTTATCTTTTTTTAATTTATTTTTTTTACTTTTTTAAAAGGAGTGTGTTATATTGTGTGTGGCATATTAGTATTTGCAGTGGCATAAATTGGTTATTGAACATTTACATGGTATTGAACATTGGTCATTTTGCTAATTTAGGTAATATTCCAAACTTGTTCTAAGCATGATCTAAATTGAACATAAAAAGTATGGAGATTTATCACCAATGAAAAAAGTTTCACTCTCGCACAATTACACTAATTTATTTCCTAATCTATGAATCCTATACATTAGGAACAAATCACTCCCTTGACATAAAGTGCTCAAAGTACAGTGTTATTGCTATACCAAGGGAAAATTAAGCGCAATATGTGATACTTAATAGCAGGTACATTTAAAAAGAGCTCTCCATTTTTTCCACACCAGTGGCGCCAGCGAACATGTCCCATCACTGTTTCACCATCCAGCATAGCTCAGCTCATTCATTTTTAACATATTCACATTACAGCTCTCCTCATTCCAGAGCCATTCATCAATGCCTCGTCACATTCGCTCATAATTGAGCTGAAAGGCGTGTGGAGAATGAGATAGGTGAGAGAAACCAATGGGAGACAAATTTGATTCGTCTACTTATGAAGCTTGGACTTCTGGTTCTTGAGGCAGAGTACTATGAAATAATAGCCATGGGAAAACTGTGGGCGTCAAGCAGATAAATAACAACAAAGAGCGAATCATCCACTCACAGATGACAGAGTATGCATCCGAAAATGCACAGACGAAATTTTCTGAAAATGCGGATTGTCAATCCATGTGTCTAACAAAGAAATATTGATACACTGGATTCTGAAAGAGGCTTCAAAAAAGCTGTGATTTTTGTTAAAGATGCCTTCATTAAAATGCAATTTTCTGAAAAAGTACCTTAAATGTGGATGGTCTGTTGTATTCCGTGTGGAAGGTCCCATCCCTAAAAGGAATACAAAACTACAAGATGAATTGCTGAGCTCATGGTTCTCAGTAATGATTCGAAAGACCTTCATCTACCATTGGATCTCAGAAAATGAAGACTATTCTTACTTGTAATGCAGGACCTCGACTCCTTTGGTTTTTGAGCTGGGATCTACCTTGACTTTTTTACAGAGTTTGCGGCCTTCTGAATCCCTGTGGAGGGAAACGTACAGAAAAAACATGAATATTCAAATCGCATAAAATAATCACACATAGTACATATAAAACAGTTGTTTTGATAGATATCAGCTTGGACAAATTTCTAATTTTAATAATTGCTTCCTTTTTAATTCATGTGTTGGAATTCCATTACAGTCGTATCCGACTCTGGGCGTTTCTATGGGCCATTTCCGCCATGCATAACGCCTTTTTCAGCTGTTCTATGCCAAGGCAGGTGACACTTTTGATGGTTTCGAGCCAATGTGTTTTTGGCGGCCTCTTTTTCTTGTTCCACTAACTGTGCCAAGCATTATAGTATTTTCAAGTGAAGTTGCTCGCATCACACGGCCAAGATGAGCCGCAGTTTGGTCATTTTTCCCTCAAGTGACATCTCTGGTTTAATGCAGTCCAGGACCTCTCTGTTGGTATCCATTGCTGCATGGTATTCTTAAGAGCCTTCTCCAACACCACAACTCAACGGCATCAATCATCCTTTGATCAGTTTTTTTATTTCATAGTCCAGCTTTAACATCCATATGTTGATATAGGAAACACAATTGCCGAAGGAAACAACTGCTTGATCGAAGGGGCTGCCTGCATTTGGTTGTGAGGTTGATGTTTTTGCTCTTCCAGATTTGGTGCATGCTTAGCATTGCATTACATCCTAATGAAATTCATTATTTCAGGTGTGCAGTCTTCAATTTGGTCGATCATAGTCCCATCTTTTCACTTTCCTTTTGAACTTTTACTATAAGGTGTTTCAAGACCATCTTTGGTTTCTGCTAATAAGGTTGTCTCATCAGCATAGCGGAAATTACTGATATTTCTGCCGCCAATTTTCACATCTATTTCTGAATCTTTCCAGACATAATTTCTTAATTACAATTTTGCACTTTGTTTGCTGCCTGAATTCAAACTTCGTAATTGAATTGGATATTAAAGATATTATCAATTCAAGCATGAATGGCACACAAGCCTAGTAGAAATGCAAGGAAAACAAAGTTTGAAGCAACCATGTTCTGTACAGTGTTTGCAAGCACAATCAATTAACTTCATACTTTTTGTACAAACACAGAGGCGAAAGCGAACATCAAGTCATAGTGAATTATGCTCAACAAATATTATAATCACATTATTCTATTATAACACAGGCCCTTGAAGGACATTTGTCATGCAAATTGATGCAGCCAAAAAGTGAAGTGATACAATTAATGTCCCAAGACATTTAATAAATTGCTGTAGCAGCAATACGAGACCGCTCATGGGAAGCGACAGATGACCACAGCAATAAGCTAATGTAAGGGCCGCTTCTAAGTTTTGGCAAACCCTGTCAATCTTCTTCTTTTTTTTTTGAAGGACAAGACATTCAGCATCCTTTGCTTCAGTGTATTATACATAAAGTCTGCCTGCTTGAATTCAGAGCCACAGGTCTCCAGATAAGAAAAGTTAAATGTTTTTTCCTCCTCGCTCTGCTTTAGTGACTTCTCACAGCTGAAAAGTTTGCTTCAAAAAGTCCTAAGCATTAAATGGATTTTGTACGAATATGTGGTACTGGTGATAGACATCGTGTAGACAGCAAACATTCCACAATCCGGCATACTTTTCATCCCAAGCAGGACTCGACAATAAGACCTGCCTGATGTCTCGGGGTCAGCGTAAACTTCACTCGGGACAGTTCACACAACTGTCACTTGCCAGATTTGGGCAGTGCTGCACCACAAAAGTTTATCATTTGCAAGTGTTTTTAAGCCTTGCCAATTGAAATATTCAAGCGCATGAAGACACAAAAGAGAACTCCATTCAATAGTGTGAGAAGTTGTGTGCGTACACACATCCAAATCCCAGAAAGCCGCTTCTCAGACAGCATGCAAATGCTTAATTAAGCTCTCTTTCACATCATTTCACGCCAAAAAATTGCGTCAAAAATGCCAGTCTTGGTAAGTATCCTAGTAAACATAGTCAGCCTAATAAACCAAATCAAACAACAAAAGACAAAGAAACTCACTGCTCTTTACTGACCGACTTTAGTAACTTTAATAAGAATTAATCTATATTTAATTTATACAGTGAAGATTATGCAATGCTAGTTTTTCATTTGATTATTAATTTTCTCTACCTGAAAATTACTATTAGACTTACCTGAAAAACATAAAATGCAGTGTTTATTTTATTTGTATGTTTGTTCTATTATATTAGAATTTTTTATGAGTTAGGCTAGTAGTTTTTGGAGTCACAGCATTATTAAGGTTATTGATAAAAACAAAAACAAAGATAATAATTATATGTATTTATTACTTTTTTTGTGGTGGGCAAAATTTTGGCAAAAACATTTACCGCTGGACCGACCGGGCAAGTAGATTATTATTATTTTTTTAAGCATTAATTCCATGTGCTTTATTGTGGGAAATATTAGATATGTTAGATAAACTTATCTAACATAAAATCAATATAGCATGAAAAGTAGCTAGATTTAAACATCAAATGTCTTTATCACAAGTAGTTAAAGGAGAACTCCGGTCAATTTTAACATTGAGCTCATTTTTTTGTACATTTGGAGTGCTGTCAATACAGAGAACAACGACAAAAATCGGTGTTGCCTACACCGAGTTATTCTATTTTTAAAATTTGCACCCTGTTGACTTCAATGGGGCAAGTTTTAAACCTGCTTTTGGCCTCTTAACATCCTTGATGTGTCATTACAAGTGCACAGAAAATGTGAGTGATTCCTTCTGAGTGAACACGAGTGAGTCTGACTGCAGTAGATGTGAAAGATATGTATAAAAATGATGTTATTTAAGCCAGCGCAAATACCTTTGTTTACATCCTGTTTGTCGGTTGAAGTCCAAAGTAGTCGATTGCAGAGTTCACACGCATAGGTTTAATACCTATGATCACGCGCGTGAACTCGGCAATCGACTACTTTGGACTTCAACCGAAAAACAGGATGTAAACAAAGGTATTTGCGCTGGCTTAAATAACATCATTTTTATACATATCTTTCACATCTACTGCAGTCAGACTCACTCGTGTTCACTCAGAAGGAATCACTCACATTTTCTGTGCACTTGTAATGACACATCAAGGATGTTAAGAGGCTAAAAGCAGGTTTAGTACTTGCCCCATTGAAGTCAACAGGGTGCAAATTTTAAAAATAGAATAACTCGGTGTAGGCAACACCGATTTTTGTCGTTGTTCTCTGTATTGACAGCACTCCAAATGTACAAAAAAATGAGCTCAATGTTAAAATTGACCGGAGTTCTCCTTTAAGTCATTTGGACCCTTTCTACATGATAAGTAAACATTTGCAGCTCTCAATTTTTACACAAAAAGTAATACATTTATCATGCTCAACAATTCAACCCTGTTACTCAAGTTATTGTAAGAAAACATTATCAACAATCAACAATATTTTAAATGGAAATACAAGTTAAATAAATAACAATTACACATTTGGTTTCAAACTAGCAAGCTCTAGGAATTCAAATTTGATCATTTCAAAAACAGAAACGGCAAATCATAGAAAATGAACTGAGGATACATAACTGCACATTTAATATTTAGTTTAACTTCCTGACTGAGGCTGACGATCAATTTTCTGAAAATTAAGTATCTACTTTTAACTGGCCAATTGATGAAAAAACAAATACAGCCTTTGTTTCTAAGGGTTTCTGGCCCTATTTGTATCCTATTTATGGCAAAGTGCCACAGAGGGATTCAAAATTCATTGCTCGCTAAATTCATTGCACAAAAAAAAAAGGAACACTCCAGTTCCAGACAAATCCATCTTTGTCATACAGCCAATGACAAAAACAAAAACAAAAAAACAACAGCAACAGAGCACTCTATCTTAACACTCACACCTCAACAGAATCTGAGAACAGAAAAGACCCACGATTACCTGCTCCCACTGTCACCGCACATACACCCACACCCTCCCAAAGAGATCCAGATCGCTCCATTGAAAAGACTTCCCTTCCCTTGAGCGATAATGAGCATGGAAATGTATTACATAAGGACAAATAAGAGCAGAGAGGACTCAGCAGCGATCTAAAGCTCCATGCTAATGGAAATTCAAAGACACAGAATTCAATTATGCTTCTGACAGCATCCGCCCCCAACCGGCTCCATCCCTTAAAGGTAGATGAGACACCATCATTAGCGTTCCACATTTCCCACATAACGCCTTTGTGGGAGGACCGATATAGGTGCGGCGGAGATCAGAGCTCAGTCTGTCATGTGGGAAACTCAATTAGGCATGCTGTGTGTTGAACGAACTGACTCAGGATCACAGATGGCAATAAGCACACATGCGTAGACATACACCTTCATACCCTCCTCAGCCTCTATGAAATAAATGGTCATCCTTTTCAAGCACCATATTCTAAAGCATGAGTCATGGGTCAAGTCAATAAGTTTTGCCTGCAGGGGGGTTTGGAAGTGGGTATCCAAGGCTCAAAATTGCAAAAGAGGAAAAACAGTTAGTGGCCGAGATTGCTGTCTTCAAACAAGTTGAGTGGAAAAAATTAAGTTGAAAGCCAAGAAAAGTTTGAAGGTTCGGAGAAAAAGTAGCTGGCCTATTTCAACAAATTTTCGCAAAATATCCAATTGGATCGTTCAGACTCCAGGATTATTGCATTCCCATCTTCTTCACACTGATCCCACTCTGTCCATGACCTACTTCCTTAATGGTCTCCCCCAGTGGACTGTAGCTGGCCATCTCTCAGGTCCCTGTCATCTGTAGAAAATGTGTGGGTGTATCTCTGCTTTGCTCTATCACACTGCTGCCTGTGAGGAGTTACTTTTTTTAAACCCAGCTTTATATAAGTTGTTCACAAGGGGACTCAATGTACCCAAGATGGTCTCAAAAAGGTGCTTTATGGATTGGTTCTGGAAAAAGAAACGATGCTTGGCTAAGCTAGAACAAGCTTCACATCCTACCATTTATCAAGAAATGATTCAGAGGCAAGCTTTGATTGCTAATAATCAGAAACATCTAAACTACTGTTGTGATATCTCTTTCTAAAAGCAGAGAAATACGCTGAGAAGATGCTGAGCTGTAGCACTCGCATGAGCTGAACTAGAATGCAATGGAACAAGATAAGCCACAAGACAATAAAAGGTAATCACCACAGACATTGATGTAAACATGACCTGTGCAATAATTTAGGCTTAAGGGGCAAATTATGAATAATCAAATGGTGCATTCACATACTGTCTGAGTAGGTACTACATTTCAATTTGAACTTACTTCATGACTGGTAAAAAAGTATGTTATATATAATATGAATAGAGTAGTATGAATGAAACTCAGACATACTAGTATTATGTTACCTACCAGCGTCAATTGACTGCTATTTATAAATCCTTTCCCGTGGCCTCATGGGATAGTTAAGTGTCCATTGAATGCGCACTTCAGAATCTCGGCAGAAGTAGTAGGTCATCCGGGTGCTTTTTGCCTGGTGTTTTTCGAATGCTATTCGGACATACTACTCTGTTAGCGTACTGTTTTTCCCATACTAAGTATTCAATTTCAGACACAGCATAATTCTCCTGGACATTTTAAGATAAAAATAGTTCAAGGTTCTACATTAACATACAGTTTGACCAGAAATATCCTCTCTAGCCTAAAAACGGCATCTATTACCTTCATACCGCATGTATTGCTGTTTATATTATTACGTCACAGCTGGTATAAAGATACAATATCAGTATTAGAGAAACACCAACAATTTGATCACGTCAGCTGCCTCAACCTTAGTGGCAAAAAAGTACACGAGCAGTAACCTGCTCAAATACAAGAGCCAAATCGATGGAGACTCACCCACAATTCACCCAGGCGATAGTACCCTGACCTTTCACGGCCTGAGCCACATCAGACAGCAGCTTTAGATGAGAATCTCCAGACGAAGCTGAGGACACACAAAAAAACACATTAAGAAGACTGTAGAAGAGACAGTAACACCCTTAAATATCATAAGCCTGTATCCAGTGTAAGCGGATGGTCTCCAACACTGTCCCCATGGCACCTGGAAGCCCACATTGAGCCTGCATGTCGCCCACAGAGAGCACATGCTATAAATAGCCTCAATTATAATGCTTGAATTCACTTTATTTCTCTTTTTTTCTTTCTTTCATAATACATGAAATTAAAGAAAATAACTTTCTCTAATATAAGAAAATAATTTTACATACCATTAAAATATTTAATGTTTTTAAAAATATTTTACAAATGAATTTTCACATTTAGCCAATGCTTCTGATCTGCATTCTCATAGCCTACTTAGCAAGCCATTGCTAGTTCAAAAGATCTCTGTGTGAGAGAGAAAATCTGTTTTGTATAGTGTTTTGATTATATAGTTTTTCATTCTGATTGCTATTAGTCAGATTAATAACCGACTATTAGGCTGTATGTAAACACAGATACTTTGAACTAAAATATGTTTGCAGGGCAATATATGAATACATACAAAAATAAATAATTACAAAATTAAAGTAAGGAAAAGAAATTACGTGGATTCACATACAAACATGATAACTATCACTCTCTTCAGAATAACATTTCAGGTGAAACACGGGAGTAGTGACTGTAAAGACTTTATAATGTTACAAAAATTCCTATTTCAAATAAATGCTGTTCATTTGAGCTTTCTATTCATCAAAGAATCCTAAAAAATAATCACAGTTTACACATAAATATTAAGCAGCACAACTGTTTTTAGTGTTGATAATAATAAGAAATGTTTCTTGAGCACCAAATCAACATATTATAATTATTTCTGAAGGATCATGTGACACTGTAGACAGGAGTAATGTCTTAATAAAATGTGAATATATATAAAAATACAAAACAGTTATTTTGAATTGTAATAATTTCACAATATTACTGTTTTACTGTATTTCTGAGTATAAGAGACTTCTTTCAAAATCATTAAAAGATACACTACAGTATTTGGTGAGTACATTAATCCAGATGTTCATAAAATCAAACTTAAGTAAAGTTTTTTGTTTATTGATATGAACTCAAGTTCACATAAAAAAGCGGTCTGGTCTAGAAATGCATATATAGTTACGGATACGGTATTGTTGCACATCCATCATTTCTTTAAAATGTGGGGTGAAGATTGTCATCAGGGCAAGTGCAATATTTACAACATTTACTTGGTGATAAAAAGGGTAGACCTAAAATGTTTTCATCAAATATAAATGAATAAATAATATATATTTTAAAAATCCAAAAAAGTGAAGTGAATGTTGTTCTTCAATTTCACAAGCTTTTCAGCCCATAGTTCTCACTTTGATAATGAAAGCAATTTGCCAACACACCTCGGTATGGAACAACAGCGCACAGCGTGAATGTTCTAAGTGTAAAAACACAGTGACAGTTTTACTACACCACAGATTTACAAATTTGTGAGAGTCTCTGATCTAATACTACCTCACTGAACCTGCAATCTGCTTTTGTTACCATTAATCACACCGGCCAAGGTCAAAGGTACAATAATTTCAGGGTTCTGCCTATCAGTACATCTTGGTTTTAATCTAACGAACTGAGTTGAAGCCAATACCTTTCTGAATGAGAAGTTTCTGTTTACCACCTGATCATGAATGTGTTCCTATAGTCTAAAGCAACTATCACAGTTAACAGGATGCATCTAATGAAAATGCACAGGATGAGCAGCGCTAGTCAGCCATCAATCAAACGCACTGTTCGATACACAGTCTTATCCAATGACCTCATGCGCTCGAAATGAGTCGTGAATTATGAAACTAATAAATCTTGCACAGCAAAACCTTGAGAGGCTCTTTCCTTGCTTTGTGGGTGGGAGATTGTTTATGGGCTGTTCATCCATATGGTACCCATAAATGGCCCTGTGCCTGCAAGATTTGCTAATAACAGACAGGAGTGATGCAAATGAATATGCAGTGTTAGGGGGTGGTTTTTTTCTAATAGCTGGGAGAGAGAAAAGCATTACATTAAGTTGAGGGTGCTGAAGTTTTTATGCTTCTCTGTTCTTTAAGTTCTTTTCTGTCTAAGGCCATTAGATTTATATTTACTCAGCTAATGAGTGTGGTAAGTAGAGAAAACTCCAAGTGTACAGAAGGTCAAGTATGTAAAGGCGCCAACATGTTTTTGATAGTTAAAGCAAACTTGACGTACCTATTGTGACATACAGTATCTCACAAAAGTGAGTACAGCCCTCACATTTCAGCAAAGATTTTAGTATATCTTCTCAAGGGACAATACTATAGAAATTAAACTTGGATATATATTTAGAGTAGTCAGTGTGCTGCTTGTATAGCAGTATCGTCAACATACAGTCAATATAGTCAACATACAGCCATTATTGTCAAAATAGCTGGCAACAAAAGTGAGCACCCTACGTTATAATATCTGTACGTCCTTTAACCATGCAAAGCCACATGTCCTATTCATAATGGTCATGTTTTTGTCAGCTTGACAGGACCATATAAATTTGTGTATCGTGTATTAGAGCAGTTACAATTTGTGCTTTGAGTACAATTCTCTCATACTGACCACTGGATGTTCAACATGGCACCTCATGGCAAATAACTCTCTAAGGATTTGAGAATTAGAATTGTTGCTCTCCACAAAGATGGCCTAGGCTATAATATGATTGTAACACCCTGAAACTGAGTTATAGTACAGGCCAGGGTCATACAGAGGTTTTCCAAGACGGGTTACACTTGGAACAGGCTTCGCAAGGGTCAATCAAATAAGTTGAGTCCTCGTGCTGTGCATCAGGTGCAGAAGCTAGCTTCAAAAAACAGACTCATGAGTGCTGCCAGCATTGCTTTAGAGGTTGCAGAAGCGGAAGGTCAGCTTGTCAGTGCTCAGACCATACACCACACACTGCAACAAGTCGGTTTGCATGGCCGTCGTCCCAGAAGGAAGCCTCTTCTGAAGCTGGCTCACAAGAAAGCCTGCAAACAGTTTTGCTGAAAGCAACCTGTCCAAGAGCATGAATTACTGGAACCATTTCCTGTGGTCTGATGAGACTTAGATAAATTTGTCTGGCTCAGATGGTGTCCAGCATGTGTATCGAGCCCTGGTGAGGAGTACCAAGGAAATTGTGTCTTGCCTACAGTCAAGCATGGTGGTGGTAGCATCATGGTCTGGGGCTGCATGAGTGTTGCTGGTACTGGGGGAGCTGAGTTTCATTGAGGGAAACATGGATTCCAACATGTACTGTGAATATCTGAAGCAGAACATGATGCCCTCCTTTCAGAAACTGGGCCGAATGGCATGATAACAATACCAAACACACCGCCAAGATGACAACTGCCTTGCTGAGGAAGCTGAAGGTGTCATTATGGAGGAGTGGAAGAGGGTCCCAGCAACAACCTGTGCAGCTCTGGTGAACTCCATGCCTAGGAGGATTAAGGCAATGCTAGAAAACAATGGTGCTCACTTTTGTTGCCAGCTATTTTGACAATAATGGTTATATGTTGAGTTATTTTCAGAGGATAGTAAATATATACTGCTATACAAGCAGCACATTGACTACTCTAAAATATATCCAAGTTTCATTTCTATAGTATTGTCCCTTGAGAAGATATACTAAAATGTTTGCTGAAATGTGAGGGGTGTACTCACTTTTGTGAGATACTATACAGTTATAGGTTTGTTGGCATATCCTGTAACAGAATCATAGCTGTCTCAATGAATTTTCCCTTAAGGCATGTTACACTAGTAACACAAGCTTGACTTTATGCATCATGTTCCTAAATGTGCCAGGATGCAAATCACAATGGACATTCATTTTGCATTCTCGGGCCTAACAAAAGTATCTGATCTATGGTGAGTTCTCTTTCAGGTTCAATACTGTCATGGCAGAAAGGTAGACAATCCTGCTGAGCAAGTTAAAGCCAGCCTATTTATAGCTAACACAGGGTTGGAACAGTAAGGATTTTTTTGCTAGACTAGACTAGCCAATAATTCTGATTACCTGCTCAGCCAACATTATCACTGAGACCCCACGACAAAATAAATGATCACATTTTTATTGTTAATGTACACAACCATTTAAAGGGATAGTTCACCCAAAAATGAAAATTCTTTCAGTAATTACTCACTGTCATGAATCGATGTTCCAACCCCGTAAGACTTTCATTCATCTTCGGAACACAAATTAAGATATTTTTGATGAAATCTGAGAGCTGTCTCACTCCTTCGTAGACTTCTATCATAAGAGTGCGACTTCCTGTTGGGAGAGTGTACGTCTGCCGCTGCTCTGCGGTTTTTTATATTTTAACTTGTTTTAATTTAGTTTTAATAAGTCCTATTTTAATTTGTTTTAATTTGTTTATCCAACTTTATTATCTTTTTGTCGAGTTGCTGTCCGATTGTGCGTGTTGAAGTCACGTCTGAGACAAAACAACTCAGTCAGCGATTCAAGAGTACAACGGCATCTTGTCACATTGTGGATCAGCAGATTGGATTTACATTTTGGCCTCATCACTGGAGTGGCCTCATGCATGACACCTGCTTGAGTGGATCATCACCGCATCCTGTCACACCGAGTTGTAACCGGAAAAAGGAAAATATTTTCATGGACCACGCATGAATTAATATCATTGACTGTCATTGGATTTGTATTAGACTGCACCTGGTAAGTGTTTCTCTAGGGGGAATTGTATCATGGCCATATTGTTTTTTGGCAGCTGGACTTTATTGACTGTATTAGGGGTTTTTTGGCACTTGGAATAGTGTACATGTGTACTATATAGTACACATGTACACTATATATAATACACTATATAATAATATATACTATATATAATACACTATATAACACTATATAATAATATTATATATATACAATAGATAATAATATAATATATAGTGTATAATACACTATATATAATATTATATAATATCACTCACGTACACTATATATAATAGTGTACTTCTCAGTTCTCGCGCATGCATCGTGGCGCTCTCGTAAACTCACGTCAGAGGCCCACACAGAAGAAAATGAATAGTTGAATAAAGTCGTTATTTTTGGGGGTTTTTGCGCACAAAAAATATTCTTGTTGCTTGATAAACTTAAGGTTGAGCCACTGTAGTCACTTGGACTATTTTAACGATGCTTTTACTAACTTTTCTGGACCGGCAGAATTAAATTGCCTAGAAGCCTATGAAGGAGTGAGACAGCTCTCAGATTTCATCAAAAATATCTTAATTTGTGTTCTGAAGATGAACGAAATCTTACGGGGTTGGAACAACATGAGGCTGAGTAATTACTGACAGAATTTTCATTTTTGTCAGTAATTACATTTACATACATTAAAAACAGAAATTTGTGAAATATTATAACACATTAAAATAACTGTTTTCTATTTTATTTTAAAATGTAATTTATTCCTGTGATGGTAATGCTGATTTTCAACAGTCATAACTTCAGTATTAAGCATCACATGATCCTTGATAAATTATTCTCATAAGCTGATTTGGTGCTCAAGAAACATTTCTTATTATTATAAATGTTGAAAACAGTTGTGCTGCTTAATGTTTTTGTGGAAACCATGATACTTTTTTTTTTTAAGATTCTTTGATGAACAGACAGTTCAAAAGAACGCCATTTATTTGAACATTCTTTTGCAACAGTCTCTTTTTTTCTAGTGTATTTCCTTGAATATTGATTATATTTGCATTTTATTAAATAATTTTCATTAAAGGGTAACACTTTATTTTAAGATGACGTTGTAACGTTACATGTACTCACCATAGTAATAACAGTAAATTATGCATAACCAAACCCTAACTCTATAGTAAGTACATGTAGTTAATTCATATTAACCCGTACTTAAGTAAGTACAATGTAACTACATCACCTTAAAATAGTGTAACCCATTAAAGTTTACAAAAAAAAAAAAAAAAGATATGTTTTCCCTTTGCAAATATAAAATTTGCTAAAACTATATACTAAAACACATCTCTTTGGCAGCTAAAGCTGTAATACGTTTATTTCATCTGAAAAACAACAGTTTTGAGATAGACTGACCTGACTTGGTGTATAAAACAAGAACATTAGTTCTGGTCCTCAGAAGTTTCTTGAAATCCTTGTGGTCACTGACTTTCTCTATGAGTGGAGACACCTTCGCTGCCTGCAGGGCGGATGACACTGCGACCTGAGGAGGTGAGACAGACAGAGGTCATCAATTTTCACTGTCAAGGCCAAACACCACAGGCAGTTCAAAACAATATCCCAAACTGCATGACAATATAATTGTGGTATTTGTGTAGTCATGACAGTGTGTCAAACCGAAAAGAAACAACAACAGCCATTACAAACAAGAGCCAACATACCAAAAAGGTAGTTACATCACATCGGTATACCCATATATCAACTCTGTTACTGATTAGAAACAACTGGAAAGCAGCTTAACAAAGTCAGGGTTGGTCACAAATGCATTGAAAAATAAATTTTCCCAAAAGTGCCCTGAAATAGCTTCCGAAATTGTGCTCTGAAGTGAGACTTCTGCTGTTAAGATTATGCTCTCTCAGCCACACTCTCCATCAGTCTTCCCAGTTCGGATGGAGCTAAGCTGATTAAGTGACAACAGATAAAGGTGCTGTCATCTAAAGAAGAGGAAAATGACAAGATCAGGCAGGCCATGTCACAAACAGAGACAGTGACCCAACCTATCATATGTTCTTATCTCCCCATGCCACATGCTTGAAAGGAAAATACACTACCACAATGAGTAGAAATTAATGCTCATCCGTTAGTGGACTAGACAGTTCAAATGTTATTTACAAAATGACATGCTGAAAGAAAACTCATTTGGTCTGTCGGGATGCCATCCGATAGCTTATCAACACCCTTTGAGACTGTCGGTAGAGTTTACACATCCTAGACATTGAAGAGAAACCTACAAAGACAGTAATTCACAAGTTAAACTTTAAAAACTTTTTTTGTAGAACCACATGCAGTAAATACAGAATTCCCATGTGAGTCACCGTCAAGCCTACATCACATTAAAGGTGGCTGAACTTTAATAATAGCAAGTTTTATCATAAGAAACCAAATTTACCTTGATCTTTTGAGATAAGAGCTTGATGTACTATGAAAACACACTAACTTTCAAAACTCAAAACTTCCTTCCGGGTCCAAAAAGAGCATAAATTGAAAGTAAGCTACACAAACATCTGAATTTAGAAGGATCTCAGCTTTGGTACTGAGCAACTGAAGTTCCTTTTAAACACAAACCCTGATTATTTCAGTCTGATTTTAACAGTATTTGTGGTGCATAGATTGCTGCAGTGCTGGGAGTTTGCATCACTGTGGTTTCCTCAACAAACAGCCAATAGGATTTTTCTATGATCAACAAAAGTTGATGATTCTTACACATTTTGTTTATCAAGAACCTTCACAACTTTTGAAGCCTAAAAGTAAAAAAAAAAAAAAGTTTGCAAGACATTATAAATACAACGAGGCTGTAAAAGTAGACTATAGTGAGTAGTGTCTCTTGTTAGCTGTTTTACTACTGTGTTTTGAGTCGTAGAATAAAACGTGAAAATATCTTCAGCTTGTGTTAACCACAGACCGTTCAAGCATTAAACCAAAAACCCTCTAAAAACCCACTGACTTCAGATTAATGGAACCCTAAGCACTAAAATAGTAACTTATTTTTGTGTTTCAAAAATACATCATCCCTGTGCAGTCAGTGCTCTGCTCTTATGCAAAGGTGTATTAAAGGTGCATCAATAAAAACTAGGAAATTTCATTCTAAGGATCAAGGGTGGAAAACACAAAACGGTCATGAAACTAACAAACAAAAAAAAAACTTACTAACAGTGTAAGAGAAAAATATAATTCAGAACAATGTATTCTCCATCCTCTCCCAAAAAAAGAGAGGCAAAAAGCTTTACATAATACAATACAATAAAAAAACAGCAACAGACAGTAACAGTACAAGTCTGCAAAGATTGATCGGCATCAACGGAAGGGTTGATGAGAGAAACAGGTGCCTCAGACACTGACAACCTTCATCTTTCTAAATGACAAACCAAGACAAGCATCATTAAAAATCACTACTCAAATTCTCTACACGAGAGACACTGGCCAGTGACCTGACTAAACTAATCACTGCACATTCTGTTGAGTAACTCCATTACATATGGACAAACGTTAAAGGGATAGTTCACCCAAAAATGAACAGTCGACATTCTTTAAAATATCTTCTTTTGTGTTCAGAAAAAAGTCATGTTTTACAGGTTTGACAGGTTTAACAGGTCTGGAACAACTTGGGGGTAGTGAGTAAATTATGAACTATCCCTTTAACCCAAAAGGTCTCTAATAGTCTAGCATTATCATATCCCAGGTCTTAGCTGGAAACCTCATGCAGGCAGTAAAACTAGACTTTGGCATGTAAATAAATAAAACTTGAGTTCTGAATTCTAAGAGCAACAAGATGACCCTTCGTTGACGGAAGTGACAGCAAATTGCAAGGCTTTACCAACTTTTTTTCTCCAAAACTAAATGTGGCAACACAAGGGGTTAGTTCACCCAAAAATTCTGTCATCAATTATTCACCCTCATGTTGTTCCTAACCCATAAGACTTTCGTTCATCTTCGGGACACAAATTAAGATCTTTTTGATGAAATCAAAATGCTTTCTGTCCCTCTGTTGACAGTCTACACAACTACCACTTTGACGCTTCAAAAAGTTCATAAAGAGATCATAAAACTAAACTATATGAATTGAGCGGTTCAGTCCAAAGAGACACGATCGCTTTAAATGCCGAACAGACTGAATTTAGACTTTTATTCACAAATAATCATTCATCAACTCACACATATTATATGAATAAATATATTATATCAATAAATAACAAATAATTAACAATAGTTATAAATAATAAATAAAATACATTTTTATAAAAATAACAATAATACAAAGTACAGTTTCAAGGTGGGTAAGAATTTGTTATATATACAGCGCCTGGGTAAGTTACTCTAAAAAAGTAATTAATTACTTGCTACTATCTTCAACAGTGTAATTAGATCACTGCTAATTACGCTCTCTAAAAAGTATTGGATAACTTACTACTGTATAAATCCCATATCAACCTCAACCAGTTGAACAATACAACGATAGACATGAAACTGCAATTTTTAATTATTTCAAATAAACAGTTTACAATTTCGTATATTATTCTTGAACTGACCAAACTGTGTAAAGGGAGGTTACATTAAAAACATACATTTTAACATTAAATTGATGTTAAAACCACTATTGTCTTATATAGAATTGTGTAGTCTATACAGTATTTAATGCAATTACATCAGAAGTAACTGTAAAAAAAATTTAAAAAAAATAAAATAAGAGTAATCCCTTACTTTACTTTTTCAAGGGAAAAGTAATTAAATTAATTGGATTAATCTGTCATTAATTACACCCAACACGGATTATATATTAGGCCTACATACATTTCTCAATTCACCTGCCAGTGGTGAGTAAAAAGTTTATTTTCAGTGGATTAAATATAAAAGGACAAGGATCAGAGACAACGATCTGTTCCTTCCTGAAATGAGGAGTTTCATTCAGTGGCGTGCTTTTCATTAACACTGTTTGAGCAAATGGGGTCCAGTGGAGTGGACAACCTGTGCTGACAGGGTGACATCCCAGCAGCCCCAGCACCTTGGGTGCCAGTGAAAGTGTGAATATTAAAGTCAGGGTTAATTAAAGTACTGCAAAGCTGAGGGACCTCAAAAATCACACCTTTTCTGAATTCAGCCGTGCTGACAGGGGGAGCAGACATGGTGATGCATTATGAAGAAATGTCAGAGCTACTCACTGAAGTATTTGAAAGGACCAGCTTACTTTCAGCAAGACACTCAGGTCCAACTGTAAGTAGGTTATATCATGAAAGATTTTTTAAAAAGAGAAAAGACTGAAATGACTTGTTCTGAACTACCTCCTGACATCAGGTAGATGAATACTCTCATTTACTCGTCAACAATACCTATTTGGTCTTCAATTTTTTTTTAGTCAGGCAGTAAGAAGAAAGCATTATAATAAGATATTATTTCTAAACAAAATATAAATATGTAAATTCAGTCATTAGGCAGTAAGAAGAAAGCAGTCTAATAAGCTATTATTTCTAAATAAAATATGAATATGTAAATTCAGTCAAAACGGGTGCTGTTCCTGGCTGTGTGTAGCACCTACAGCTCTGCATATCCTCACAAAGGATCCCAGCATTAGGAAAGAGTGACTTTAAACAAAGTCCCTGATCATTACAGTCTTATCACATTTAAGCACAGATTAGTTTGTGAACAATAATGCAATTCATGCTTTGCAAAAAGCCTGTTAACTCTTTCCCCACCATTGACGGAAAATTCCGGCTTCCCGTTCTCATCCCAAGGCGTCATATACTGACGCTTTTGACATTTCGTCTACATCGAACGCACATGGCACCCTTTAGCGTCAATATGAGACGCAGATAGATATGGGCCAGAAGGCGCCTCCTAGCGGTCTAACCCTAACCCTACACCAGACCTAAACCTACCCATAACCGAACAAAGCTCTGTGCGTGTCATATTGACGCTAAAGGGTGCCATGTGCGTTCGATGTAGACGAAATGTCAAAAGCGTCAGTATATGACGCCCTAGGATGAGAATGCTTTGTGTTATATGGTAGGGGCGCTATGAAATCTTCTGAAAGAGTATTGAATACCGGAAGTGTACTAAATCAAAGCAGAAACGAGCGATAGTAAGCAGATACAAATAAGAACACGATCCTCAACATTAAACAGCATATAAATCAAAACTGCGTAATGTTATTGAATAAAATGTCAGCCAGGATGAGCTTTGGGGGTGTTCATGGACTCGATCTACTCCATCTATATTTTGATCATTGTTCTGAATCCGATCTGGACGTAGTCTTTGACAAGAACGTGTTTTTCTCAGCTTTTTGCTCAAAATGTAGCTTTTTTTTTTATGAAACTTACATTTAAGTGTTGATAAAAAAGAATGCTTTAAGCTAGAATAAAATGAGAGTTTTTTTGTTTAAAAGCAGAGGCTATTCTTTCTTTTGATATATTATATGTTCAGATATTCATACAACAAAATATTCTGGGGGCCATGAAAATTTTGTGAAAATGATCAAAAATTATGACGGTGACTGGCAACTTTAAAAAAAATAAAAAATACTGGCGGGGAAAGAGTTAATGACGAATGAAGCAACGCAAAATATATTGAACCAGACAGCAAACGCTCTTCCCGTAAATAAAATGCAAAATGCAGTCGTTTGGAAGTGTTATCATTGAAGTCTTAGAGGCATGGAAACATTCTAAAGGTCAGGGAGAGGTTCAAAAATTTATCAAATTAAATAAACAAAATAAATTATTACTTTTTTGTAATAAACCTTGAATAAAATTATAGTTGCAAATGATACAAGTATTGTGATATGATTGTTCTAGACATTTACAACATGTTTTAAACATTTTAAAAAGTATCTCTACAGTATTTGCACTGCTAAAAGAGACAGTAATGTTAAAATACAGAACAGAATAAAGACACAAACAGTTTCAGTACAGAGACAACTGCAGCATTCAACTCCATTCAGAGACAAAAGAGTTAGTGTTCTATGTCTAGTCACATCAGGTTTCCATCCCTTTTTGGTGCACCACCTATTCTTCAAACACTATGTCCAAACCTGACAGTCGACCAATAGAGCGGGCCCATTACTATCTGGCAATCATCACGTCCTGTACATGTTACAAAGACTTTCATTTGGATGTCCCTGAGCAGTGGTGTTCGACTTGGGCATTATCTTAACAACCCAAGCTTTTGCACAAAACTGTGATTGTTAGAATCATCCACTGAACCGCTTTGATAGACAGGCCTGATAACTCTCCTGTCGATCAATGTGAAGTGAACAGAACAAGTTGGAGAATTTTTTTTATATTTTGCGCTACAATTTCATCTGAAGAGCAGCTCTGGCACAAGGGAATGAAGAGAACATGCAAGGAAGGAATAGGGTGATTCACTCAAATTCCTAGATGAATCTCTTAGTTGCTGCTTTTCAAGGAAATCCGCGTGGACTCTTCAACTCAACAGGGATGGTCTGTAAATCATTAACTTGGGAATAAACGATTCTTCAACAGACAGATATGACAAAGATTTCAGCAACATGCAGAAGAATGAAATACTTACAATAGAAAGTTGGTTTTCCATTTCTTTCAAAAGCAATATATTCTTTAACCCCAAATCCATTCAGAAATTTTAAAAAAGAAACTGTGATTTCTAAGAAAAGTCTGAATCTCCAAAGTGCTAAATTACATTTGGAGATAAAGTAGAGCAAGGCAAGGCTAATAGCGGGTTATAGTAGTATAGTACATCAAAGGTAATGAAAATATCTTATCACCTATGTTTGCACGGCCGGCCCAGTTTTTTTCTCTTCATATTTTATGCATTGATGAAATTAAACACTAAAGTGTGGGGTTGGTTTGTCTCTTATGCTCACCAAGTCTGCATTTATTTAAAAAAAATTTTTTTTTTAATATTGTGAAATATTATTATAATTTAAAATAACTGTTTTCTATTTTAATATATTTTAAAATGTAATTTATTCCTGTGATGGCAAAGCTGAATTTTCAGCATCATTACTGCAGTCTTCAGTGTCACACGACCCTTTAGAAATCATTCTAATATACTGATTTGCTGCTCAAGAAAGATTTATTATTATCGCTGTTAAATACGGTTATATTTTAATATTTTGTGGAAACTATGATGCATTATTTTCAGGATTCTTTGATGAATAAAAGTTTGGCTTGCTACAAAAAAAGATTGAAAACCACCAATAAAATATTATAAAACGTATCCATAGGAGACGTATGATAGCTTTTTGTGATTAACAGACCAAAATGTGTCTTATTTAAAATCTACTTATTTATTGTCAAATTTCATGACTGAATCAATGCAGCAAATATGAACAATATTGATCATACAGATCATGGCTTCAGAATACCAGAATATAGCGACCAAGTTATATGAACTACTTTATGTCTTACAGCTTAACCTTATAAATTACTAACCACTTCAGTTGCATGGAAACCATAATCTCAGACATTCTACCTTCTAACATCATCTATAGTAGTTCAGAGAAGATAGAAAATCAATAACAAGGGGGTAAGTCAGCAATGATAAAATTCTCATTTGGGGGCAAACTATTCCTTTAACAGCAGATCATCATTGAATTTAAAAAGAAAAAAGAAAACTAAACTTTTAGAATTTGCAAGGCTCTATAGCACAGTATATAATTCCTCAGTGATCTAATTATGTCCACTATGTTATATTTGACTGTGGTTTATGGATGCTATTGCTCCTGCTATTAAATCTTCCGCTCAAGGACACCCGGCGTTCTAGCAGTGGACCTTGCTGACATGTTTTGCACAGCATGGGAAACACTTAAAAAAAATAAAAAGATCGGTCATACATCAACATTCAACACAAAAACATCTTGCTTAATCAGCAGCGTAAGCTGTCATCTACCATACACTGCGCAAAAGACATCGCAAATCTGCTTAATAAATAGAATCTCATTTTCACATTTAAGGTCTCACTGATTCAGCACAAATCGTATACCGCTCCTCAAACATGCCTAGTCTTCCTGCTGAGCCACACAACACGGGGGGGGGGGGGTTCGGCTCTGCAAAGCTGACGTAGGTTATTCATAAACAGAAGGAAATGACTCCACAACTGAAACAGTCAATCTATGAGTCAAACATTCTCACACAATGAGTTATTTACTGTAGGTGCACAACACAGCTAGTCGTGTCCATACGCAGTGTGCTGTTGGACCAAGCAATGTGGAATGAGGGTAGAGGGGGTTTGTGGGGTCCTGTAATCAAGATTAAGAGATTTTATAAATTGCTCTGACAAGCAGGAGGGCTGGAGGGAAGCACAGATAACAGAGAGAGGCTTCTATTCCCCCACCCAACCACCACAAAGTCCTAACCGTTCAGGAGAGTACCTTTGTTTGCAGTGGCAGGCACAGAACAGGATGTGAAACAGGAAAGCTCCTGCGTAATGAGAGTTGACTGACGTGGCCGAGTAGCTATTAGAGTTTGGTGTTGAGGACACGGCCCACATTGATTCACAAATCAGTTGTGAAACAGGGTTAATGCACTTTAAACTGAAGTAAATGAGGGTTCGTTTGCTTTAAGCATTACAAGCTCACTTCTGTCATGTTCATCAAGAGCAGAACAAGGAAGACCTCTGATCAAGGTTAAATAACATTGCTACTGTAAATATAAACGTTGCTCTAACACAAACTGTGAGATGCAGTTAAAATAAAATCATAATAGAGAAGTAGGAACGTTAGTTGGTTCAACCATGGCTTCATGTGTTGTTGATAGTGAATCGGTAATATGGGAACCTGTCAAATACTAGTCCATGCTATAAATGGGTCAAGATGATAAAAAATATTTTGTAAAAAAAAACACATTCCATCTTTGAATTCATGTTTAGCCTACTTCATACACAATATGAAAAACACTCAATTTTGACTTAATGATTTTAGAAGTGCTATCAAAAAAATGACAAAATAAATATCACCTTAAATACAGTGTACTCTACACAACTTTTTAGTAAAGTTTCGAAACATTGTTCAAGTTTTTTTTTTTTTTTTTTATAATTGGATACAAATTTCCTTAGAGTTTCTTCACTGGTCATAAACAAAACGAGCCATTTAATAAAAAGACATAAAAAAGTAAAACTAAATGACACAGTCATCATGAGGGTCTAAAGGGGTCTGCTATGTTTCACTTTGATTGGATGGACAAAACTTTTTCAAATATTAACAATATTTTTTTTGCAAAATCACTTCACTTCCTTTCATCAACAGGAGCATAGTGTGCTGGAATTGTATGCATTCTTCATGTGTTTTTTAACAACACAACCTGGACAAAAAATAATAAGCATTCTTTACACCATTGACCCAAACAGGACCTAAACAATAATTCAAAAAACCTCTAACATGACATATTAAAGCAATATGCATTAATGAAATAAGACAAATGCTCGTTTTAAACCAGATATAACCAATATTGAATCCGATTTGACATTAGAGATAGTTGGACAATGCAAGTGGTAATGCATAGAGCATGTGATGTTTCATGCATGTGAAGCACACAGTTTCAGGTGTATAACCACCAAAAACAAGACCTGAGAACTGATGAATGAGACGGATTGATCTTGAGTCTCTCTCTTCTGCTGTCAACTTTGAGCTACTGCTGCAAGAGGGACAGAAGATCATTCCCTTTTCCTTTCGTTTTCGTCTTACGTCAAATACAAAACATCTGTCCGATATGCGCATTTCATATTATTGATCCATTAGATTCCTTATAAAGACTCACCAATGACATGAATAAGAACATTTCGACCAGTCTCCAACGTCTCCCGTATCGGTTCCAAGAAGCCATGATGCCGCTGCCACGTCTGGCCACGCAAGCGCAATCCATATTCCTTCAAATCCCTGGAGAACGCAGGGCTTCTTAGGAAATGTAGTTTCCTCGGAAATGTAGTTCGTTAAGGGCGCCGTAAGCGGGGGCATATAGCCTACACACACATTGCCTACTTGTGAAAGTGTGTGATCTTAGCTCATGTAAATTATTTCTCATCCATGCAGAAACGGTGAAAAGTATATTCAAATGACTTACTGGTTCTTGAACAAAAGCTTCAAAGCTGAAAATAACCAGGCTACCTGTTTTGAATTAATCAGAATGTTCAATGAATGAATGAACTGAGTTAGGATGGTTTCCTCCTTTTAGCTCCATCTATGCAATTCAATGAACCACAGTTACACTGAAAATCGTAAAAAGTCAACAAAATATTATATGCTATAAAGAGCTGGTGTTGCAGTGAATGGCTCAACCTGTACAACGAGGGAAATTATCTTATTATTTCTTTATAATTTGTGAAATGGAGTTGACACATCAGGACTGTGACAGAAAATATAACCACAAATATAGCTATAGCTAAGATTGTATATAATTCAATTTTAAAAAAACCTATACAGTAAACTTGTGTGACCTTGTTGAACTCAGCGATTTTATAAATATTGGGTGGTGGTGTAAAAACTAAATAGACTGTAAATAACTGTATAACTATACTTTATAAAACAAGTTTTTTCTTTTTAAATAGGATGCGAACAACTTGTTTGCAACCTATGCTTTTTTAAAACACAGCAGCTTCAAATTTCACATTTAATGTGTAATTTGGTTTAGAACAAAATGTAAAACTATGTTAACACTGACTTTATTTTACACATAAATAAAAACAAGTATTCTATTAAACAGCATCCTTCCAGTTTGGCGTACAAATTGATTGCAGCTCAGTAATAATCAATAAACTATTCTTTTGGACAAGTAAATTCCTTTGCCTGACTGTAGTCAATGGTTGCCTTAGCAATTTATCAGCATCCTATAAGAATTAATAGTCAGGAATATTCGTTTTATAAATGTATATTTTATAATATATTTACATAATTTATTTTTCAAATTGTTCCAAGGTGGTTCCTCAGTGTTGCTATTTCATAAATAAGTATGTTCTTATATGCCTTATTACTTAAGGAAGGCATTAAATAATAGGCCTACACTAATAATTACCATAATATATTTGCAATGATCATGCCGGTGTCAGACACACTGTAGTGCCACCACCTGGATGTGACAGTAGTACCACACAACTGTCTTGACTCTTGAGTCACCTCCCTCATCACATCCCCAGCTGCTTAATGCATATTGCAGCTTGCAGTGTTTGAGCGTATTTCCACAGCCTATGTAATGTGACAGTTATCAAAAATGAAAGCAACTTTCAAGAGTCAAGCCAACAGATTTACACATTGTGTTTTCTTTATTTAAATAAACAAATTTAAAGGTTGTCCACTATTTTTTGGGTACATACATACCGTATATACACATATAGGCTACTGTAATAGGCCTCCCATGTGTTTTTGAACATCCTTTGATACTTCCTTGAATTGGCTTGCAATAGTCTACCAGCCAGGTAAACATTGGATATATGAATATGGTAATCGTAATAATAGTATGTACCATGATAGCTACACATAAAAGTATGCCATCCCCATGTGACATGGTACCACATATTTGTCAGGGTTTTTTGACTGCACCACACCAAAACATAGACATGTTGATATGACACTTTGCTACTTTTGGCAACATAGTCCGATTTAATTGATTGCCATGGTACCTCACCGATTCTAGGGACAGACTATCCAGGCTGGATATAGGGGTGTTGCTGAATCCCAAAAGACGACGTTTTTTGATCATTTGAAACAGGATAACAAGGTTTCTATTACAAAAATGTCTTTAGAATGTAAAATGAGAGCTTCATCAGATATTGCAGCCACTGAGCCAAACATTTGAGGTGGAGCTTCATAGCAGAGTTTGCACCCCTATTCGTTTGAATTGCAGCTGTCCTTCTGTAGTAGCCTCCTCTTTCCAGCACAGCGCAGTAAAGCAGCTGCTTCAGGTCGATCGGTGGAAGTCATTCACAGAAAAGGGATACTGCACAGGAGACCTACGCAAAGCGGAGATTGCGGTTTATGCGTTGCGTTTTACGTATGAGTTTACTTCAGAGGAAGGACATCAGAAGGTAAAAACACTCTCTTAGATATAGCCTATTTACCTCACCTTTACAAGTAGGCTATTAGGCAATAGAAACCGCGTCTAATGTTCTTGGTGTAGGATATTGTGAAGTACTTTTAGAACTTCTGCGGTCAGATTTGACTGACTATCAACATTTTAGCGACTCTCTGTGATTGTTTGATTTTTTATTTGTGAAGAACATAAACATTTAGCCTATATCTATTAGCTAATTACATTTATTTTCTTTCTTTCCCAATTAAAATTATTGTTCAATTTCAAATAATGTCAAGCTCTATTTTCAATTTCCAGTGGATTTGCATGAACCAGTATTTTTTTCTTTATTTTAGTAGTATTGCCTTTTTTTAATTATTGAAGACTCCTGGTTATCTAATAAAAATTGGATATTGGCAGATTTTCTCTCTTTATGGTGATCACAAAACCCTCATTGGGAATGTCATGTCTTTTTCACAGTCCTTTCCTCTCATTTTATTAAAGAACATGAATGTTTTATATGAGCAGGATTCAGTAGGGTATTCCTTTATCCTGACAAGGAATTTACTCGCTGCTCACGTTCTGTTCAAGATCCGAGGAATTCTGCTTTGGAATCGAAACGTTCGCCTTCATAAGCTCCCAGTAAAACACGCAATATTTCACTCTCTTTTATCATCGGCTTTTGAGGGTTTTTCTTTGGACATATGTTTACTTTTCACCGAGAATAATCTACTTTTCCACAGGATGTGCGAATAGCCGTCTCTCAGAAAAGGTGGATTTAATATCTCTCGGCTATAGCCTATCTACAGTAGCCTATAGGCTATATCTGTGTGTTTTCGAGCAACTTTTTAAGCGTTAACAGAAAAGCTATTCATATTTTAATATTTATTGTTTAAATACAGAAAACGGCAGCTTTTTTCAGTCAGTTTGCGAGTTAAGGTTGCTGTCACTCAGCTGTCAGATAACCATAGGCTATGTGAATGATGTGCAATGATGATGTTATTTAGAAATGATCTTTTTGAATACAACCTATAGGCTATTTTTAGGCATAAGCTACAACTGCACCAGCAACAGTAAAGTTTATTTTCTACTATAATTTAAGCTCGCTTTACAACACAAAAACAACGGCGCCAATGCCGAAATCAGCAGTTTACAATAAAAAAAAGATAAGACCGGTTATGAGAAAAAGTAGCCTAGGCTACTTGAGAACGAGTAGCCCATACTATGCTCCGCAATGATTGAGAACAAGTAGTCTAGCCTACCTAAACAAAACAATGATATTTAGCAAATGTAGGTTGGCCGATTATCGTTGGCGATATCTGCAGACATAACATTTCTAGTTTATGATCTGCATGGCGCTTAATTTGTCAGCCCTCGCGCATTAATAATGAGCTAAATCTGTGCCTCGTCTTTGTTACACTCAGTGGCTCAATTTTCAATTTCCTCAAAAAAATTGAAACCCTGCAGTTTTAAAACTTGGTTTCATTTTCTTTGCTTTTTTTCAAATCGTTTGAATTGAAATGATTGAGTTTGGTGTAAATAATGTAATGTTCAATACTAGTTCTCTTTACGAACCGGAGAGCAGGTGTACAAAACATAGACTGTATTGCTGGTCAAAAACGGTAGGGGGCAGTGTCGAGTCTTGCAGCCAAAGTAAGACTGCTGTGATATTACACAAACGCCGATGCTGGAGAAGGAAAATCACCTGTTGGCCTGGCGCAATTTAAATCAGGGCTGCTAAACCCTGGAGATCTACTTTCCTTCGGAGATTTAACTGCAATCAAATCTGAAGCCAATGCAATCAAATACCTGAAGCAACTAATCACAGTCTTTTGGTTCATCTCAGAGTAACAACAACATCAACTTTGTTTAAAACGCTGTACTGTAATGAAAAGCATATGATTGAGCAGTCCAAATCTGCTCCAATCCTTAGATTTCACATTGTTGGTTAAGTAGGGATAAATGATAGATGCATTTGATGTTCTTTTAAGCTAAAATCAAAGAGCTTTTATAGATCAAGATATGCAAGCTCATATGCTCTCCTAGGACAACAAGGTTTGATGTAAGACTGATCATCCTGTGCAGCACATTAGTTTGTTACCCTGTTACTGGGCTTTATGGAAAATCATAATTGATCCAGTGGCTGGTTGCATAAACTGCTAAGACTAGGCTTACAAGTTAATCACCATATATTTTTTCTAGAATATATTTTTTTTTATAAAAATAGATATTATTATAGACTTCATAATTTTCTATAACCTAGATTGGTCTAATTTGATAAAGAAAAGTAAGTCTTATTACCCCTAACTAACTGCTAGTTGGTCAAATTAGTTCTTAAAGGGATAGTTCACCCCAAAATTTAAATTCTCTTGTTGTTCCAAACCCGTAAGACTTTCGTTCATCTTTGACACACAAATGAAGATCTTCTTGATGAAATTGGCATCCAATTTGGCAGCTACGCAACTGACACTTTGACGCTTCAAAAAGTTCATAAAGAGATCGTAAAACTAATCCATAAGAATTAAGCGTTTTAGTCCAAAATTTTCTGAAGAGACACGATCGATCAAAAAAAGATCTTCATTCATGTTCCGAAGATGAACGAATGTCTTACGGATTTAGAACGACATGAGGGTGAGTAATTAATGACAGCTTTTTCTGGTGAACTAACTTGTTTGTGCAACTATGTTTATGCAACTTTCCCCTGGTAGTATTCCCTAAAAAATACCCTTCCCATCCTTGATTGTGGTATAGTGTAAAAAAAAAATCATATGATATTTCTCAATTATTATAACTTGAGACCCCATTGTCTCTTATTTAAAGTGGTCTGGTTTAGTATGTTTAGCTTGACTATCCTCAGGGGGATTCAGAGACATATTTACCCAAACTTACTCATTCTAGTACCGTCTGTCCACTTATTCTACCTAAACACCACTCACCGCAATGTTTACATGGATGTCTCTTGGAAAAGTGTGGGTTTGTTGAGCTGAGACTTCTCTAGGATCAAGCATCTCAATTGTTTATTAATGATGCTTCTTTCTTCTTGGGTTCTTGATAATGATTTCTATAGGATCAGACTCATGACTCATTCGAGGGGTCTGACACTCCACAGTAGATTGTCATCATTCATATGATGAAGGAAGTCTGGAGCTATTGTATTTGTCTACGTGTGCTTGAGGTGGCTTGTGAACGTCTCTCTTAACCCAAAGAGTCTGTTTGTTTGCCGGTCCACTAAAGGCTTTTGTGTATGACTATTAATATTCATACAGTCCCCCCCCCCCCCCACCACTACCACATGTGCCAGTCGATTCATGTGTTTTCATAGTGCATGAGGCCTCTCTTTTCAAATGTAAAGTAGGTTTTCATGTGTAATGATCTTATGAGATCCCTTGTCAGCTTGAAAGTAAAGAAGTAGTAGCCTTAGCTGGACATCGGTTACATGCATCCGTAGTGAATGATATACATAGTAACGAGATCTGAAAATGGAAGGAAATCTGATCATTTGCATTTGATATCAGCATAAATAATTTTAGCACTTGTGAATTGATGACTTTGTAGCCCTTATCAAAGTTTTAGTGGTGCATACATAAGATGTGCCATGTGAATTATTTCTGATGCGGAATCATCATCTGAGAGAGGACCGTGTGGATAAAAGTTTAATGGGAAAGAACTTGATCTGACTGGCAGTAGATATGACTGCGTGGAATAGAGTGTCAATGTACTTCTGCCTTGTTTTAGTTAGTTATCTGAGCTTAAAGTGAAAGATCACCCAAAAATTCTAATTCTGTCAATTTTTACTCACCCTCATTTTGTTCCAAAACTTTATGACTTTCTTTCTTCTGTGGAACATAAAAGAAGATATTTTGGGAATTTTTTTTCCCATACAATCGAAGTCAATGGTCACCGAAACGTTTGGTTACCAACATTCTTCAAAATACCTTTTGTGTTCAGCAGGAGTATTAAAATCACAGTTTTGGAATGTCATGAAGGTGATTAAATGATGACAGGATAAGGGTTAATAGAGGTTTTTAAAGCTATGTACATTTATTATGTCCTCTCTGAAAAGCTGTTAGCGGTTTCTTCATGATACAGTTCTTCAAAATACAGTTTTAAACCTTCTTTAATCTCTGTAGAAGCATTTTGTCTGTTGTAGCACTTCTTCATTTTGAATATTAGATCTTCTCAAGGCAGAATTCATCTTACTGAATTATCCTAATGACATCCGGTCTGCTAATATGTTC
The DNA here is from genome assembly GCF_949319135.1 of Squalius cephalus. Lineage (NCBI taxonomy): Eukaryota > Metazoa > Chordata > Actinopteri > Cypriniformes > Leuciscidae > Squalius > Squalius cephalus. Next base: position 11,072,098 of record NC_137130.1, read on the forward strand.
CAGCTAAAGTGCGTGTGCGCTGTGCCTGAGGCATGTATATATCGGTATCATTCAGGTTCTTCAAACCCTCTCTATTGTTCATTTTTAGCTTTTGAGGGAAATGTCATGTTTGCTAGACTGATTTTTATTTTACACTCAAGAGCTATAGTTCAAACTCACTTTTTGTATATGCACACTGCTGTGTTTCAAAGCACTTTAGAAGGGTGTACGCGGTAACCGCCAATGTAGATTGACACTTTATGACCTGACACATTGCTTGAGACTTTTTTTAAACATATTTAAAGGAAGGTTTCTAACATGCACTTCTTAGTGCTGTAAGTAGCCATTGTGAAACTTTCCGTTCATGCAGAACACAATAATTGTATTTTAATCTTGATCACGATTCTCTTAACCAAATTTCACGCTAGCCGACTAAAAAATGTCTTTAATAAATAAATTGTATGATTTCACTCGCCTGTGATTGAGTTAGAGACAAAAAATTTGTTAGGTGCAAATGTAATTTAATTTCCTGCTGAGCTTTACGCACTGTCGCTTGGCTGAGAGAGCCCTCTGTTGCTTTCTCTCTCACACACTCACTCTACGAAAGAGAAACTTACACATGTGCCATGTGAAGAGAATTAACACGTAAGATCTAAATGCAGGGCTCGACAATAAGGACTGCCCGATGGCCAAGAGTTGACAGAACTGTCACGGTCTCGATCAGGCCAGTGCTGGATTTGCATGCATTTTTCTTTACATTTGCATGCATTTTTAAGCCTTAGCAATTTAAAAATTCAAGCGCAAAAAGACGCACTCGTTTCAGTACTCGCGCACACATTTGAAGCACGCCCCCAAAAAGCCACGTCTGACAACATGTGAATACTAAATTGAGTTCTCTTTCACTTCTTGCACTTGAATGAACAATTTCACACAAAATTATGTCAAAATGCCAGTCTTGGCAAATATTACAGTAAACAGTCGTAATGTCTTAAGTGAACTAGAAAGACAGCACGTGTTGTGTAACAGTATCAGTATTTTGAATCCGTGCATTGTCTTAATGTGACAGCAGCCTAATATTCCTGCTACTGTCTGTGTTTTTAATGTTAATCAAACAACAAAAGACCCACTGCAAAAAATCACTCACTGCTCTTGACTGAATAACTTTTATAACTTTAATAGGTATTCAACTATATTTAATTTATACAGTGAAAACTATGCATTGTTATTTTACATTTTATTTAACTTCTGTACCTAATCTGTATTTAACTACTGTTAGATCTACCTGAAAATCCTGAAAAGCACTGTTTATTTAATTTGTATCATTGTTCTTGCATTATATGGAAAATCTAGCAAGTAAAATAAAAATGTACTAGCCAATGGCAACTCGAGCTTTACTGTGTCCACAGAGGGTTGACTGATTATAGCCTATGTTTTCAGGATATTTCCATTATCTTGCATTGATAAACAGGCAGTTTTAATTCCACAATCAGAGATTACATACATTTTTCATGCATTGTTTTACTTAATCTTCCTAACCTGGAAACCATGCGCTTGTGTTCTTTCTTTTATTAATTGATTACTCAGTTACCTTATAGAGGTGAAAAACTGTAAATGGTTTAACATTGCATTATATTTCATTTTACTGTAAAATACTGTCAATGTATGTATTTTGTGAGTAAAAACTACAAATTACAATATAATTTACAGTGAAAAACAAGTTATTTATTTTGTATAAATAAATACATTTCTTCTTATTTTGGTCATTAGTAATGTACATTAGGATGTTTTGTTACATTTTCTTATGTAGGATCTTTATGTAGGCCTACTTAATGTATATTGCATTATTTTGGAGCCATGTCACACCTGTAACTTACCAGTATTGTAAGAGAGAGGAAGAGAGAAAGAGTTTTGAAGATATCAAATGTTTCAACACAAAAGTGCTAACTTAACTGTTCAAAGAATTATCAGGCGGAAATGCAACATATCCTGAACCCATGGTGTCATTGGTTTTGAAAGCGGAAACTTAGCTTATGGTGTTCCCAGGCCGTCTCTGAAAGGGAATAAAGGTTTTTGTGATGTTCTCCATTTTGATGCTGTGATTGGTGTGAATTGTTGCTTTTCATGAATTGCTTCATTATTATTCTTGCTATCAAGGGGTGGAACAGAAGGAGTTTGGTGGCCCTTGGCCACTTCTCAAGAATATTGTAGGAACGCCCTGCTATCTTTTGTTTGCAGGGGGGGGGGGGGGGGGGGGGGGGGGGGATGATGGGGTGTGTTGAATTAAGTGTATTCCCCAAACAGTTCAACTGGGTCTCAACTGGAAAAACAAATCATGGTGCTGGATTATCGTCTTGGTCTGTTCACTTCTGATAAACCCTGGTCAAATATTGTTTTCAAATGTGCAACTGTCCATAGCGCAACTCTTCTGAATGTCAGAAACCTGGTGTGGACGGATGGCTGCGCACTACTCGGTCTGTGAAATGTGATCTGTGATACGGCTGAGCTGCTCGCTGTCTGCAGTCCTAATTAATACTTGATGTGATTGAAGGCGCTCAATTTGTCTGGAGTCTTATCTTGTCAATGCGTTTGTTGTTGGTTTTTTTGCAGAATGTCTTGCAGACAGACGGCAGCTGAAATGCAACAAACAATTAAGCCTTGGAACTGACAATTATGTCTTATGTTGTCATGGAGATGTTTTTACACAAATCAAGCGAGACGCATTGCTCACTCTTGTGGGTTCTAATTAAACGAACGCTATACGTCCTTAATCACACCTTTTTGGCAATTGAGAAATCTTGTCCCTTAGCAGGCTGAAGTTTTCTCTCAAGAGTTTCCGTCAGCTCCCGAAGCCAGTCAGACGTGTGGTGAAATGTCTTCAATAAATGGAAAGCGTATCTAGATGCAAATGCTTCCAGTTGGAGAACTCAAGTTATTTGTTTGTCGTTTGTCATGGTGAATGGTGGATTGTCATTTTAATATTTGTAAAGCTGGTTTTCTCCGCCCCGCTGTCAAGGGAGGGATGCAGTTGTATGTAAGCGGACGTGAAGGCATGCATCTTTTCTTTGGCATTGTTCGGTCCAAGGAGGCTTCAATGAGGAGACGGGGAAAAGGGTAGAGACCAAAATGCTCCCACAGTTGATTTGCCCATTGTGGGGGAGGAACACTATTCCCATTGATGGTGTTGTTGGTGAAGCCCCCAAAAGCTGGAGAAAGGGGGCCCATTCAGTGCAATGGGTGACCCTGCACAACTATGGGAGATGGGTGTTAGTGCTTTTGTGGAGCACGGTGGGAACATTGTCCCCATTCTAGTGATTTAATACCCCAGGTCTGAGGTACTTTGCTATCTCCCCTGAAATGTTCGTGTTCTGTCCTATATCTTTTTCACAAGGTAAAATGTCTCATTATAATACCACTCATTTCTTTCTGTTGGAAAAAGGGGAATGAGCTATTTGCAGGCAAATGATCTGTTACTCTATAGATATGGAAGCCTGTCTCTGAATCAGAGTAAAAAATTACATTTAAAATAAGAAATAAAAGGCAGTTATAAAGTCTTCTACTTTCTAAAGATTTCTACTATAGCTTAAATACAGTTTTCAGTAGATTCACCAATTGGGTTGATTGATTCATATAGAGACTACATTTAATGTTTTAAAAAAAGAATTGCTAAATGGTTTTGATTATATTAATTGGGGTGTTTTCTTGATACTGAAAAAATGTGCTTAATGTCTTTGTCCTAACTGAGATACTTTTGTGATGGATAACTATTGTTATTATTGCAAAAAAGAACGATCATCTGATTCTTAAGTTATTTTTAATTTTAAATGTTCAGTGAAATGCCTTCATTTTTAAAATTAGTATTTAGTAACATTAATAACACCCTAGAAAAGAAAAGCTTAGTTAAATTGCTTAAATTAGGAGTTGATGAATTTTAAAATAAAATTTCAAGTTCAATACAAGCAAAGATTGCTTTAATCCTGTGTTTGCATACCTGATTTTTTGTTTTATCACAACCTTTAACAGCAACAGAAAAATCAATTTCATTCAGCTCAGCTCAATTAAAAGATGGGTTATTATTTAGTTTGACAATTCTTTCTTTCATCTTTTGGCTGACAGTCATTTTCAGAAGTGTATAAACTCTGATATTTAATTTTGATAGGTAATTCGATCCAGAATGACATGTAAACTCTGGCTGTAAAATGAGATATTAATTGCCCTTTGCTTTCAGCCACTTGAATAGAGCAAGACGAATGAACAAAAGGCCTCCAAATGGGAAAAAAAAGCCACCAGAGTCACTTATCAGGTGCATTCAAGATTCATGCCGTGGATTGAGCCTCTTATCTCTCTGACCTGAAGTGATCTTCCTCTTGGGGCCTTGCCTTTCTTCCAGATGTTGATCCAATATGTCTTACATCCCATAAAAGTCTATAAATTGCCCCCATGAGGGAAAAACGATAAGATCAGACGTATAGCCGTGGGAAAAGTGATACATATTTGGCCTTATATTAAGTCAGAAGTGTTTAAGCATACCACAGATATAAAAAGCTAGACCTATCAGGTAAGTTCGTACTTAAAAGACTGCATTTTAAGTGTACATTTATGTTTTGGCTGTAACATTGGCCTCCAACTTTGTCAATTCAGTAGTACTTTTTTTTTTTTTTTTTTGAGTACCAAGAACAATTTTTCTGGTCTTGCCTGTATGTAGTGTGGTTGGTTGCTGTTTCTATAGCGATAAGGAGTAGCTCTTGGTTGGGGCACGAAGGTCTGTCTCAAACACATCAATAGACTGAACCCTGTTTGACAGTGATTAATGCCCAGTCCAGATCAACAGAACATCCAGGGACCATCCCATCTCCATGAGCAATGCTAATCCCATCTTGTACTCATCATTGAATAAACAAGTTTTTATGCAGGTTAATAACCAATACCGATGAGTTAAATGTATGGGGAATCTGAGGGCTTGGCTTTTGCTGCAAGTTTGTTGGAAATTACATAGAGGAAGAACGCTCAGTGGTGTAGGTTGACATGTTATTTTATGAACATGGCTTTTCATTATCTGTAACAAGCACTAGCATACTACTCACAGTATTTATGCGGTATAGTGTGTGTACTGTGCAAAGGAGGAAAAAAAAACAATAATTAAAGTCAGTTACTTGAATTTGAGAACCGTATCGGTTATTTAGACATGCTTGTTTTGTGAACTGAATCATTCAGAGGGGTTATGTGAATGAACTGAATCAATTGATCCGTTGAAAATATTGAATCCTAAAGCCTGTTATTCTGTCATGGTTATGATCTCTCTTTTTGTAGCGTGAGAAGTGGTTACCACTCAACCAGATCTGATGCAAATCATTTTTCTTGTGAAATTACAATTGTGGGCAATGCAGGCAAATGACTCAAGAACCTGTCCCCACTTCCAACTTCCAAGTTTGTGCCCTTGTAGGGTAATGAGTAATGTCAGGATCTTAATATTATCCTTGGGCTGTGATGGTTTTCTGCTAAATGGCTTTCTTAATTCACTTGAGATAACCTGTAATGGGGATTTCAGTGCAAAATCTATAAACATAGATGGATGACCTTGTCCTTGTATTATTAGTCAAGAGCAGCTCACAGTGGTTCTCAGGCATTTGTCTTATTTTCATGTAACCCATATGGAAATTCCTTCAGCTGTCTTATCTTTATACAACTTTTCTTGCTATAGCACAAGGCATGGATGCCAATCCACAGTTTGCTTCATAGAATCATGTTTCATACAGTATAATGTTTCATGCTATAATTATTGTAAGCTGTAGGGGTGTGCAGTGAAGCCATTGTCTGTGTACTGTATATATCTGTTGAAATGACAAAATTATCTAGAATGATGCCAGCTCAATAGCCAGCTTTTAATTTGTTTATAATTTCCATATGAAATACCTTGTATAATTTATGAAATAATTTCTGTTTTATTATAACCTTTATGTAAAACAAAGCTGAAAAAAACATTAATAAGATATGGGGTAAAATGTGGCCATCCAGTCTGAATTCTGAACTTGAAATTACACTGCTTTCATAAATTTCACACAGTAGTCATAATGGCTTCACATAATCACCACTGCATTCATTTCAGATATGTTCCTTAAAAATATCTCTTTGTCAGTGTGCTTGTTGGATAATCAGTCCAACCATTATTTTGAAGTAATTATCCATACTTTCTGAATAACGTATTCAGCTTCAGGCACATCCCTAGTGTGCAGTAGTCTGAACATAGCTAATGTCAAAACAATAGCGAACTTGTCACTGTAGTGTTTTAGGATTTGTACTTCCTTTATAGTTAAGTTTCCTGACAAATTTCATTTATAAAGCTTTTATAGCTCACTGAATTGCAACCTAAAGTGCTCCTCTGTGATACCCTGACTTTCTTCATTCCTTAAGGCAAGATGGCATGCACAGGAAGACATCCTAGGAAGGAAGTGCCACACTAGCACACTTGTGTAAATCAGGCTAGCAAAATGTTTGATGTTTTCAAGTAAATATACCTCCTAATAGACCTCCCCTTCTAACAGTAGAGTGCTAGATGTTGGACAGGGGCCCCATTGAAAGCTTCCCCAGAGGTGAGTTTTTATATTAAAAGTTTAGAGGTTTTAAAGAGGGATACGGTCCTGCATGCCAACACACTCTGAAGAACAAAGGTGCTCATAGAGGTGGATAGAGGACCCTCTGGAGGAGCAATGGATAACAGGTTCAGCTGATCAGTGAATTCAGGCAATATGTCCCTAGAGTACATAATGTAACCCCCCAAAAAATCAATATGGTGAGTGTAAATAATGCATAGGATCTTCAGAGTCATCTTGGTATTGGGTTTTTCTTTGTGGTTTAAAGGAAATACAGCAAATGCATCAGATTTTCATTTTTCACCACCTGAACTTACTTTTTGAGATCAGACATACCTTATCTGTCTGGCTCGACTGTATTGGCCTCATTGATCAATGTGAGTCGCATGTTATTCAGATTACAATTAGACTCAATTGAGCTGCTTACATCATCAATCCCCTAGCTTTATCCTTCAAATACTATGGGTAGATATACACGTTTAGATTCATAAACTGAGAATGATATAAGTTTGCACTACTGCTTCTGAACCCAACCCTAAGTCCAACACTTAACTGCTAAATGATTAAATGTAATGTAAATGTAAACATGTGTATCATCATGATTGCTATCTCACCAGAGATGGAGAAAAATTCCTCTCCATGCGCACCAGTTATGTGCACCCCTGATTATGTGGTTGGTGGCATTTTAATATTTTAGCATACCTCAGTTCCCCTGCTGGCCGTGCCTCTATCAGAAAATACCTGCAATCCCTTTTTCGGGTCACGACTCACCAGCTGAGAACATGTATGGAACCAATGTAATTTAAGTCTTCCATTACTTACGCTTTCATGGGAAAGAAGCTTAAGGGCCACCTCATCAGACTCTCTACCCCCTATGGGTACCAGTTCCATTTCATCTGGCCTAGGGTGGGCTGATCATTCCATAAATGCACAGAGCTGATGCTTGGAGGTTTAGATCCAAGGCTAAGCCAACATGAGCCAACTTCACATGTCTCCCCCCCAAAAAAACCCATCTCCCTCCAACTGTTAACAGTAAACATGTCTTTTTGCGTCTTAGTTGGCACCGTGCCCGGCAGCCCTCAGCAGTTTACAATGTAGCTGCAGCCCATGCTTTGACTTTACAAAAGCGTTCTTCTGTTTATTAGGGTTTGTAAAATGACAGAACTGCTGCCACTGTGCTGTGAGTGGAATAAACAAGACATAAAATAGAAGCTTGTTAAGCGTAGACGGACAATTTGTGCTGCCGTTATGCTGCGTTTAGTCTTTTTTCCCCTCTCTCTTCTCTCTCACTTGGAAGGTAGTGCCACTTTCAATAGAAGTGAATTCAATGCCAATGTCAGATATGTTTTTTTCCCCCATCACATCTCTTTTGAGATAGATTTACATGGTCACAATGAGCAAAGAGTGGGGTTTTGAATTGATGGGTAATCATTAACTACCCTGAAGAGCACCTCTTATTTAATGAATAGGATGGATCAGGCTTTGAGAGATGGATTTAATAATCAGAAACATGGCCGTAAATGACTCATGTTAAAACAGTTTGAGTGCTTTATGGAAACATCATTTTTTTATTATACTGGAAGTGTTTGTTAACAAACCAATTTCTGGCAGTGATATTTTTGACAGTGTTGACAGTTAAATAAGTCCTTGCGGAATATCAGATCAGTTGTCAGAATTGTTTCATCTGCAACATCAATTCTTTATTTTGCCTTTTCAAAAATAATAAATCTTATTCAAAGCCTCATGGTGACAGTGGTTCCCTACTGATAAGATAAGTGTTGACCTGCTTGAATTTCCAGGCTGGTCTACAATAGTTAATGTTCGCCAGTGATTTAAAACAGCAAGGCTGAGTGTTGTCGAATGGAACAGAATGCAGGAGTCTCAACGTTAACTGTTTTTATCTTTTAATTATGTGTACAGAATACAATAACTGGACTTTTCAGCAGGTTTTATGTTGTCTGTGATGTCATGAAGCAGACAGGTGCTGCTTTGTTGGTGTTGGTTGCAATTTTTGCTGTAGAAGAAAAGGCTGAGACTTCTGAGAAAGGCTGAGAAAATGTGACTTCTGTCGCACTGCTTATGTTCAAAAGCTAAACCACCAACCCTTTAGTCACTATCTCCAAATGTGTTGCTTATCTATTTTGGATCTCCGCCGCTAATGAACACTAAGACCCCACAGACATTTATCTGTGAGCGAGTGTACGTTTGATCCTTCGTCAATTATCTCTATACTTCACGTCTGCCCTCTGAAGTCTTAATTATGACATTGACAGAGATGATACTGATCAGAACCTCTTCCCTGCTGCTCAGAGTGCACAATACTGCTCTGTCTGACCCACTGTGATAGGAGAGCAAAGGAAAACAATCATGTTGGATGTAGAATGCAGCCAGAGGTCATTGTAACGTAGTTGGGAGAGCACATCAGCCAACAGAGACTGACTGTCTCAACAACATGACAGAGATACATATCACATGTCCAGATGAATAACAATACTTTGTGCTGAGTAGATTGTATAATTATTTATTGCTTTAGCTGATTGGAAAATTTTCAAGCTTTCAAATAATAAAAAAAGAATTTCCTTATTGACTTTCAGGCACTCCAAGCACTTGCGAAACTTAACTTCACCAATGTGCAGAATCCATGTAGATAATACATTGTGGCCATAGTGTGCCACAATGCTTGCCACACACCAGTTTTTGGTGGAGAGGAGTGTGATATAGCAAATTTGGATTGGGGCAAATGGGGAAATTTGGCCTGGTTCGCACCCTTACAGATTGCAGATTTAGCACTCCCTACTGGTTTAAGTGGCCATTTACACAGAAACGTGAGATGCAGAGCAGTGGAAGGGGGAAAAAAGAGAATAAAAAAACCCCAAAAAACTTCTTTTAACTTAAGAGGCGCATTTTAGAACGGCGTGTCGTCCGAGACGCTGCAAAAGACACAAGACGCGAGCGCAACAGTCAAACGTGTCCGCCTAGCTCTACTGTTTAGCAAAACGATGGAAAAGTAGCAGAGTGGAATGCAAAAATATGTTCTGTGGGAATAGCCCCTAACACCTCTACCAGCAACTTTAGTTTACCCAGGACGTGTCCCATCCAACTGCAGGCCAGGCTCAGTCCCGCTTAGCTTCATTGGGTATATTGTCTGTTATACTTATCCAGTCTGTTATAGCTGCAAGATCATGCCCAAATGAAGAATATAACTTTTTACTTTACGTAACCATAAAACAACTTTTAAACATACATTTACACAACAACGATGTACTAAAAACGGAAACGTTTTTCCTTTGCGTTATTCGCGCACAGTCGACAGCGTTGTCAAAACGATCCATGGATGTGAACCATGGATCTGCGAAAACAATTAAAAACGCTATATTATGCTGGCAGGGCAGTAGCTGGCAAGGTCATTTTGTAAGTAAAAACTACGTGCCTAGAGACTAAACGCGTAATACGCATTAGGATGATATCACCGTTTTCACAAATTCACGCTTTTGTAGTTTACACAGCGACAAAAATGGTATTGTTTTCAAAACCTGCACTTTGAAACCAGTTTTAGTTAGAGGCCCCCAGTTTAGAGTTTACAGGCCCCCAAAATGCCGTTGTCTTATAAATGAACGCATCAACTTTTTTTCGTTTTTTAGTTGAAAACTGTGTCTTCACTCTCAGAAAAAAAGGTACAAAAGCTGTCACTGTGGCGGTACCTTTTCAAAAGGTACACTTTTGTACCTAAAGAGTGCATATTAGTCCCTCAAAGGTACATATTGGTACCAAAAGTGTACATATTGGTACCAAAAGTGTACATATTAGTTCCAAAAGTGTACATATTAGGACCTAAATGGTACATTTTAGAACCTTTTTGAAGGGTACTGTCCCAGTGACAGCTTTTGTACCTTTTTTTCTGAAACTGCCCCTTAATCATCAAAGCAGATGCTTCAGTATAATAATTAGAGTACTGAATTATTTAGATTGTGACGAGTAATGTGTTTTTGTATTGAGTGCCTGCTCCTTCATTCCAGTCCAGGATTTATAATATTTCAAAGAGCTTGTGAAGTCATATTGAGAAATGATAGATGGATTAACATGTTTACATTAAGTAAACTAAGTGCATGCCCCCGATGTTTTGGAGAAAAGACAGTTAGGTCGGCCATCCAGGGGTTATTTGTTTTCTGTAATGATCTCATTAAAGCGAGAGGTTTACTCTGCATCATTAATCACCCTGTTGACCATCAGAAGAGGGAGCACATTCTCTGGTTTTGTGATTCATCTGACTGGCAGTAATTACTCACAGGATTGGCACTTCATCCATTGACTTTAATTCACTTTCATTATAGAAAAGTTCCAGGGTGTTCATTAGCTTCAGAACTCCAACAATGAGATGAAGCAAGTTATTTGGCATAAACTGAAATAGGTCAACTTTTGATGGCACCAGGCATTGAGTGCTATAGATGCTCTGCTGTGATCTCGGCTTTTGATGTCGTTGATGTTTGATGTGGTCGGCACAGACGGGCGCTGAAGACTACAATGGAGACTTTTTAGGCATTAAGGTGCTCTGCAAAGCTCAAGCAATTCCAATGCACCTTTCTGTGAAATCCCGTATTTGCATGCTTCACTTTATGTTCTCGTGCAGTCTGTCCTATTCCTGTTCATAATTTAGTCTGGAATTTAATGCCCTCTCATTGTCAGGAATCTTTCAGGAATTATTCAGTCACACATATATTACTTCAACTTCCTCCTAAGACACGTTCAATTTGAATGTGTCTGTCTACTGAGGAATGTTTTATGCAGTTCAAACATATGGGTATATAATTTAGCTTTCAGCGTAGTTGTGATATAATGTAATTTCCCTCGGATGTTATTTACTCTGCTATTGATAGGCTATCTGCCCATAAGAATTTTATGGGCGATATTAATTCCAAAACAAATAGTGGTTCAAGTTGGAAAGCCTGTAAAGAAAATGTATCAGAAATATTCAACAAGTTGGATGTAGTTTTGGGTAGCCGTATGTTTTACTATCTGCATTAAGTCTGTTCCACTTCTACAACAGCCTGTAGACTAAAACAGCCACAAAGGTAGACAAAGGTCTGTCATTCATTGACCATGTGGCAGGTTTATCTGAAATATATTAAAAAAATAATAGGCTGACATGGAAAAACTCTTTAAAGCAAGTCACTGCAAGTGGGTGTACAGAAACCATTTCACAGAAGTTATTTCTGTGTATCTTTCACCAAATGGTGAAATCCAGTAATTAGTTCTTCCTTAAAAGCATTCATTATAGAAAACCACAAAATACAACACCGTTCAAAAGTTTGGCGACAGTACGATTTTTTTGTTGAAAGAAATGAACAATTTTATAATGAATGCACTTGCAAAAGTGACATTTATAATGTTTCAAAATATTTCTATTTTGAACAAATGTGATTCCTTTGTACGTTCTATTAATCAACCAATCATGGAATTTTTTTTATTCCAGCACAACTGTTTTGAACATTGATGATAATAATGTCTCTTGAGCACCAAATCAGCACATTAGAATGATTTCTGAAGGAGTAATGATGGTGAAAATGTAAATATATATTAAAATAGAAATCAGTTATTTAAAATTTGAACAAAATTACTATTTTACTTTATTTTTGATTAAATAAATGCAGCCTTGATAAGAATAAAGAGACTTTGTACCGACCTCAAACTTCTCAAACTTTCTAAACTGAAATTTTGAGGAGCTACTTAAGCTAGCAGTTGAGGAAGGGGCAAACTTTAGAGATTTCTTTTTCTCTCTCAGACTGGTGCATTATTAATTAAAGATAATTGTAGTCAAATTAATATATTATAGTAAATACCGGTAATTAGTATGTTGTTGACAGATAGCATGTTACATATATTAATTGAGACGTCAAGCACAAATTGTCGACAAATAATGTACCCATCTTGTGGTGCCACTCCAGGCTTGTTGCATTGATTCAGGGGTGGGCGTTATTGGATCCACTGTGGGAGGTATAATTACTGCAGCTGCAGTTCCTCCGATCACTGTCACACTGGGCCGCCGACCCAGGAGGTCCTCTCGCTTTAGACCGCCGCGTCTCTCAGCCTTTCATTGGCTACCTTTTGTGTGGGTCTAGCATACCCAGCCTCCTGCTGACTTCATGCAATTGATATAGACAATGTCTATGTTCACATTATAGTCTAAATGATAAGTTCTGTTTCCCTCCCCCCTTCAGATTCAGTCTTTTGTTCATATTCATGTTTGTAAATGACTCGTATAACATCATCTGTGTTAACATTCGCATATGAAAAACCATAACATGTCGATCCTGCTAACATTGCAGGATTGTGATGCATTTGCTAGTTTTACTTAAATTGATGTGCAGGAACATATAGTCCTGCAGTATTGACATTTACACCGTCCTAGTTTCTACCTCGCCATCTTTCTATGGATGCTGCCCGCTGTTGCTCACTGCAGGATGTTTTTTTTTTAATGATTAAAACGGAAACCTTTTGGGCTCTTAATGAGGGTGACATTGACTTTAGGCCGCTTGCAGAGATATTTCTCTAGTGGTTTGCACTTGGGTCACATTGTCATGAATCGTATATATGAGTGTCAATGAGACTGATCTGAACACATAAAATGGAATGGCCCAAATCAGATTTAACACTTTCAGCCCTTATAAAAAGCTGATAAAAAATTCTGCACGACTTGCCAGGATGCTCAAACCAAATGGTCAAAGTCTGAATTTGCATACTAGCATAGTCTTACATGTGGCCTACTGTTCCGAATTCTGCCAGAGTTTGGTTGGTTTGCATGGTCAAGTTTGCCCCTGCTGGTTATGGCTGTCACTTTGTGAAAAAATCCTGTTAAATTTTTGAGACATAATTGTTCATTGAATCGATTGTAAAATCGATTTTCCATTTCTAAAGACGTTTCCATTTTCAACGCCAAATATAGGCCAATCCACAGACAACTAACAGGCATTAGGACGAACGTAAAGAGGGCGCTTGAGACGCACAAGTCAGCAATATTTCTGATGATTTATTGGTGTGAAGTTTCGTGCACAATAACAAACAGGAGTGTAACATTCTCGAAAAACAATAAGCAGAGTGGACTGCCATAACATCAATGAAAAACATTACTGCAGATCTCATCATGGCTGTGTTTACGATTAGAAATGTCAAACAAATTTCGCCTATACGTAGGCGATTGTAGCCCATAAAAAGAGGTGGAAAATAAAACTTAAAATTCACTGAAGGACTAGCCTACATTGAAAGTGAAGTTCGTGTAGGATAAACACGCAGGGCCGCTACATTCTCCAAATCAGACTGTGGACTAGAAACATCTGTCGCAGTCTACAACAGGGTTCAAAAAACTGTTCAAAAATGAAACTTGGACTTACTTGAGAACAGGCCATGTGTTTTTTTTAATTGAACGTAACCGACACTTAGGTTCTTTGTATTTATCTGGATGATGAAGCTGCATATGCCCCCTCATAGTTGTAGTGCTGCTGTGATATGGGAACTCACGATCGCACAGTTTGCATACCACTTTGTCCTTCTTCATAGTTTGATCTACAGTCCAAAAGCCGAAGTGCTTCCATATCGAACTCCTCAAGTTATTAGGGGTTATCACTCGTCTCTCATGTCGCACAGGTTGATCGCCGTTGTCCTCCATTGTTTTTGGCAAAACAATCGGCCGATTGAAACCGATTGAAACTATGCCTGCACGTAAAATTGGTGGGAATTTTGCACTTTCTTTATTTTCTTTTTCTGCTTGTTTGTGAGTTTTGTTACATCTATTTTTTTTATTTGTTTAATTTGTTTAAAATTAAGTGTACATATTTGGTTAAAATCGATTCCCTATTTTCGTTTTCGAAACTTGTGTTGGTTGGTCTGAGCGATTGTGCAATCGATTTTCGAACGTAAAGTGACAGCCCTACTGCTGGTACATGTGGCTGCAAAAAGCATTTTCCATTGGTGTTTGTTCATAAATTTGCTATATACTGTATATCTTTTTTGTTTCCTTATATACTGCCAATATTTCCTTTACATTATAGGGTCATTCCGTGTCAAATCAACCAAATTTTGAAAACTTCGCCGGCCCATTTTTGATGTTGTTAATATTTTTTTAGTTAATATTTGTAACTCAAGAAGTATTAAAGATCCCTTAATATCCTTTTATATTTTGTTTTTTTTTAACAAACTTTTCTGGTTACACTTTATATTAGGTGTCTAACTACTATGTACATCAAAAAATAAGTGCAATGTACTTATTGTGTTCATGTTTTATTGCAAAACACTTTTGCTCTTACTGGGGTGGGATACGGGTTAGGTTAGGGACAGGTTTGGTGGAATGGGTTAAGGTGTAAGGGAAGGGTCAACAGTGTAATTATAGATGTTATAACAAAGTAATTACAGATGTAATTACATGCAGGTATTTAAAAAAATATATATAAATACAATGTAAAAACATGTATGTAAACAATAAGTGCATTGTATCAAATGATTAATTTAAATAGTACACAGTAGTAAAGGACACCCAATTTAAAGTGGGACCACTTTCTTTTGGTATCCATATTTTTAAGGTCCTATAAGGTTAAATTCCTTAGTAAATTAAGTTGTACATATTTTCAGTGGTCAAAAAAACTAATGTTTTTTTTTTTTTTTTTTTTTCAAAGTGGAACATCTAAAGCAACAAATAATGTTAAAACTAGAAATGTATAGCATTTAATAAAACTTCATTCCTTTTCCTTGTCACTGTGTAGCTTTATAAATATTTGTGAGCTATCGGCTTAGGTTAGCGCTGTCATACAGTGGTGGTCAAAATTGATGGCACCCCTGATAAATATGATAAAAAATGGCTGTAAAAAATAAATCTGCATTGTTTATCCTTTTGATCTTTCATTCAAAAAATTCACACAAATCTAACCTTTCATTGAAGTAAAATAATTGAAAGTGGGGGTAAATCACATTATAAAATAAAAGTTTTTCTCCAAAACACGCTGGCCATAATTGTTGGCACCCTGTTATTAAATACTTTTTGCAACCTCCTTTTGCCAAGATAACAGATCTGAGTTTTCTTCTATAATGCCTGATGAGTTTGGAGAACACCTGACAAGAGATCAGAGACCATTCCTCCATTCAGAATCTCTCCAGATCCTTCAGATTCACAAGTTCATGTTGGTGCTTCTTCTCTTCAGTTCATTCCACTCATCAGGTCAGGGGACTGGGACGGTCATGGCAGAAGCTTCATTTTGTGCTCAGCTACCCATTTTTGTGTTGATTTTGATGTTTGTTTTGGATCGTTGTCCTGAAGGAAGATCCAACCACGGCCCATTATAAGATTTCTAGCAGAGGCCGTCAGGTTTTGATTTTTTATCTGTTTGTATTTGCTAGAATCCATAATATCATGTATCTGAACAAGATGTTCAGGACCTCCAGCAAATAAATAGGCCCACAACATATAAGATTCAGCAGTATATTTAACCGTAGGCATGGGGTACTCTTCATCCCTGTTTGCACCAAACACATCTGCTGGGTTTGCTGCCAAACCCCCCCCCTTTTTTTTTTTATCTGACTATAGAATCCGGTCCCTTTTGAAGATCCAGTCGTGTCTGACAACTGAATATGCTGGAGTTTGTTTTTGGAGGAGCGAGGAGGATTTTTCTTGAAACCCTCCCAAACAACATGTGGTGATGTAGGGGTTGTTTGATAATTTTTTTAAGGCTTTCTGACCCCCAAGACTCAACTAATCCCTGCAATTCTCCATCTGTGATCCTTGAAGAGTCTTTGGCCACTCAAACTATCCTCCTCACCGTCCATTAAGACAATATAGACACACGTCCACTTCCTGGCAGATTCGTAACATCTTTAGTTGATTGGAACTTCTTAATTATTGCCCTGATGGTCAAAATGGGGATTTTCAATTCTTTAGATATTTTCTTACAGCCACTTTCTATTTTGTGAAGCTCAACAATCTTTTGCTGCGCATCAGAACTATATTCTTTGGTTTTACTCATTGTGATGGATGATTAAGGGGATTTGGCCTTTGTGTTTCCTCATATTTAAACTCCTGTGAAACAAGAAGTCATAGCTGGACAATTTCATGTTCCTAGTCACCCTGGTGTGCTAAAAAAGGTAAATATTAATGGGAATATACTTCAGAGATATTTGTTTCATAAAAAATTCTAGGGGTGCCAACAATTATGGCCAGCGTGTTTTGGAGAAAAACATTTATTTCATAATGTGATTTACCCCCCAATTTCAATTTTTTTACTTCAATGAAAGGTTAGATTTTTGCGAATTTTTTGAAGGAAAGATCAAAAGGATAAACATTGCAGATTTATTTTTTATCAGGGGTGCCATCAATTTTGACCACCACTGTATATATATATATATATATATATTTTTTATTTTTTTTTAAGGGAAATTGTTGTCGAATTCGGTGTAACAGCAACCACTTCAGTATTTATTTATAGTTTATACTCATTCAGAGCTGGAAGGCCAGCAGTAGGTTGAACAAGACATGCAAGGAGCAACTTTTATCATCTTCTCGGAAAAACTACTGCTGAAGCGACACAATCATTTTGCTACAGTCACAGGCAAATTAAAACTCTGAGATCAAACCAGCTTGCCTCACCCCCTCCTTCCCACCTGCAGCAGCATTCTGAATCTGTTGCTCGCTAGACTCCCTTAATCTTGGGCCCTGGGGATCTTGTTGGAGCCTGTTAGCAAATGTTTATCCCACAGTGAACACCTGGTTGTTTGGAGAGTACGCCCACAGTGCACTGCCATCCCCCACCCGAGCAACAACGTGCTTAAGATTGAGCCGGCACATCGTATTCCTACCACAGTGTGCAGTTCGTCGCATTCAACATGGTGATTAGCATAAGCCTCATTTAGTCATCCTTTAATGAATCATTTTCCTGGGCTTATTCCAGCTGTGAAAAAGCATTAAATGGTAAAGCTATGAATTGTAACCTTAAACTTGATATTACCCAAAGAGAGCCTTGAACAAAGCTTATCACATATCATTAACCACGATTACTCATTTTATAGCAGTTTGATAGAATTGCTCTTTAGTGGCATTTCATGGAAATTCTTTAAGGAAATGTACATAATTCAATGTATTTTATACCAGGCTAACATTCTCATTTAGTTTTCATTGTGTGCAGTGCAAGTTAGTCCATACTAACGGCCAGTCAAATCATGGTCCCCCAAGACCACTTTGTTTTAAAGGGATAGTTCACCCAAAATGAAAAAATCTGTCATAATTTACTTATCTCATGTCATTCTAAACCTGTATGACCTTCTTCTGCGGAACACAAAAGAAGATATACATAAAGGGATAGTTCTCCCAAAAATTCTGTCATTAATTAATCAATCTCATGTCATTTCAAACCGGTAATACTTTTGTTCATCTTCAGAACACTAATGAAGATCTTTTTGATGAAATCTGAGAGCTTTTTGTTTGTCCATACAGCTACGCAACTGATACTTTGACGCTTCAAAAAGTTTATAAAGAGATCGTAAAACTAATTCATAAGAATTGAGCTGTTTAGTCCAAAATTTCTGAAGAGAAAAATCGCTTTATATGATGAACAGATTAAATTTAGGCTTTTATTCACATATAAACATTGATCAGCAAACATAAACAGGAGCTCAACGGAACCTGATTGACACACGAGAAAAAACCTCTTGTGGAAGCTCAAACGTGCTGCGTAACACACAAGAATGAACCTCACTGTTTCTCGCACGCCAAGCAAACAGGCTTGAGCTTCTACAGTATTTACCACAACTGATGTGTGTGTTGATAAAAGCCTAATTGTAATCTGTTCATCATGTAAAACGATCATCTCTCTTCAATTCATATGGATTTGTTTTACAATCTCTTTTTGAAGCATCAAAGTGTCAGTTGCAGCTGTTTATAGAGGGACAGAAAGCTCTCAGATTTCATCGAAAGATCATTGTGTTCCAAAGATGAACGAAAGTCTTATGGATCTAAAGAATTTTCATTTTTGGGTGAACTATCCCTTTAAAGAATGTTTCTGCTGTTTTTGTTCATATGAGAGTCGACAGGGTCCAAAAAGAACATGAACCCCCCTCGATTTGTATTTAAAAAAAAACAATTTTCAAAGGATCTTCTGTTTTGTTCCACATAAAAATATTGACCAGTATTGGCCAGATTGTACTTTATTTAGCCCTGGGGGTCTAGTGGTCAACTTGCTCTATTTTCACCCTGGTTCAGCTTCCTTTTCCAATTTCGGACAGCATGTCCTGAGGCATTGAAGGCCCCTGGCAGTCTGAGACTCTGGGGCACTGGCCTCATTGGCCACCTGATCTATAATCCACTCCTGCCAGCTGCAAGCCTGCATGTTTTTTAATAAAGTTATAAAAAAATGTAATCGAAAAAGGTATTTCATTTTTAAAGCCTGCACAGAAAAAAGCAGTATAATTGAGTGTCATAAAAAAGGACATAGGAAGATAAGCCACCTGTGGAATCTGGGGATGTTGAGGTTGTTCGGCCTGTGGCTGAAACGTCTCGATTTCAGTGACCTTTTAAAGCAGTAATTCTCAGTAGTTGTTAATTGATTTATTGAACATGCCTTGGCACGCCGGCCAATCAGATCATAGGAGCAGGGGTTCGTTGAAGGGCTTCATTATTTACTCCTTAATTACTCTGGCCCGGTGTCTTACTCCGACTCTCTGCTTTGCACTATACAATGCTGGACTAACCTTTGCTAGACGATGAGAGCACAAAGCCCCAGTGCCTGGTCTGTGGAGGCTTATGAAGTGGAGCGGCCTCTCTCTTTGCTCTTCCTAATCTTAATTAAGTCCTGAACAACTGGGCTTTGCTCTTATCTGTACAGAAACTGATGTTGTCATGCCATAGTGCACTTTTAATTGCACAGTTTGATAAGAATGGAGTAGAGCTCAAGAAAAAGGTTTCATTTATCTTGAACTTTTGGACAATGAATTAATATCATCATGAATTCACCTATAGATGTGTTATGTTTCATTTTAAAACTATATTTTACAGTATGTAACAGTAATCATATAATTTTAATCAGTTGTATTGACATTTTCAAAGCATTTTGCTTAATCTCATATTTAGCGTTCTTACTTTCAACATAATTTGTTTCAAACTTAGTTTGAATGACATGCACTTCATGTATTCGGGTCTCACGCTCTATATTTTCATCCATATTTATATGGGACAAATGGCAGCATTTCATCTTTTAATACAAGACGATCCGTATTGCATCATACCGTTCAAAAGTCTGGGGTCTGTACTATATCTTTTTTGAAAGAAATTCACACTTTATTCAGTTCTATATAATGTTTTAATGTTACAAATAAATACAGTTCTATTCATCATCTATTCCACAAATCATGTTAGAATGGTTTCTGAATGATCATATGGCACTGAAGACTGGAATAATGGCTGATAAAAATGATGCAGCCTTCGTGAGACTTTTTCCAAAAACATAAAAAAAATCTTAGAGACCCCAAACTTTTGAATTGTTGTGTATGTGGGATGGTTGGCAACCCTGACTTTTTGTTAAACAGGTGACATCCAGGATAGGGTAAAGGGTGGTAAGAATGTTTGAAAAAACTCTATGGAAACGATCATTAGTGGTTCTTACTAATGTATTACTTAATCTCAGGGGGTACTTCAAGTAAATAATGCAGGTCATAGGGGTGCAGCATACAAAACCCAATGTAGTAGCTGTGCTCTGATCTCCTTTTTAACAGCATTCCAGGGCCTCGGTTTCTATTCCACTGAAGGAGTTAGTGGTTTCTTAAGAGTGTACACTCTCAAGAATAAGTATTCCAAAAGTGGGTTTTCACCGCGATGCCATAGAACCATTTTTGGTTCCCCAAAGAGCCTTTCAGTAAACAGTTTCTAAAAGAACAATTTTTTTTAGTGTGAAGAACATTTGAATAATCTGAAGCACCTTTTTCCACTACAAAGATTCTTTAGTGTAATGGAAAGGTTCTATGGATGTTAAAGGTTCTTCATGGAACCATCAATGTCAATAAAGTACATTTACTTTTAAGAGTGTAGGGTGATGCATACCTTCTACCACTAAATTAGCATTAAATATAACACTTGTGTGCTTCCTCTGATTCTCTCTCCAAAGGCTCCGAAGGATTGCTACCCATTTCTGCAATAGCCCTGCAGCTTCGAAGATGACATGCTCGTGATGCCTCTGTAAGTGGTTTCTGCTTGTTTAATACACTTTGCCAGATGCCATTATCTAAGTGAAGCATGAGAAACTGGGGATGCACGATATATATTGACCACCATATCGGTATCGGCCGATATATGTTCATTTTTAATGTTATTGGAAAATGTGGCCGATATATTAAGGGCGATAAACAATGGATTATTTCCTTCAGCTGAGACACTTGCGCACTGTTCACTATGATGGTTTTGAATTGATTGAAATAACTTCAAAAAGGAAATTATGGTTAAGTGCAATGTGCAGTGCAATATATGCTACATAAAATTATATAGAGAACATTATAATTATGTGCTTTGGACATGCCTTTTAATGGTGAGACTTTTTTTTTTTTTTAGATTTAGATTTAGATTTATCAGCCATTCATCAACATTCAGAAAGTTTAGTATTTAGTATACATTCGCTATGTTTTATTTGTTAATTTTTAATGAAGACTCTTTTCAGAGTTCCACTTTCAATCATCTGCTTCATACTTGAGTAGGCTACAGCTTTCTTTAACAGGAACTCATAAGTCATAATAGAGATCTCCAGTCTTCCTGGAGAATCTGTATGAGGTTGTCCTCCTATTCTCCTTCTTCTTTTTGTCTTTTGTTTTTGTCTCCCCGACGCTCCTCGCTCTCTGCTTCTCTGTCTCTGTGACCGTGGACAAAGTCAGGGAGCCTTTCAAGTCAAATCCCTTTATTCTATGTCAGAAATTGAGTGTTTTGAAAAGGAGCGTTCTGGCAGAGAAAGGGCTGAAACTTTCATTGCAGCCATTTATGGAGCAGCACAGCCTGAGGCTCTTTTTCCTTTCTTCAAAAGAAACTGTAAGAGAGGCTGACATATTTAATTGGCTGTTTGTAAGCTAATTAAAGCTTGTATGTTGATGTGTTTGACAAATCACCAGGGTCTTTTTCATGTTTCAGACTTCTTCTGAAAAACATTTTCTATGTCTGTGTGAAAGTACCAAATTCTATGAAGAAGCCTCACTGAAATTGATTTTTGTCATTAGCAAGGGTAGATGTAGTCCCTTGACTACTTGACTTTCCCAAGTAATTGTATAGCTGGATGAAGCTCACAACAAAAAGTCCAACAAAAAGTCCAAGTCACATTTCACCCATAACAGTAAGAATACACTAACATTCAAGAGTTTGTTGTCAAGATGTATAAATAATAGTTTCTGTATGGCCGAACAAGCAAAACAAGCGATTGCTTTTGGAGGGCCGATTGCTGTCTGAATTGACCATCAATATAGCGATTGTTTACGTAGCCATTATTATTAACGATGTAGCATCCGTTTATATGGATACAACTGATTGCTCTGTGAACAACTGGCAATCAAGGTAATTTCCGTGTATGGAGACAAAAACGTATTAAAGGCCGTACGTTTTTTTAACATTTTTTATGGTTACGACACGTGAATTCAGCATAAGCTCATTGTTTAGGTTCAGGAGGAACAGTTTGTGGCGCTCAGTGACTGTCTGTCTACAACTCTGCATAGCCTTACAGAACGCGCTGATGACGTGGGCTGTCTGCGCGAGCAGGGTACGCAGATGTTTGGAAATACAAATGTTGACAGGCAGGTAGGGAATCCTATCATTGTATTCAACCGAATGCATTGATTGCACAAATATTTTTTTGGTCCTGAGACTTCCACCGAAGATATATGTACATGTTTTTAATATTTAGACCACTTCTATTATTAATTGCTATTAGGATGTGAAGATAGTTTCAACCATTATAACAAAAAGTGTTCATAAAAAATTGCCTACCGTACCTTTAAATCTACATAAGTTATTGGTATTATAATAAATACTACGATGTTGCATAAATATTTTTACAATATAGTTATGAGAATAAGATTTTCATGAAGACAATTTTCTAAGAATTAAGCAGGTCCTCCAAGTTTCTCATAACCATTATTTATCATGTTTTCTATTAAAGGTATTATAATAGACACTACTATACCATGATGTATAAATAGTTAAAAATGTAAATCATTCTTTTTTTTTGGCACTACAGTAATAAGAAAAAGATTGCATTATGGTAATGAGAGTCTCAATGGTCCTGATATAGTTTTTATTTTTCTTGCAAAAGTTTTTTTTCTAAACTTTGGGTAAAATGTGGCTTGTGTGAGTGTTTAAAGATTCATCCAGCACCTTTTGGAGTTGACTTTAGGGTTGTCTGGGGATTGAAGATAACGAATTGCCAGACACCTGGATGTTGAGCACTAAGGCAACTTTCCCACTCACCAGGTTCTCTGATGGGTCAGCCAGGGTTCCAACCCTCTGTGTCCCCAAGCACATACTGCTCTTTCCCCCTTCTGTGTTAGGTATATTTTTACTACATTGCATCTTCCTCCTAAAGTTTATTCCATCAGTGACTTAATCCCGCTAAATGACATTATTTTAGCAGCTGGTCTCAATCATTGTGCCTTCCTGAGAAGACTCACTTTTTTGTTTATGTTTATGGTCTTCTGGGCCCGTTTAGTGAGTCCAGGAGCTGCCACGTTGTTTTAATTTCGACCCACCGTTGTTTGCCGACATTCGGTTCAGGATGACAATGAGCCGGAAGAAAACAAGCCCTTTTACGATATGAATAGAGTAGGAACTAGAATGGGACTCCTCATCTGTAAGCTCGCTTTTAAGGGTCTGTTTCCCCCTCGGTCGAATTAAAGACGTGCCATTATGCTTGGCAAATTACTACGCACTCTTTGTGGTCCAGCCATGGTACATTAGTGTGCCTTAAGATGGTCTAGCTGTGCCCATTCACCTAACAAAGAGAGGGTCCCCCTGGCAGATCCTTGGCTGGTCACACAGAGGAGCCATTCACACCAGGCAGAAGGGGCCGTACGGTAGAGAGCTCGGCCACAAGGCAGCCATGACAAAATTCCCTAAAGTACTGCTTGAAGAACAACCATTTCCTCAAATGCAAACCAATTAAGATCGATTTGACAACTGTCCAGGCAGAGAAGTGAAACATCTGTGTAGAGCTGGAATATCTTAACAGAACTAGCCATGCTTGTGATGTTTTTGGTCTCTGCGGAAGGGAAGAGGTGGAGTTGCTTGTTTTGGGTTCCGGCTTTGTGGATTTTGGAATTTAGAGGCGGTAATATTGTAGCTGGACCCAATTACAATGAGAAGAATTAGGTGGCTCCCTGTGGATTCTTACCACACATGGTTTTGCTGAAGATTTTAGGACTATGGCAATTAATTAACCCATTAATTTTAATAGTTAACTCATTGTTTTAATGGCTCTCATTCATAATGACATACATCCTAATTCAGTGCAACTTTTTTTCTTTGTAAGACATGATGCAACTGTTCACAGCTACATGGAATATTCCTTTGATGACGGAGTCTCATAAATCAAGCAGAATAAACAACGAAGACAAGCATGTTATCATATATATTACTTACAAGATGGAAAACTTGAGAAAGAGAGCCAGAACTTGTGCTATTAAAGCAGTTTTTAGTCGTTCTGTAAAATAGTTTCTCTTATATTGAGTCCAATTCCCTCTCTCCTCATAAATTAGTAGCAGGGAGTGATGATGGGGACCAAGAGCCAATAAATTGTATGTTGCTCTCAGGGTCATTAAGCCGCGTGGTCTGGGCCCACTGGATCTTTTATCATCCGCCTTGGATCAGCGGCTGTAAAACGGTGGCTAACATTGTGTGTTTATTTCCCCATAACAAAAGATTAGCTGTCTACAGCTCATGAGTTCAGCTAATGCTCCTTGGGACTCGAGCAGCCGTGGAAACATAAATCTACTCCCCAATTTTTGTTCTTTTCTCATTGTGCTCACCTTTCTTTGCCCTTTCCCCACTTTCTCTCTCCCTTATGACTTTTAACTGATTTACTCTGTCTCCAGTCTTGACCTCAGACGGCCTGCCCACGGACTGCCGAAAGTCCATTTGCTGACTGTCAGATGCATATTGCTGGTAGAAATCTGACACCAGGCACTAGGTTGATGCATTACTGAGGACTAATCACAGGTATTGACTGTTTTTTTCCATGTTAGTGGCATCAGATTTTTTTTTAGTTTAGTGTGAGCACTTAGTGTAAAAGCACTTAGTAAAACAGTAATATTGTGCAATATTATTACAATTTTAAATAACCATTCTCTATTTGAATATACATTAAAATGTAATTTATTCCTGTGATCAAAGCTTAATTTTCAGTATCATTACTCCAGTCTTCAGTGTCACATGATCCTTTAGAAATCATTCTAATATGCTGATTTGGAGCTCAAGAGACATTTCTTATTACAGTTGTGTATATTTTTTGAGTTTTTGATGAATAGAAAGTTCAAAAGAGCAGCATTTTTTTTTTTAAATATAAAGCTTTTATTTTTAAATGTGTCTTGAGCTCCAAGTCAGCATATTAGAATGATTTGTTTAAAGGATCATGTGATATTGACGACTGGAAATTCAGCTTTTCCGTGACATGAAGAAAAAATATTTAGAAAAAAAAAAATTAGTAAATTAAAATGAACATTTACTAAGAAAACAACTATTGTAAATTGTTAATAATATTTCACAATATTACTGTTTTACTGTATTTTTGATCACGTAAATGCAATCTTGGTATTTTTAATTACCAAATTCCAAATTGGACAAACCCTGCTGTACAGTTGTTTAAATTAGTTTTAATTAATTTTCACACAACCTATTTGAGATCCTAAACGGCATGTAAAAAAAAAAAAAAAAAAAACTGTGGTTGGTCACTTTCATGTCTCTTGTCCAGAATTAGCTGCAAACTGGACTCAATTTTATGCAGATACTCAAAAGTCTGGCTCTGCGAGACTATGCATCTGTCTTAATTAAGTTGACTGCTTTCATTGTTTGAGGTTGACCGTTATAAGAGAGATAAAATTATTCTGCTCTTATTCAGTAGAGCGCATGATTGTGTCTGATAAGCATATTAATCCATAGAAATGCAAGAATAGTTGCATTCTTAAATGTAACTTTGGAGACAGTGATATTTATGAGCATGTTTTTGCACATGTTTTTACAATGTTCAGTGGAGAAATCACTCAAACATTGTGAAATGTTTTCTAAGATGAATGTGGATGTGTGGTTCTGAGGGAAAGGACTGAGATAGGCCTCCAGTGGAAGCTTGCTGGAATGATTTGCTGCTGGGTTGAAGAGGCGGGGTGGCTTGCTTTCTGGGTCATGATTCAGAAGTTAAACTCAGGAGAGATCTGCACTGTGAGGGAAAATATTTTAGGCTTATGCAAAATGATCATATTTACAATTCACATCTTTCCAAAAGACTTTTCTAATTTTATTAATTCTGAAGCATCTCTTGCGCTTGCCACATATTTTTACTCTGCCAAACAAGGCCGTTGCCAGGAGTGGGCATAGTGGGTGACATAATGCGCCCCCTCCCCAAAATGACTTGTCAAGTGTAAGGAGAAAATTAATAGAAAAAAAATTGTCAAGAGAGTTCACTCGATTTAACTACAATATGTTCCTCTTGGATTTATTTCACTAATGATCAGTATGATGTGAATAGGCTTAGTATGCAGTCATAGACTAAAACAAATAATTAATTCTGCAGTATATTCAATGGGATGTGAACATTGTACAGTTGATCTGTAATTTTAAAGAGACTTTTGAATGGTATGTATGGCTCTAGGGTCATGATCAGGATAATGATTTTTGAAAGTACAGGACATATGAAAATATCATTTAAAACTGTACCTAAAGGTATAATTCACTCAATAACAATAAAATTTGATGTTATTGTTTTATAAAATATCGGTTATATAATATCGGTAATATAATATAGGTTATTTTCATCAACAGTTCAACACTGTTTCATGGTAACTTTCAGTCTGGAGCAGTGGGATGCATTTTAAGGAGTTCAAACACTTTTAAAAAAATTAGCCAAATATGTCCGTATGATGCCCATTATAGTGTACTGTTAAAGGGTACATAACATGCACAGTTTCACCTAATCTCATGTTAATCTTGAGTACCTATAGAGTAGTAGTGCATCCTTAATATATCCAAAAAGTGTTTAGTTTTATTATATTTATAATAGAAAAATACAGCTTTCCGATTCTCTCCGGAAAAAGCCGAGGTCCTGGAGGCGGAGCTATAGAGTCAAGCGGTAGTGCTTGATTTCCAGCAAAAGACAGAAATCTGATCCAGTTGTACTTACATGAATGGGGTCTTTTATCACTGGGACCGCTCCACGTTTTAATAGCAAACGATTTGCAAATCCAGCGTCGACCTGGGCCTTGTTAATAAAACATTCGTCACTGAAACGACCAGAACACACAACCGCACTTCCTACACTCCGTTGCTGCCCCGGAAAAACAAACTGCATCCACTGTTCCTGTAACACTGGGTTCTTTAGAAAACTGAACACGGTAAGCTTTCCCTCACATCCAAATACACACTTTTTTGGAGACATTCTTGAACAAATCCTATGCAGCGCTGGCTGCCGATGATTTCCTGTTGAAGCGCGTTGATGTGCGCGGTCTCGCTCTCCTCTAGTCTACGTGTGCGCGGGCGAGCTTTTCCGGGAGAAATGCTCATATAAGGAGTTCCACTCTGGTCTACGTCATTAGATCCACGGTCGGAAAAAAACCAGCCGAAACTTGTACCAACCCGGAAGTAAGATTTTCGGCACAGAAATTCTCCGTTATTCGTCCAAAATTTTTTTTTTTTTTTTGCCCATGTTTAGCATGAGAATCCATCTCTTTAACACTGTAAACAACTCTGAATACATGAAACACCATTGTACCCCCCCTTTAAGGTGCAGTCACTATCTACCTTTTGTTCTGGTGAATTTTCATGTGCGAAACCCAGTCATTTCAATAGGAATCGATGTAATCAGGAATTTTGCGTGATGGCGAAAGATTTCCCCACGCTGGTTTCGCCACCAGTTCAAGTTGTTTGTGTATTCATGTGTTGACCAACAGAAAGCTTCTTGGTCTGAAGCTGTGCTTCATACATTGCTACACTACTGATAAAAGACAATGAACAATGGGCTTTTTTGTCCACAAAATTTCACTAATGTGACCACACCATAAGGCAGTGGTTCCCAACTCCGGTCCTACACATTTTGTATGTCTCCCTTATCTGACACTCAGGCTGAATCCAAAATCGCCCCCTAAACCCTCAATTACTATTCCCTACAGTCACTTGAAGGAGTGAATGAAAATGAGTGAGCGAATTCGGACAGCCGTTGAGTGTACATCAGCTGTACACCTGTTATTGCTGTGCAATGTGGGATAGAATGAGTGCATTTAATAACGTCCACTATGGTTTCAGACATCGCTACAAATGGCAGTCCCTTCAAATAATGCCCTATTTGAGGGTATAGGGGGGCGATTTCGGATTCAGCCTCAGTTTAGTTCATGAAACTCTTTCCAAACGAGTTGGTGATCTGAATCAGGTGTGTTAAATAATGAAGACCAATAAAATGTCCAAAGCAGTGGGTCCCCCAGGACTGGAGTTGAGATCCACTGCCTTAAGGCTTGTAAAGAAGCAGTCTTTAAGCTAGTTGACCAAGCAAGTTTAGCTTGTAAAGAAGTCTGAACACAAGCATCCAAAACTCATATGTGTCAACAATTTTGGTCTTTTCTGCAGGGTTATCAACATTGTGCCCAGAGCTACTCGTTCTCTGGACGCCTCATACACAGTTCTTAGAAAATGTGGGAAAAACAGACCGAAACTAGTCATCAATTACTTGCACAATTGTGTTTTTCTCTTTAATGATTCAGGAGGGGGATTAGAGCAGCCAGTCAGTCCTTTACCCAATTATAGACCTGGCCTCTCCTGTACACTGTGATCCTTCTTTTGGAAGTCGTCCAGCGGCTTGCGTTCACTCTCTTTGATGAAGATGAAAAAAGAAGGAAGCAGCGGGAGACAATGAGCTGTATCCTGTTATTTTAGGATCCTAATGAAAATGCTGCTAAAGATTCCTTTTAATGTCAGATAAGAGGTAAAGATTGGAATTTAAATAACTGAATTATGTTCCTCAATTATAGTCCACTTCATGATTTGTGTCTCTCTCTACTACACTTGAAGCACAATGGCTCTGATTAACACTGCCTCAACATGCATTCAGTCACAGCCCCATTTTCACAGCGGCGAAGGGGGAATGGAATATTTTTTACCTTGTTCACCTGTAGAGTTCATTCTTGGAATGAAAGGGGCTCATCGAGGCATTAGTTTCAGAAATTGGAATGATAATGAATAATCCTACGGGCTGTCATGAAGCCCCATTAGTCGAAGCAAAGGCTTCTAAAGCAGCCTGTCTTCTCAGAATCTATTTTTATTAGTTTTTTGAAGTATTCGGCCTCAGACACGGCAAACAGGTAGGACATGTCTATCTCTGTGAAGTGAGCTTGAGCAGGAAAGGAAAGGGAGTCTTAAAAGATTCAATGAGATGGGATCTGACGGCATTTCTTTTGTTCTTGAAGTGTGGCATATACACTCAAAGATCTTTTATGCTTTTAGACATCGAATGCAGTGCAGACATTTTTTGGAAATGGAAGAGTTTTAATTTGTGTTGTAATGGTATAATCTTCCATTTTACTAAAAACTAGATATAACCAAATCTAGTTATATACGTTACAATTTAATGCTTACCACCTGTTTATTATTAAACGAGTTATAGGGTACAATGGGGCTAAAGGTGCCCCGGGGTAAAAGGTGCCTTTGATTTTATTTTCCCTTTCCCAGCACTTTCCCAAAACATCCGCTTTTCAAGATGCACATGGACATTTGGTGGATCCTTGACGTGATCGCGGGTAGCAGAGCAAAATTGATCCTGTGCTATTTGTAAATATCATAAATTAAGTTGGGTGTCCTCCTTAGAGATAATCACCATATTTATAATGAAACCATATTATTTAAAAATAAAATAAAATATCATTTATTGTTACTACTGTAATTTAGATCAAATCATTAGGGGATCTCATTCAATGCTTTCAGAATCTTTACTTTGTAAATTAATTTTGTTTCTGTATTTTTTAAAATATATTTTTATGTTGATATTTTAATGACAGTATATTTATTGAACAAAAATGAATTATTTTATTGATTAAAATAAATAGAAAATTGTACAAACTTTGCTAAAGTGATTGTTTTGAACAAGTATTAACTTAGACATTATTAAAAACATATCAATACTTTGCCTTTTGCCCCTGAGCCTTTTACCCTGTGTGTGAGGTAAAAGCCCCCCTCACCACATCATACATTTATATGATTTTTAAACAAAATAAACCACTTTTAAGATTTATTTTCACACAATATCTGTTGCTTCATAAATGTTCAATACAAAAAAAAAATTCTGCAATCATATACTATGAGAGTAGTGAAAAGCAATTTTTTCTTAAGGTGTGCCTTTAGCACCATTGTACCCTATTGATTCAGATATTTTCTTGAACTATTTATAAAATCAAACTGTGATATATTTTTTTACATTTTTATGAAAATGCTTGGTTGTGCAACTCGCCACCATAATACTTTTGAGTTGTTGCTAGGTGGTTGATTACTGGTCTGAGGCAAATTAGCCTTCAGCAAATCTCTATGACATTCTGCTTGTAGCTATGGCTCAGGTCCTTCCAAATAAATTAAGTTTAAGGTTTTTTTTTCAACTGCTTTATTGCCCACCAGGCAAATATAATGAGTCTGATCACTTAGAAAAGTAATAGCACACCTCTCTGCGCTAATTGTGGTATCCTTCATGCCTGTACCGCAAACCAGTTAAGTGTGTTAGTTTAATACTTAGAGGTTTAGAATAAACAAAGCAAACACCACTAATTATTCTGTAAAATGGTACAAATGAAATGCTATTCACCACATCTTGTAACCACATAATTTCTAACTAATTTTCATTTTTAACAGTTCTAATTTCTTTCTGGGTTGGAGGGTAAAAGATTGGGTTGATTTTTTACCAGTTAAAAAGGTACAATAGGCTTGTGCTATGCAGGAATCCGCTTTAGCTTCAGTGAAGGCAACTGGAAGAAAAGATGTCTTAACCTTAGTTTATTTTAATATGGACCGTTATACAAGGTCATAGTTCTCAGCTTCCAGATCTTGATTTAAATGTCACAATGGCTCTCTAGCATTTTTATGAATGTCTACAGAGAGGAATCTACCTTAATTAGGATAATCTTTACAGCATGTTCAACTCCCTAGTCTCAGGTCATGAAGGTTAGTCATATAATGTATGGTGTGAACTACCTGGATTTAGAAACTGTGATTTGAGTCACGTTTGTTATCCAGTTAGGCAGAATGTTGTTCACAAAGTGAAGTAAGTTTCTATCCGAGTCAGAGGTGCATTGAATTAGAAGTAGATTTTCAACTGATTCTTAAATGCTTTTAAAGATTCTCAGAAGTCATTTTATAATGGAAAACTAGATGCAGCCAAAACAAAACAAAAAACTCCTAAAAAAGAAAAAAATGATATTTATTAGTGCTGTCAAATCGATTAATCGCAACTAATCACATCTAACATAAAAGTTTTCATTTATATAATTTGTGTATATAAATGTATTATATTTATATACTGTATATATATATATGTGTGTGTGTGTATATATACATACACACACACACATATATATATATATATATATTAAATATAAATATTAAATATATTTTATTTTTAAATAAAAAAATATTTCTTTATTTCTTTATTTTTATATATATGTGTATATATATGATATATACGCACATACTGTATATTATATAAACAAAAACTTTCATGTTAGATGGGATTAATCGCGATTAATCAATTTGACAGCACTAATATTTATACAAATACACCCATTGAAGACTACTGTAGGTCAGGACATTGTAAACAAGCTCAACTGCATTTTGCTTTTCTTTTTTCCACTGATCCTCATGATATACCTTATGTATCAGTATTTGTGTATATACTATAGGGCTGAAATTGATTTTATTCATCAGAATTAGCAATATGGATTATGAAAAGTGGGCATTACGGACCAGAATTCAGCCAGACCAAAGGCGAGTTTGCTAAAACAATGCCTACATAACTGTTGTCTAATTACTAAATTAAAAGTAAAGTTCTTTCAGAGGAAAAACAAGTTACTACATTTGGATTACCTGATGACATTTTTCTATTTATTGGAATATACATGCACCAATGAATCGTTCAGTTCAAATAAAAAAATAAAATAAAAAAAATAATAATACGACAAGCTCAGAAAATATGATCTGACTTAGTGACTCAATATAATACTTGGAATCAGAATGTGTAAAAAAAATCCGAAATCAGATGTAAAAATGTAAAGCTGAAAGAGTCACCACAAAAAACAGGCATCAGTCTGTGATTTAATGAAGGAAAAGATTTAATGGTAATTCTAACAAGCTTATCCAATATCAGCTCTGTTCTATTTTGAGTCTGCTACGATTATCAGCTGCTTTTCATTTCCTGGTACAAAGCCCAGTCATGCTTCAGGACTCTGGTAACAAGAAATCATGTTGTGAAATCCTATACCAATTAAAAAGGAATTCAACGGATGCCTTTTTTCCTCCTAATTAAACTGAACTATAGTAAATTATTGTAATTTACTTTCCATCCAAGTTACGGGTGCAGCCACCATTAAGAGATCTTATTCCTTGTAACATTAATTTTCCTTTGTTCTCAGCTGTAAAATATGCCACAAATGACAAGCCTTGCATGATATGCGGCCTCCGAAGAATTATTGAATCTCAAAGAGCTGTTCATATTTCTTTTGGCGTCGCTGAGTGAAATGACAGATAATTTAGATGCTCCTAACAAACTGACAACTTCACTAATTTGTCATTTTCCCAGCAAAATTACATAAAATCCCCCAAGGACTATAGCATAATGACAATTATGCCTCTGATGGACTAGTTGGTTGGGTTGTCAGACGTATATGTTGAGTTTGTAAATGACAGCTGCTAAACACAGATAAAGATTCCTAATGTTCTTCACGGATGAATTAACCACATAGCTGGGTGGTTCTCCACAAATTGCTTGCAATTAAAAAAAAACTTCACTATTAATTATTCCACCCATATGTTTTCATGCCGCCTGTCTTTCTTTTGCATTCTTTCATTTGGCTGAGCAGAAGAGACCTGTGCAGACTCCATAAATCCTCTGACAATGTACCCATCTGACTGTTTTGATTTAACTGCCTCGTAAAATTTTACCTGGGAGAGCCGTTGTTCACCTAAAGCATTTTATCCCCTCTTCACTGAGATTTCAGTGGTTAGTGGTGAACTTCAAACTGCCTATGAAGAACTATGCCTATAAGTGCAGGGGTAACAAGGACAAAAGTTACACTGAAAAGATGAAGTAAAAAAAAAATATTTATTTTTTTTACATTGATTTGACATTTGTTCTTTGTTTTCTGCCATGTTTATTTGCATATAATATTAAGCGACCTTGAGTTCGTAGAAAGGCACTATATAAAATAAACATTATTATTATTATTATTATTAAAATAACCTTTTAATTTCTTTCACTTTTACACTTTATTTTAAGGTGATGTAGTTACATGTACTTACTATAATAACAACAGTAAATTATTCATAATTACAAGTAACTAACTAATTCTATAGTATACATGTAGTTAATTCATATTACTCAGTAATTTATAAGTGCAATGTAACTACGTCACCTTAAAATAAAGTGTAACCAACCTTTCAATTAATAGTTCTTAAAAGAACCATTTTCTTTCTTGATGAGAAGAACATTTTATAATCTGAAGAACCACTATTCCACTATAAAGAACCTTTTGTCCATTGGAAAGGTTCCACGGATGTTAAAGGTTCTTCATAGTCAAGTCAAGTCAAGTCACCTTTATTCAACACCATTGCTGAGTATTTTCTCCTTAAAACTGCAGTGAAAAAAAGTCTCAAAAAGTCTGTTTCTTACGTCACAAACTACCTTGTAACCAATTACGTCAATGTGTGGGAGGGCTTTAGCATATCATTAACTATGCTGAGAAGCAGGGGAGTCTCAAGAGAAGTTATCCCGGTATATTTTTCTGTTGATATGAAAAATAAGGTACATTTAGCAATATAGCGGGTGAATTATGCATATGATGAACTATTATGCCTTTCTCCACTGACGTTCTAAGCTGTTCAAAGCGTTTCTAAGGATACTGATTTTCAGAAGGCAGCGGTCTGATGGCGAACGGGAACATGGTCTGTGTAACATTAGCAACACATTATTAGGTGTTTGATAATGTAGTCAAGCCGAAGGCTAGTCATATCATTTACCGTTATGCGTTCTAGAGAGCGATACATAAAACTCATTACCATTTTGATACAACGACTTGTAGACGAGCCTGTATGAGTGGAGTCAGGGCTCATTTGCATATTTTATATTCATTACGCAGCTCTTTGCCATACAATGAGCATTCATAGTGGTCATGTCTGTCAATCTCCAAAAAGAAAATGGCAGAAGTGTAGTCTTTTGTACTCTATATTCTGTCTTCTGAAGTCACACAATAGCTTTTTGTGAGGAATAGACCAAGTAATTTAAGTCATTATTCTCTGAAAATTGATTCAAAAATACTCACTGATGCCAAAACATTATTGGTTCTCATGTGTGACACGCCAGTTTGAATATGTGGAATGGAAAACATTATCAGTATAAATAATGACATAAATGTCAGACTTTTCATGCAAAGCTACCGTATAGCTTTAGAAGACTTGGAATATAGTATATAAGAAGTATGGATACATTTTATGGTGCTTAAATAGTGATATTTTTTTTTAATGTTCCTTTGTTTTGCATAGGAAAAAAAAAAGTAGCATATGGATTTGGTACGGCATGGGTGAATAAAAAAATTCTTGATTTTTGATGGGTGAATGTTTATTTTTAAAAGAAATAACAATAAACCCAGGTTGGCTAAAATTAGGAAATGTATTTATCACAGATCATAATAGTCTATGAAGACTGCTGTCATCATTTTCATTGTCAAAATGAAATGAAATCAGCTCTTGTGTCTTGTGAGTATTGCTCTCATTTTGGGCCTCTTTTGACTGTTTGAGTTGCTATTTTACCCAGATGATTGGCAGCATTGCTTGAAAACGAGAAATATCAGGAAATGCAATATTTTTTAGTTTGTCCAATGTCTGTCACACAATGCGGTGCCTCAGAGTAATCCTGTTACAGTTTTCATTTTGAAGATTGCTCTGTGTGCGTGTGAATACAATCACTGGCAGACTGCAGGAAGGGTGTGTGTGTGTGTGTGTTTGTGTGTGTGTGTGTGTGAAGTCTGTGCTTGTGAATGTATACTTGGCTTAGAGCTGCAGATCAATTCACTGTTCCTCAGCAGGGACCAGGAGGGGACAAGAAGAAAGCCAGGGAGCGAAAGACCAATAAAAGACTTGTGGGCCTTCTGAAGGAAGAAATGAAAGGAGCCAGAGCATTCTTAGAAGGTGGAGGTTCTCAAAGAGCCTTACATTTTCAGACAGCGGTTTCTTAGAAATGAAGGGAGCAGAGAGGAGGGTCAGAAAAGGAGGCACAGCAGCAATATCTACTGATCCATATAGAGAAGCCTGCTCACAAAGTTTCTTATCCTTCAGAACACTGACCCCTCATTTAGAATTCAGCATGCTTTTAAAGAGCCAGAGTAATTAGCCTCAAGTTTGGTTATAATTAGCAAATCACCTTTGTAAGGTTATGGGGCCACAAAATAGGATCCTTTTTTAGCCTCAAGGGCCTGATTTTTATAGCAAATATTTTGTATTACAGAATATTATATGTACACATCAGCTGAATACTTTGTTGATAGCACTTTTGGGTTAGTTAGCTTAACTAGGCAAGACATTTTTTGATCAACCACCTACTAGTACAGCATCTGCCCGCATAAACAAACATAATATTTTCAGCAGGGCTGTCCAGCACATTTGCAGATCGTGATTAATTATTTGGACAATGTTTGTCTTTCATCATATTTTCAGGAGTCTGCACACAGTCTTACTTGGATGTTTAGAATGAGTAAGTGGTTTGCAGGCTTTTGGGAAAAGCTGATTGAATGGTTTCCACTCACCAGGAACATTATCCCTCCAGCATTTCTCATGCTCACAGTTAATACAAAATTATGAATATATTACCCTTCCAAAGTGATCTATTGGTCCTTTATGGTAGTGTATTTGTTTCAGATTTTACATTGGACATCCAAACCAAAATTGTTTATTCTACTTTGTAAATGGGTCATTGACGAATAAGGTTTTTAAAAGTGTAAAAAATAGAATGGAGATACAACTATATTTGAAACCATTTTTTAGTTTACCTAGGTGTTAACAATAAGATTTTGTGGTTTGTACAATCAATTAACACTGTTTTTTTGTCATTTTTTACAAGATGGACAAAATTTGTCACCAAAAAAGTCATTCGGTTTAACCATGAATATATCTAAAATTATTAATTTGCAGATAATTATTCATGAAAAAAAATGATTTGACATTGATGTTGAGATAGTATACAGTGTGTACCACAGAAGAAATATTAAATAAAATTATCACTGATCTCATAAATGTAATCATTTTATTGGACTACTCTAAACACTCCAACATATTCAAGTAAAACATTGCACGGGGAAAGGAGAAAAGCAAATGTAAAAAAAAAAAGCGCCTTATCTGCTTTATATTTGTATTATTGTAGTTCCTTTAGTTATTAAAAACAATATTATTCCATTTAATATTTACTATATCGGTTTTACCGAATGACCAATGCCGGTTATACCGAATGACCATGTCTGCTGCCCTTGACATTATGAATATTTAAGACAATAAACAGACACAAATAGCTTCAAAAGCACATTTTATTGTTAATATATATTAACAATATTGTTAATATAACAGGCTATTAATGTAAAAAGTACTTCAAACATTAAAACATTTTGATATCCAACATTTTGATATTGGAATGAACATATAACTCGTATCACAAATTATATTAATTAAAACATTACGGGCCCTATTTTAACGATCTGAAACGCAAGTATCAAGCGCGAAACGCAAGTAACTTTGTGGGCGGGTCTTGGGCGCTGTTGCTATTATACCGGCAGGATAAATGACTCTTGCGCCCGACGCAAATCTAAAATGTGTTTGTCTGAAGTTGCTTCATTATTCATAGGTGTGGTTTGGGCGTAACGTGAAATAAACCAATCAGAGCGACATCTCACATTCCCTTTAAGAGCAGGCGCGCTTGCTCCATGGCGGATTGCTATTATAACGGCGGATTTGCCAGGCGCACGCCAGGAGTGGTTCACAGCTCGTCAGAGCCGTAAAAGACAGAGAAGTGACATTGTATGGGGATGGAGAAACCCACCCAAATTAGCTTCGGTTAAACAGGCGTATAATAATTTGGCTAAATGTGTAAGCTAGATTTATGCCTATTTTTTCACATCTTCATGGACACCACAATGATTTCCCTCGTGTTGTAATATTGTTCCTTGTAATAATGTATGATTTGCAAAAATGAAAACTGCTGCGTCTGTGTGTAGATGAGATAAGCAAAGTGTATGCGCGTTGTGCACACGCTACATTGATTATGGCCAAGCATGCGCCCTTAAAATAGCATCTGAATAACGCGCCACTGACTTTAGACTAGGTTTTTTCTGGTCTGTGGCAGAATTGTTTTCTAAACCTGCAAAATAGCACCAGGGAACGTTTGCGCCGGAGCATGCCTCTTTGCGCTGAACCGCCCCCGGGAGCGCAAGTTCATTCCCTAATTTACCGACGTGCATCTGTGGAGGGAAAAGTCTGCTGTGCGCGGGTGCAAAATAGGAATGATACATGCGTCGGTGTACAAAGTCAATTGCGCTGGGTGCAAGATAGGGCCCTAAAACATTAAAACATTTAATTGGTCTTGGAACAAGTGTTTAAATTGTTAAACAATAATCTGCTAGGCTATATACATTCATGAAAAATGTTCGGATTTGAAGATATCCCTCTCTGTTTGGGTTGCTAGGGTGCTCTTAATGGTTGCTAGGGCGTGGCTTGATAGCTTCACAATGATCCTGAGAGACTGATTGGTTGCCTGAGTAAAATGAGCCCACCTCCTTGTCTCTATGACAATGTGCTGCAAAGATATCCTTCTGGGCCTTTTATAATGGTACTCTATGTAAACAGTTGCTAGGGTGCTCTTAATGGTCACTAGGGTGTGGCTTAATGGCTTCATGATGATCTTGAAAGACTGATTGATTGCCTGAGTAAAATGAGCCCACCCCCTTGTCTCTATGACACTGTGCTGCAAAATCATGTTCAATACAAAATCCCTATGCAATTTACCATAGTAGGGTAAACATGCACAATCCAGGTTTTTTGGGCATTCCCTTCATCATAGTATGTCTATGGGGTACTTTCAGGCACCTATATTATTGAATATAATAATATAAATGATAAAAACAAATGATACCTTTCCCTTCTTTTGGCGAGCATCTGTCCTTTTTTAACAGGATCAGCATTGATCCTTGCCCATAAGTGATATAATTATAAATCTATAAAAAGGTCAAAATTCAGTCAAAATTATATTTTAAATTTTATAATAATATACTCTGCACATACTCTGCATATTTTCTATTAATAAAATGTTGTATTTATTTATTCCAGATATGTACATATATGACCAACATACATTGCTGTCATTCGATACAACCAGTAAGTCATTCGTTATAACCAAAATTTCGGTTTAACCGAATGACTCTTTTGGTTATAACGAATGACAAAATCTTCATTCAGTGCTAACAAGCTGATATCTAGCTGCCTAGCTTGTTAGTTAGCTAGCTAGCTACCAAAAGGACAAGCAAACATTTTATATTTAGAAAACGTTTTTCAAATATTACAACATTATCCATGTTTTATAGCGGTTGTACCGAATGACCTGATATTTGGGGACATTTGTATGAACAAGTGAAAACATTAATTTTTCTAATAGTTAAGAGAGAGTTAATTACTTTGCTTCACAACTATTTTTTTTTTTTTTTTTTTTTTTATTAATGAAAAATTATTGTACAAATATATGAATACATCAGTAAACATGTCACATGAACTTACAAGGGAAGGGGAGGGAAGGGGATTGCTTCACAACTATGCGGTCCTTTGCAGGTGTCTGAATGATGTCACATCCTGTCACATAATATTGACCACATGACTTGATCCAAAATGGACCCCTTTATATTGGTTACTCTGAATGACATCAATGAAAATAATTTTTCCGGACATTCTTTCTCATAACAAAGCAACGACTTTTACACATAATTTTAATACCATTTTGCACTATGTTGATAATGTTATCTAATGTATAATGTTAATGTTATATAATGTTATAAAATCATGCCAGAATAAAAAAGATATAAATTTATTACATTTTAAGATATTTTAATCACAAATGATATTGCTGTATTGGCCTTCGGACGGTTAAACTGAATGACCTTTTGACACTTCAAAATCTTTAAAATACCTTTATATGTAGTAAAATATAATTAAAACCTTTTGGATTCAGTAAAAGAGATCAAGTTGTACTACCTTACATACTTTGGATGTTATATATTTGTTTTTTTATTATTATTAAGGCCTTTGGACAAAAAAAATGACCCGTCGCGTCATTGACCCAAATACATTTTTAAATATATTGTATAAAATGTATTGCTTAAAATGTCCTTAAACAGACAATTTTTTTGTTAAAATATATTTGTGGTCATAATTTAAAATTATGTAATTTAAAAAGTCTCTTAGTTAACTCAATCTTAATTGAGTAAAACAGTAATATTGTGAAATATTATTATAATTTAAAATAATTGTTTTCTGTTCTATTTATGTATCATTTATTCCTGTGATGGCAAAGCAGCAGTGTCACATGATCCTTCAGAAATCATTCTAATATGCTGATTTGCTGCTCAAGAAACATTTCTGACTGTTATTAAGGTTGAATGTTTTGTGGAAACCGTGAAACATTTTTTTGAAATAGAAATCTTTTGTAACATTATAAATGTATTTACTGTGACGTTTGATCAGATTATTGCATCCTTGCTGAATAAAAGTAACTTTTGAACGGTAATGTATTTTTCAAATGTTTATTTTCATAAAATATATACATTTATTTTGCTTCACTAACTATGCACATGTATAGAATTAGTTCAATTTTATTATTTGAATGTAGCATTTTTTTTCTTCTTTTTTCCTTGCTGGCCCATTTTTGTGTCAGGAACCACCCATTGAAAAACACTGATTTATGGCATGTGGTGAAATGTTGTAGGCCTTCCTTTTGTGGCAGACTGTACAAAAACCCTTTTATTAAGGTCATTTTATCTTTATTTAAGTGATTTACACAGTAGATTTTCACTTTTACCATTCACCAACAAATGAAAAGCTCACTTTGGTGGCACTGCCTTCTCTTCTACCATCTAGGGGGAGATTTTATTAAAGTCGATGGTGATGACTAATGAAAGCTCTTAGACTAAATGAAATAAGCAAACTTGAGAGGCTGGCGTTTGGAGCCTCTGCCCACCCACAGCTGCATGCTCATCCTAATCAATGTGGCCTGACAAAGAACCTAGCAAAGACACACATCCGTGCTTTATCGCAATGTCACCTGTTATAGATCGAATTGCTCAATTTGTAGATCATAGAACCGTCAACGATAAGTTTGTAAAATTCTGCTGTCAGTGAGACTGAATGTTAGCTTTCATTTTTGATTAATTGATATGAAAAATATTTGCATTTGTTTTCTGTTAGCATTTGACTTTATAAGGAGTTTTTTTTTCCAGCTGTGATTTCTCAGTAGTAATGGTATTAGAAGTATCAACAAGCAGCTGTGATAGAGACAGGAACGAGTCTTGTGTGACTGTTTGTAGCTTTGCCCATTAGCCTCCCGTCAGCTAATTACTGAGCCATGTTTCGATCATTCTTTTCCCGCAGTGAGATCTTGAACTCAATTTCTTTTTTTGTGTGCAATGTATCCAATCTAGATATTTGAACCTCTCCTAGAGAGTTTTTAGTCTGAGAAACCTCGTCATACAAAAAAAACAACCTGTCCAGCAGCAGTGAAGATCCACCCAGGTTTTCATTGCGGTTTATCACAGACCTGCGAAGCGTGTATGTGTTATTATAGAAATTAGGGTAAACTTGCACCATTTACTTCCTCGCAATTTTTTATCTGCACCAGTGATACATTACCTCCTCTTGCTCTCTATGGTAAGTGACCATTTATAATTGAATTAACTGGTTCTTCTCACTTCCACCCCATTTTCGTACACTATAAAAAATCTGAACAAATCTAAAACCAATTTGGAAGTCATTCACAGTTTTGTTTCACTGCATTAGTAGCAGAAAATAGCAGATGTTCTCTTTCAGTAACTTTTAATCTGTGCTTTTCACAGATTAAAAGGGCTCATTTACACCTGATATTAACATCCATATCAGGGGATCCTTTCCAAGTGGACAGCACTACATAACGAGTGTAAACCGGATTCAAACAGGTACATACAAAAGCCCTGAGAAGCCATGCATTATATTTTATCTTTTTCCTGTTTTGTTGTCTCATGGTCACAATTTAAGTTTTCTCATGAAATTAACATTTAAAAAAATCTTAATCTGTATACTCACAATTTCTCTGGTGAACTATTTAAATGGAATCTGTCAAACATTATTCGGTAGATGTCCCGTACATTTTTAAGATGGGATCTCGAGAAAACTATATATTTATGTCAAGAAAATAAAGTCTACATCTCAAGAAGAAACCTTTTGTTATGTTGAGAATTGAGACAATAAACTAAAGAAAAAAATCTCAAGAACACTTTTGCTAGATCATGGTCTCAACAAAACCAAAAATAATGCATGGTCTCTTGGGGGTTTACATAATGCATGGCCACATTGTATTGTAGTGTAAACACTATTATGTCCTGATGCTCGGACAACACTAAGGTCACGTAACATATTCTGTAACCATTGTTCCAAAACAAAAGATTTCAACTTTGTCAGCTAGGTGCAGCTTTAAAGGAATATTCCAGAAAAAAATACTACATAACAGCATTAAATGTGGAATATTCACGAATATTTTTAGAATATTGTTTCCCACAAAAAACATTGTAATCTGTTGGTCTTAATAAAGTTTAAAATAAAGTTGTATTTAACTTTGAAATTTCACAAAAATATATTTTCCTTTAC
Source organism: Squalius cephalus (assembly GCF_949319135.1). NCBI lineage: Eukaryota > Metazoa > Chordata > Actinopteri > Cypriniformes > Leuciscidae > Squalius > Squalius cephalus. Next base: position 11,114,020 of record NC_137130.1, read on the forward strand.
TTAACAAAATCTGATTGCAAATGGTCAGTGGAGACTTGTTTGAAACTGTAAGTGGCTAGCCTGGTTAAAACCAGACCATTCTCAATAGTAACTGAGTTATGGTCTGGCAAAGCTCCATAGACAAATCATTTCCAAAGGAGCGTCACCAACGGACGTCGCTCAAATGCCTCGTCAAGAGCGAAGTTACACTACGCCATAAAAGTATGTACTCTTTTTGTGAAGAAAAGGTATTTACTTTTGAATGTGTAGCAAAAAATTAGGCAAGCTTTGGGACATACTACTTCGTCAACTTTATCGGACGGATCTGTCGCGTGCATCCTGTCACTTAAATTGCCCTGTCAATCGTCGTGTCACAGTTAAAATCCTCTATTAAATCTAATTTAATTTCCTACCGTTTCGGAGAGAAATGTAGTAGCACGTTCATCTGCCAGTGGGTCTTTCATGGAGACTGTCCTCGTGTGTTTGCAATTTGAATATAATAATGCATTTAAAAGTTGAACGGACGTCGCTCAAATGCCTCTGGGCGCAATTGGATAGACCTAAAACCAGAGCGATCGTCATCGTGTAAAGCCCGCCTCAACGTTTCTGATTGGTGCCGCGATTTCTAGGCCATGGAAATGGGCTTGAATGAGCTCTTTGCCAGACTACTTCTCGAGCAAATCTGAATTTGCCGGAAGTTGTCTTGGTTTTCCCAGGCTAGGAAGTGGCAGTTTTGTCTCAAATGATCATTTGTGATAAGATCACAAGAACCAGATGATAAAATCAATTCACTCATCAACATATTTCTAGGATTAAATTTTAGCCAAAAGTTGAATGTGAGCATATTCGTAGTCATCTTAAGGTCCGAAGTGACAACTCTCAGGAAACCTTCAGCGAATAAATGGCCATCCGGCCACTTGAGCCGGAGGAGATTCGCCCATTTACACACACACACACACACACACACACACACACACACACACACACACACACACACACACACACACACACACACACACACACACACACACACACACACACACACACACACACACACACACACACACACACACACACACACACACACACACACACACACACACACACACACACACACACACACACACACACACACACACACACACACACACACACACACACACACACACACACACACACACACAGACTCAAGTACTGCCATAAAATGTACACAGGGTATATAAGTACCTGTATTATTGTGATTGTCAGTCTCTACCTGTGATAACTCACTCCAAGATTGAAGAGACACATCCATTAGATCGAGACTGAAGCATTGCTTCATCCTTTTTTGTCACATCTATTAGCCCATAGGTTACTCTCTCTGGAGATGACCTGCATGGAGGGACTTTTGAGCATTTATTTATTAGGGCCTCAAGCCATTTATCCCAAAAACTTCAATGGTGCACCTTCCAAATTCCTGGGAGGATTGATTACAAGAGCATTGTGGTGCCTTTGGTCCACATTACAAGATGTTTCATTGTTTTGTTTGTTTGCTCTCACCGATTTATTGATAGCGAAAGGTGTTGTATATGCGTGTGTGTGTTTGTGTTGGAGTGATTTAGACAGGGTTCCTGATTGAATCCAGTCTGCCCCTTCGTTTTCTGGTGACCCCAGGCTGACAGAAGGGGTTCTAATTCCCCCGCGGACGCGAATGCCCCGGTCCACCTCTAGCTGATGGGATCAGGAATGCGGTGGTTTCTTATTAATAACACACAGAACCTGAACCTTCAGGGTGACCGCCCCAATCCGTTATTGCTTCTCACCTTCAGCACCCCCAGATAATTAGCTATAAACAATCAGATAAGTTACGAGACACGTGTGCATGTTACACGAAGCAGAACATTGACAGAAACAAGGATGCAATTGCGTCTGACAAGGAGGACATGATTGTTTTTTGAATTACACATTTAGAAAGAATGAGTTTGCTTGTATTTAAATGAGGATCAAGGGTGATTTAAGCTGGTTTTAGTGATGCTGTTTTGCAACCAGCATTTTTCTGGTGAAAATAGTTGATTAAGCACATCTTGTCGGTTAAGCTAGTAAACAATTTTGAAGACACAAAGGTACAGTTGCACCAGTCCCTTATAAAATATTTCTTTAATTGTGATGTAAATTTAACACCAGGGACTGCTAGCTGTTGTTCCTTTTGTTTTTAAAGCAAAGCTTAGGCCATAATCTCTCCGTAAAATAACGTGAAGTCGAATATTTTGACCTTTATTTGATCCAATAAGAGGTCTCTATCTTTATAAACAGCCACACATTTCAGTTTTATCTTGTGGTTGATATTTTTAAACGGTAATAAATTACATGAATTACAGTACACAAGTAATCATGACATAATATAATTGGTATATACTGTATAAATATGTATATAAGGAACTAATTCATATTCTAATATTATTAACAATACTAATATAACAAACTACGTAAGAATTGGCATTTTTAATTTCTGTACACACACACGCGCACACGGTTATGTTTAATGGTGTTCAAATATCTAGTAGTGTGTATATTTGCAACTTAGTTCTCATTTATGCCACAAGAAGACTTGGAGCATTGGTGTTGTGTACAGTATGTTGTTGTATGATCATTTTTATCAAGCTTGTATATTTAAGTTCAGTAATTTCACTTAAATGACAATTAATAGGTAATTTTCATTGCCATTTAAGTTAAATTACTGAACTTAAATATATGAGCTTGATAAAAATGATCATTCTAGAAGAAAATTTCAGATGGCACTTAGAGGCTTTTGCATCTGAACTCTTCATATATATATATATATATATATATATATATATATATATATATATATATATATATATATATATATATATATATATACTTGTGAGGTCTGTTGTGTTTTGGTGTATGACTATACTCTACTTTAATGGATATTATATCAAGTCCCATTTGGCTAAATCTCTTTTAAAGTCACTTGTAATCAATTTAATTATCAGCTAAATTTTCCAGGGTCGCTATCAGGGTTTGTTTAGTTTCTAACAATTTGCATGTGGTGTTATTGAGTTAAATCGAGTAAATTGTCAACACCGATGCAATAGAAATAGACCCAGTTTCTCCAGAATGCCACTTTACGGTAACAGGCACATGTGGTAATGGGTCTTGCTACTTGAAATGAACTTTAAACAAGTTACAACAACCAAAGGCATGAAGGGGTCAGAGAGATTGTGTGAAATTTATGGCCCTTTCAACAGAGCTTCAGCATAGGATAAACATTCTTCTTTAATCGGGGTTTATAACAGACCACTAAAAGCTTTTGTCTCTTTATCTTTTAGCTCTGTTTTGTCCTTTAAGCTGTGAGATGGCCTCATCTCACTCTCTGTGCCACAGCCATCAGTTTCTGACCTCTTGACCCGAGTCACTTTGCTAAGGAGTTGCACTTTATTAATAGATACGCCGGTGTGAAGCAGAGGATGGTACTTTTGTGCAAGCACATCAGAAGTCCCATCCCTATCTTTTATGCTGACGCACATCCCTGTCCATCATTTAATTGTCCCTGGAAAAGCTGCAGCTGTTTCTCTGACCCTTGAACTCTATCGGTGGAGGTCACAGACCTGCTGCACTAATATCATTTTTGTAATTTACAACACCTTTTCAGTATCTAGTACTGTGGCTCAGTTCATGGTCATCAAATAGATTGTTCACCCAAAAATGTAAATTCTGTCACCATTTGCTCACATGTATTTCCTAACCTGTATAACTCTCTTCTATAAACACAAAAGGAGAGTTTTTGAAAAATTTAGTAGGTTGTTATTTTCAGTGAAATTACCATAAATGGGGAAAGGAGCTTTTAAGCTTAAAAAATAATGCAAAATAACCATCAAAATAGTTTTGTTTTAGTGACTAATTACACATTTCAGGCTATTCCTCCTGGAAATGAATTGTGTGACTTCAAATAACTTTGGATTATAATGATTAAGTATAGACTCTTATGGTGCTTTTTGTCTTCCGCTTTTATTATATTGCCCAGGATATGCTTAAAAAAATTCACCTTTTAAAGAAAAGTCATTAGGGTGAGTAAATTACTTTTAAATTAATTTTAAATGCATTTTTGAGTCAGTTGTTCCTTTAAAAATAGGTGTAAATTTCAGCAATTTCTTTTTAGATTCCTGCAGGCGTTTAATGCATTATGTAAATGATTTTTGAACGACTTCCAGTACACTCAGGGGAATACAGTCACAATTTTACGGCTAATTTTTGTGGTGGAACTGAAAGGCCGCCCCCTCATCCCACCCAGCGAGTTAATGTCTCAGTGTGCATATTAGAAGGGACTATGTTTCCTTGCATCACTGATTCTGTCCTTTTTCCTCATTATTTTTATTTCTTTTATTACAGTTTTAGAAATACTAGCTGTCGGAGCTGTGGCCTGGTGGTTGGCGCATGAGCTGGCTCCGGCTGTTTACTGATCCCATTCCCATCTTGTCTCATAGCTTAATAGTGCCAGCAAAACATCAAGATGACATCACAGTCAAAGGTAATTTCTTAATCAGTATTTTTGTTGTGTTTTCCTTTTAAATTACGCAAAACCACATAAAATATTAAGACTTTTTTATTTCATTTTTTTTACATCATTGGCAGATTTAAGTCTATTTTATGTGCTTCTCAAGTTAATTAGTTGTATTTTTAGATGTTGTTACTGGAAAACAAGACAAAAATACTACTTTAAGAAAATGATTTTTTTGCAGGGTTGTACATGTATACACCATATGTGAGAGGATTGCTGGAGAGAAGATGTCTTGACATCTCACCTATCACATTACTCAAGCTTTGAAATCATTGGTTCAGTTCCAGACCTCTTTCAGCCTATTGAATGTTGAACCAATGAATCACCATCTAACATAACATACCTTGAACTACAAAGAGGTGACGTGAGCTCCGCATGCAATCTGATCGTGTTAGTGAGCACTGAGAGTTGAGATGATGTGTAACCCCAGGCTATCTGTGATAGACACATACAGTATTACAGGCTGGCGGGCAATTGGAGAAAGGTGCGTTACTGGATACGGCTGGACCTGGCTAGACTGTGAGGACATAATACAAGCTGACACAAGTTCAGATTGGAGGTTGGCACTTTTGCCGCCTTCTCAGATTGGGTTTGACCACCCACACGGTTCTCTAGCATGGGTAGCCAGAGCGAAAGAGGCCAACATTGATCAAATCTGGCAGTATGTACAGGTTCTACACCTGGTTTATGAATTTTATTTTATTTTTGCACATTCAGTTATTATGAAAGCTCTGTAGCTCAGCCCACAGTGACATCTCATTGGTCCAAAGTCATGCTCCAGCTATATCAAAGATGAGATTGTACATTAAATCATATGTTGCGAATAGCTGTGAATTTGTTACGTCACAGCTTTTCTGTTTTTCAGTGTGATTGGACAAATTACTTGTTGCTGGAAACTTTTCGTGTAGCGCCTGATTAGGAAACGGGAACTTTAGAGTAGCTTGTCAACCAGAAACCTGCCGTATAAGAGTTTTTGGAGGCTCATTTGGTGAAAAATGGTCCTAATTTCCCACCCCTCTGAGAGTAAAGATTTCTTTTAGTCTTTAGCTCAGTGTGATTATGTGGGCGAACTTCCCGCTGTGGAGTGGCTACTTTTGTAAATCGAGGTGAATGCTGTGCGTTAGATGGGTTCTGTGATCTACTGGCCTGAATTCTGTGAGAAGACTAAAGAGATTGTCACCACAGACTGTGCTAAATCACACTTGTAACCTAATGCACATCAAATGCAGAAGACCTCCTCTGAACAGGCTTGATTAGACCCTTGGGAAGCGATCGGTACCCGTAATTGCCAAACTTAACGTTAATGTACTTCTTTTCTTAATCAACATCTCTACATGACCCTTCCGCAACTAACAAAACATGCTGAATCACAGTCCATTGTCTGTCTTTCTTTAATCTAGTTTGTCACAAACTGATACGATAACTCAAACACCTTTTTGCATTCAATCAGAGCTGGAGATTAAAGGCTGGCTCTTGTAATCAAGCTGCGCTTTTAATGGAGTTTTTGGTGCACTGAGAACTGTTGAGGTTTTGCTCTTTTCAGGCTCTTTTGAAGTGGCACTTCTGGGGCAAAATGGCTGAGCTGATCACGACCAGCTTCACTTCGCTGCTTTCCTCAGCTTGTGCAGATTACGCTCTCACCCTGCCAGACACCACTAGCCCAATTGGCCCTCACCAAATGGAACTCTCACAGCTATGACAAATGATGTGTATTTTGTGTGTGCGTGTGTGTATGTGACTTCATATCTGGAGCCATGACAACAAAAAAAGCCACTCTGCTGGATGATCAAGACCCTTGTTAAAAAACACATCCAGAACTGGGATGGAGCTCTCACGTAAAGTTGCGAACTCTGTGTTCTGCCATTGTTGCAACCTAATTTTGTCGGTGCACACATTGACATGCGGCCAACAAGCTTTTGTGCGTTGTTGTTGAAGTACTACTCCTACACACGTAGAAGCTCAGAGATTTCGGTCAAAAAAAGCTGATATGCTCTCCAAACACCTACCTACGCTCTCGACAGTAGCTCGGCTCTTTGTACGAGAATCCCAGATAAGTGTGAAATTGCATCGTTACAGATGCCAACCTGCCCCGAAGGCTTGAACACTCTTTCTGATGTGTCCTTTTCCATGAATGGAGCTTTGACACATTATCAGATACATTCCTGGACACGCCTGAAGTATTGGCCTATCGACTGAGTCTGATTATCCTTTTTGTGCCGTCCGTGAGGCTTGCGAGGAGGACAGCCTCCCGGCGATTTACCGGGCACACTCATGCGTGAGACGAGCGACTTTGCTCTGTGATTGCCGTGACCCACCCCTCACCCTCATACCAAAAGGGTCCTTTATGGCTCTTTTCCATTTCGCTCTGAATTCAGTCATTCCTCCATTTAACTGTGTAGACCCCCATTCCCCTGCCTTCAGGGCCCCCTTTGTCCTTCTAATGGCCCTGGTAGGGCATATTGGAGCAGGCATTAAAGAGATTTGGTGTGACTCAGGCTTTGAAGAATTAGACATGCTTAATGTAACCCTGACCGACCTGAGACTAGATCTGGGGCACGGGGTGAGCGAAGCTGTAATATTTGGAGCTAAGCTGATGATTCGTTTTTTTATTTTTAGAAATGGCACTAAATGGGATTTGACTCAATTCAATCCCAAAGATTTGGCATCACTTTTATAATATATAAGATCTCAATTGTTAAAATGGGCTAACAACATAAACTAACAATGAGCAATATATGTTTTACAGCATTTATCAATATTTGTTAATATTAGTTAATATAAATACAATTGTTCATTGTTTGTTCATGTTGTGCAGTAACTAATGTTTACAGATACAAGTTTTGATTTTAAAAATGTATTAATAAATGTTGAAATTAACATTAATATTATTAAATTCCGTAGAAGTATTGTTCATTGTTATTTCATGTTAAAGTCTGCATGTTAGAGTCTGAATGTCTTTTAATTTGTTTTCCATTTCTCTTCAATTGGACCTCAAAAATGATGTAAAGAGAAAATGACAAGTGCGAAACACTTAGGCTACAATTGTATTTGTTTTCCCAGAAACCCATTTAATTTGGAGACAATGAGCTGACGGTGAGCCATTTACTTTGCGAATGTCCTTTTGTATATTTATTCTAATTGAGAAACAGGTGTTTCTTAACCCTCTGCTGCAAATGAGACCTCCCAGGATCTGAGCTGGTGGGTACCTAAATTATTTGTGCTCTACTGGCTCTCATCAGCATTCCTGTGGTGTCTGAGCTAATGACAAGGTAACCTCGGCATAATGCGCCACCTAAATGACTGATTTCTCTTACATTTAGTATTTATGAGGACTTATGAGTGCACGCACGATGCTAAACCTGGACAATAGCATAATGTGGTAATCAACTTTGCCTGGAGTAAACATACTCCCTCTGATACCTGGCGGATATCTTGCACGCAAGATGCTAAACCTGGACAATAGCATAATGTGGTAATCAACTTTGCCTGGAGTAAACATACTCCCTCTGATACCTGGCAGCGCTGTTGTGGGCTGGCCCACACTAAACTGTTTTTGAAGTCTTATTTTAAAAATTTTCAAGGAAAAAAAAAAAGGTTTTGATGAAGTTGTGTTATGCTTCCATCTTCCATCAGCTTGTGGTGCGTTCAAGTCAGGTCGCAAAGATCTTATTTACAAGTTGAACGCACACCACAATTTTGTAAATACGACTGGGAAGCGCAGGATTTTCTTTAAGCCCTAATCTTTACGAGTTGGGGGCGTGTCAGTGAACAACATGGCTGAATACCACAATACTTAAAGGTATTTAGCAGTGATATTGTCAGGCTTTTCTATTTACAGCGAAGTAAGCTAACTGCCTACACAATATATTATAGCATTATAATATAACAATATAACATGTAACGATAAAGTATACAGTGGCTTCATAAATTAATTAAAAACATGAAAAAGCAAAACACACCTGATGCACATTCCTTGTTCTTCATTTTCTAGAAGTAGAGTTTAAGAACCTTGCTGTATTTTTGTGTAATTATTTAAAAGAAAGTACACCGCCACCCGACTCTGACGAAAGTGACTTGAACGCACCTGCCATTGTAAACACGACTTCCCACCTTCCTAGGAGGACTTGAACGCACCATTGCTTTCTGATTTGGTATTGTTTCATTCCATGTGACAATCTACAGTGTGTGTGCGTTTGTCTTCTCCCGACTCAACAGGATTTCTGATTGTAAATATTCAACATTTGAGATCGGCGCATCCCCGACTTTCTTCCAAGCAGATTCAATCACTCTTAACACACGATTACACCACAGGTAAATCTGATAAAATAATATGTAGAACCATCAAGACTTCTCCTAATCATGACTTTACCTAGGATTGGCGGAAGGGGAGAATTGGGCCCCAAATCGGTCAGATTATCTTGTGTGAGTGCCTTAAGGCATAGTTGTAGAGTTGTTTACGATTGCTAAGCAATGTCGCAACCTCACGGATCAATGTAGAATTCGACTAATGTGGATAATGTAATGCAATCATAATGAATTCATATTCAAATGAATTGTACTGCATTGTTTAGAGGTGTCAAAAATAACAAATATCTGCAATTAATATTTAATGGGTTTAAGTTTAAGTACTGTAGCTATGCTAATGTCCAAGTTAAGATAATAGAGTTAAGAAGTTTAAAATTAAAAAGGTTATGGGGAACACTGCTGGTATATTGCTGCCAAAGCCATATGATATATAGCCAGAGACACAGCTGGCAGCCCAACAGCCTGTGTAATGTCGGAGACTCTCCTTTTAATTTTTACTTTTGGAAGGATCGATATTTACTTATTGGATACATTTTTGGAAGTATATGACCCAACTAACCAAGCTTATGACCTGCTCACAGGCCAAAAGTTGGTGCAATAGAAGCTTTGTGCTGACACGAGGGAAAGTGGAAAGAAAGTAATTCACAAACCTACCTTTTTTTTTATTTGGGACCAGTGGAAGGGAATGCTGGATTTCACTAGTCAATGCCTTGCTTGGAGACTTGTTGCATCACAGTGATTTTCCATTCTTTCTCTCATAGACTGATGTCATGTAGTTAATGGTGGGAATGATTCTTAGTTGCTTATTGCGCTTAAATAGTCAAATACACACAAAAATAATGCCGGTCTTAGCGAGCATTCATGTAAACACAGTCAGTTATGTTTTAAGTGAAACAGTTGAGAAAGAAAACGCATGTGTAACAGTGTAATGTATCTGTGTGTCTAATATGACTGCTGCCAAATTATGATATAACATTACAAATATCTATATGCCAATTTTACCCCATGGTATCGAAGTCAAAATTGTGGCCAGTGAATTCAATAAAATCAGTAATATTGTGAAATATTACAATTTAAAATAACTGTTTATTATTTTTATTTATTTTAAATTGTAATTACAGCAGTCTTCAGTGTCACATGATCTTTCAGAAATCATTCTGATATGCAGATTTGGTGCCCAAGAAACATTTTTTTACTATCAATGTTGAAAACAGTTGTTCTGCTTATTTATTATTTTAATTTATTTTTAGTTTCACAAGTCTGAGTCATCACACCTGTAACTCCTATACTCCTGCAACCGTGTTTGACAATATGGTGTTAATGATGATTTTTTATAGGATTGGCCTGGCGCAATCAACTCAGTGTTACTACCCTGTGTGCTTAAAGCTGATTATGTTCTGTTGTTCATCTTACTGTCAGATAGACAGCCCAGGAGGTACATGAGAAACTGCTGTTGACATCTTACAATCTGCTCCCATCCAAGCACCAGGCTCATTGCAATTCCCTCTCGCTGACAGATCTTGATGCCCCCGTCTGACATCACTGTCATTTGATGAGGTGTTAGATGAAGAAGTGCAGCTCATTAAGAGAGATTGTGTTTGCTCTTTGACTATATCTGCTCCCTTGTCTCACAGGGGCCTTGCCTATAAGGTGGCGAACAGACCTGTGCAGTCATTCGCAATTTTCCGACAGCATTACAGACTTCTTCATTAGTTGGGTTTGTTTCCATGGAAATATGCTAGGGCTTGGGTAGCCTTCTGGGCGCATGTTATCCTGGCTGATCTGGGTGCTATTGACAGAAGCGCTGCATGTGCATTCATTAGTCTAATCAAGGGAAGTTCCTTAAGCCAAGTGCACACGGCCCATGGATAATTGACCGTCCACTCAGACTGTCCACTACTCCTGTGAAACCAGCGAAGTGTCCCAGATGGGAATTTTATTTTCTCACACTCTAAAATAGCTAGACAGACATAAAGTGCAATGGGCCATTTTGCAACTATACCGGAGGGAAAGAGTCTTGAGTGCTTTCTTTGGCTTGATCTTTCTTCTACCACTTTGGTAAGCGCACTGCATTCAGAAGCGCTGCCAGCTCGCCCCACTCTCCAAGGCAAGTTTAGAAGTGCCACCAGCTGTTTTGAGCCTTAATTTGTTAGTGTGGGTGGTGCTTGTGCATGGGCACTTCTGTGTAGATCCTTAACGCCTTCGCTATTTGGCATTGGGACTAATTAGCTAACAGCTGTTGAATCACTGTTGGGATGCAAGTTGTTAACAACTGCTTTTGAACTTTACAAATGCTTGCTTGTGTAAATGTGCTTTTTATGTGTTGATTTTCTTTTTTTACCCAAGCTCGTCTCTTGGGCTTAATGCAGCTGGTTCAGACTGACCTCTTTTCCATCACAGCAGCACTTCAACATCAGCAGAAACCAGCTCTGTAAAGCGCACATGCCCAACTAAAAATGTCCAGCCTGATCTCACGGCAATTCGTACGAATTCGTACGAATTCATACGACCTCACTCGTACGAATTCTTTACGATTTTTGCGAAATCGTACATATTTTACGAATTGCCCAATTCGTATGAATTCATACGAATGACCTACCCCTGACCCCGCCCCTAAACCTACCCATCACGTGGGTTTAGACAAATCGTACGAATTCGTACGACCTCACTCGTACGAATTTGTACGATTTGTCTAAACCCATTTGTCTAATTAGCCACTTTCTTATCACTCGTATATGAATTGGTCGTGAGATAGCGTTGAAATGTCAGATCCCCAACCAAAAGGGTGTACATGACCTCCTCTTCATAAATTGGCATTGCTCTAGCATTCTGGAAAATTTTGGATTCTGTTTAAATCAGAATGCACTTTTTCTAATTTATGATAATGGAATCGTACGAAGTGTGCATTTTCAATCTGTTATTTAGAAATAATAGTATCCATCCTTCTTTATTACTTCACTGAATAAGCACGTTTAAACAACATAAACATTTTTCAGTTAGCCATATTTCCAGTTTATTTCCATAAATTTCCAAAAAATAAAAGATGTAGTGATTAGCCAGACCAATAATTATGTAAATAATTTTCAGAGTGAATTCCATTTTTTTTTTTTTTAATTCAAATAAAAGTTAATTCTTTAAAAATGTTATTTCTAAATTCTAATAAATGATCTGTATGTCTCATTAAATAAAATTATTGATGATTTATCTGCCCTATAGAAATCTGCGTCAGCAATGAAAAACCCACAGTGGTTTACCACTAATCTACTGTACAGTAAATAGAACTTTTATTTTTTTGAAACATTAAGAACTTATTGAGGATCATTATTTTTTTATTTTTTTTGTGAATTGAGGAAATAGTGTACAAAAGGTTCATTCTAAAACTGGTAAATGTATTTTTATTAATGTTAGTTAAGTTAATTTCACATTGGTCAGCCTATAATCTACATACCAAATCAAATTCTTTTATTTATAAAATAATGGAAATTCATCAAGGATGATTGTTTACGATATTACCCCTTTTTTTGTGCATACACATTTGAAATATTAGCATAAGGTCAAGTATTAATTTTCCCCATCAAAGTTTCTGGCCTGTTTTTCATTTCTCCTGCATACTAAATAGGCTACAACACTTTTTACACATGAGCCAATACACCCACCCAGCCATCCATTATTACATAACCTCTAATAAGCAGTCTTGACCCAAGTGCATACAGTATGCAAAGAGGATGTGTGCTTTTCTGTAGCATTCACATTCTTGATCATTGCCTTTGCACTTGCAAATGCTCTGCAAACATTTTCATTTCCTAATTCAGCTTGACAAGTCAACAAAAATGTTGTTCACTCTCTATTGTGATTGTTTTAAATCTAAGAGATGGTTAGTGTTGTGAATAGCCCTGTCTCATGCAGAGGGCTGACTGTATAGCAAGCCATGTTCATTTGCCTAATTAGTTACCCGCTGTTGCGAGAGGTATAATTGAGAAGGCATCATTGTAATTTGCAACATAACCAAGCTAATAATTTGTTATTGATTGCCTCATCATCAAATGGTGAAACTGTAAATTAGCCCCTGGTGCATCTTGGTGGATTGCATGGATTCGCTCGTTTTTAAAACACTCAAATAATATTACGTGCCACAAGATTAACTTTGGCCCTGCATGAAAGATGGTGATATGCTGCTGGCTTCTTTGTGGCTATAAACTCCATATATCATGTCTTCACTGAAACAACATTAACGTCGAAGGTGCACAACTTTTAACAGCATTTGTCCACAGTATAAAAAAATTCTGGTGTGCTGATGTCTCTGAAAGGCTTTTTAACAAGTTTAGCCAGCAAGTTTAAATAGGGGTCAATGTTTTGCTGGTTAGTCGAGTTAGCCCCTACTGGTAGATGCTGGAACTACAAAGCACCTCTCAGCCATTCAATAGTTGCTGTGAAGATTAAGTACAACTTTTTTACTAAGTATCAACATAAATGGCAAATATTTAAATATAAAATCTCAAATATACATTTAAATCCCAATTCTTTATGTAAAACCTGTTAAATACAGTATGCAGATGATCCACTGTGGCAACCACTAACAGGAGGAGCTGAAAGTGAGATTGTTAGTTGTGAAAGTGAAATAAATGGGTAGTTTAAATTCGCTTTTCGTCTCTTCTGAATTTGCGACCACGTCAGTAAAATTGGGCTTATTTTTTGCTAATGGTTTCTTTAAGGATACTAGATTCCAGCTAAGGACAATGTGGGAGTTCAATTAAAGCTTTGTTTCCTAGGTCAATAGGTTTGCTCACTGAAGTGTGACACATTATGATTTGAGCAGTTAGCATATAATGTGTGCAAGGAGATTGACGGGAAGCTGCTCGCGGAGGGCGCAGCGATTGAGATAACTGCTGTGTGTTGTAATATGACTGCACTGGGGCTGCTCTGAATAGAGATGGAGATGTCATGCCTCACCTCTAATAAGATCAGCCCTGATATTAAAACTCCTCCGTATATGAAGGAGACGGAAGTGCCTCTGCACTTAAGGGGTTTTATGCTGATCAAGCTGGGCTACCACTTACTGCCAGAAACTTTTAACAACTACACCCACCACTTGCTTCCTACCCCAGTTCCACTCTACCAGCCATCACAGGTCAATTTAGCTGTTTTTTTTTTAACCTCCATATTTTGTTACTGTAATTGTTGTGAGGCTGAAAGGTCTACTTTGCTACTTTTCAAGTACTAGATGTCTTTGTAAGAGTTTTGCTGTGGAGTCCAGGTGTTTTTCCAGGTGCTATTGTACACACAGCCAGGAAAAGCACAAGTTCTGAACTTCTGGCTTTTTAGTTACTGCTTGTGATGAAGGTACCATGTATAATTCTTGATAAGGATTTTTGAAGTTCAATATGACCTCGTTGTGATTTAGGATTCCCGCGGATCCTTAAAAAAATTGAGTTTTTAAAATTTAAGGCCATAAAAAGTCTTATTTTTTACTTATGAAAGGTCTTAAATTTTAGATGACAATTTGACTTAGACATAGGCTATCTAAATTCTTTCCAAAATATTAAAACGATCTAATTAGCGTACATTTATTATTCTTTCTTTGTGGATTTGCGTGTTCACGTGACAATTCGCGGCAGCATAATCTACGTCTGTCTCCGAGCCCGCGAAACGGGAGAGAAGAAGAAAATGGTTCATGTCAGTTCAATTGTAAGTTAATTCTTTTTGTGGCTAGGGGTGTGCGATATGTATTGTTTGATGATATTGTAAATTATTGTTTTAACGATGTGCGAGACTGAGGTACTGCGAGCTGACATTGTATTTGCCTCACGTGCTTTCACTGCGTGAATATGTGTGCAGTAAATTAAGTCCTCAAATGAGTTTTTGTCTTATATCATATTATGTTGTTATAATACAATATCACACGAGCAAGAGTGCCGTTATCCCGTACACAATTGCAAATGTGATATTTATTTTATACAACAGTTAAATGAACAATAAATAAACATTGTGAGTTACATTTTATAAATAAAATATTGTTTGTTTTCTCTTTATTTCGCCAACGAGAATTTCAAAATGAAACCGTAGCAGATTCTCAATGCAACAGATAGCGATGATTTTTTGACTGAAATCTGCGTTTTGAACAAATCAATTTAATGATTCAATTGAGTCGACCATCACTTGCTTCTTTCCCGAATGAATCAGCCATTTGAACGAATCGGTTGACTCCCTCAACTCACTTATTAAGACAGTGACTTGCCGCCACCTACTGGCGGGTTCAGTTTAATTTGAATGTACCCTTAAATTAAAACGTTAAAATTAGAAATCATTTCATATTTAAATATTGAATTAAAAAAACAAAATAATTTCATAATCTTTATTTATGCAATTGTAAATGCAGTATAAATATGTTAATGCCACTTCTGATGCCGCTTCTGTGTCACCTGCAGACACTGCAAAGATGGATTTTGATTTAATGATTTAATGTGACTAGTAACAGCGGTATTATGTTATTATTCTAATAGAATTTAATTCGAATGTTAGAATTTGACATAAAAGGTGATGCATACATCTAAAAATGTCCGTATATAGGTGAAAATGCCCCTGGAAATTTATTTAAGGTGGCAAATATTGCCCCTTAATATTTTTTATTTTTATTTTTTGTCACAGCTGTGAACTGACCACTGCATAGAATATGAAAATATGAATATCTTCGTGAGTCAGTTGTCAACAACAGGCCTAAACCAGCCATGGTTCCAGCACAAAAACACAATCAGCAAAATATCATCTAATTATTATCAACAAAACTTTGAAAATATCGATATATTTTTGTCAATATTGACCTTTACCACTTTCTGTTCATACACATTCAAATACATTTTCTTCCCCCCCCCCCCCCCCTCTCTCTCTCATTGTCTTTTTCTCAAAGTCAACAAAACTTTATTGACGCAATCATAAAGAAGTGAAATATTGGCAAACTATTCGACTCCCTTGATAGTAAACGTGTGTGTGAACTGCATAAAATGAAAACTTTAAAGAAAGTGCAAGAATTAAACTAAGAGTAGTAGTATATTTACAAGGATTCTTTGTCTCCTCTCTGAACAGGTGCATTCCAGAGGCCTGCCTTGGTAGCTAGAGGAGAGGTCGGCCTCCGTCAACATGATAGTGTTGCCACGGTTCGTGGCTTCCCTGGCTGTGCCCGGCCTTATCCTCTGTTTCATCACTCTTCCATTTCCTGCTATTCTATCCCAGAGGCCCCCTCTCCCCACAGAGCCCTCCCCCACCCCAGCACCCCACACAAGGCCGGAGTGTACCCGCCTAGAGCACCCCATCGTCTCTATTCAAGGTGAGCATTGATGTCTCTTGCAGTACATGCATTCTCACTCCTGGGATATCACAGCAATATTTCAGTTATCTCTTGGTATCTCTTGCAGTACATTTGACCTGTTGGGTGCTTTCATCGATTACGCTTAAGGTAAACGTAGCTTTCAGCCAGAAGCAGATATCATCAGGTGGTACCACCTGAGGTAAGGTTACTTTAAGGGTAATCAATGAAAGCGATAAAATCAATGAAAGCACCCAACAGGTGTATTCCACAAATTAGTGTTGGGGAAGCAACTTTTGAAATTCGAGCTTGCCGAACTAAAAGTTAATCTAAAGTATCAATGTTAAAATGTTTTCTTCTATCACACCTTCATAGAGACAGTTTAAGTGTGCCATTTGTTGGAAGAAGAGCATTTCTCAGTGGAGATATCTAAACATTACTTTGTTTGGTTATCCAACCAGCCCAGCTTAGCAACATTGGCTCAACCTATAGTTTTAATCAGTAATTAAAAATTAACAAATAGAAAATTAACAATCGCATCAAATATATACAACTGAACAAAGATACGATTAAAATAAACAGTGTTTTAAGATTTTCAGGTATCCAGGTACAAAAACCTGAGGTAAGGTGAGTTGTCTCGGGCTTGAATTGTTAGTCATTTTGAAATGCTCACAAAGGAATCGAAAAGAGGAATAGAAATTTAGATTTTATAACAAGTATCCGATTCCTGAGTATTCTGGAATCGACTTTCGATTCCCAACTCTACTTACTAATTCCTTCTCATTCGTGATCAGCAATCTAAATTGTTACCAAAGTAACTACTGTAACTACATTGAATTAAGTCTGCAGTTTCTTTTAAACCTTTTCAGATTCTACTTGGAATATTTTACAAAACATCTTAAAGCTGACAATGCTTCCATCACTAAACGAGTTTAAGTTACTTTTAACAGATTAGGCTATGTGTTTTATCCTTTGGTAAATGATCCTTGATTGTGTTTTTCTGTTTTGATGTGTATTTGTATGTTTATGTTATTGTAGCTACTTTCTTGGCCAGGTCACTCTTGTAAAAGAGATTTTAATCTCAACCTGGTTAAAAAAAAGAATGAATGAAAATGAAAAAGATGATATATTATTTATGTGGCATAAAAACATTCAGTTTTTAAATGAATGAACTCAGTTAGGCTGAATTGTATTTTACCAATGGTATATACAGAAAGACAGTGCAAGAACTGGAAAAGCTATTTTTGAAAATAGCTGCTACTGTCATATTACAGGAAAATATATTTAGTTGCATGGCTCAACATTGGCAGTCTTTTTGTTGGCTAACCCATGCTTGAAGGGCACATAAGGTAGCTTGCATATCATTTTAGGGAGTGTGCATACCTTTATAAAGCATAGCTTTAATTGCCAATAATCACAGGAAATCTTTTGTTGCAAGATGTGGCCAGGCATGTTCACCATCATTATACTCAATTTTCTGACAAAGTCCACTGCTGGAATTCAAAGTGTTTAGGAATGTAGTGCTCAGCCTAGTTGTTTTCCTACTGTCCCTGTATATTAGACAGGCTCAGATCTACATTTTTTTTGTTCCGTTTATCTTATTCATTGGGTTTTCCACACATTTCAGACAGTGATAGAGCATGCTGAAGATAGCAAGAGATAAACGTCTTTCATATCGTCAAGATTCCTATCCTCCTGTGTCCTAGCACACAACGAAAACAGAATGTGCAGCCATACCTTGATATCGCTTACAAAATCTTTTCCATACCCATGGAACAAAGGTGTTTTCTACTCCAATAGCATATCTATTTAGACAGCAGAGTGTGTTTGTATTGAATATAATATGTTGACGATCGTCTTGGCCATGGGGTGGGAGCAGCGTGTTTTTTGACCCGCTGAGGGACATGACAAAGATTGCAGAGTAATGCCTCATGGGAAACAGAAGAAATCGATGACTGGGGGGCTCTATTTAATATATGAAACCTGCTTGGACATTAGAGCAGTCGTGGCTCATATAGACATCGCCTATGGCCATTTCCATTTATTGCTTCCGAAAAAACTCAGGCTTCATTTTGAGTTGTCATTTTATGCTTTGCTATTAAAGCAACAAGATATTTTTTTTCTTTTCATAGTTTTAAAGTAGGACTGGAATTACAAACGGCCTTGTTCACAGAGTTAGAAAACGCCTCAATTTGTAAACAAGCAGTAAATCCTAAAGCCGGATAAGCAAGGAACTATCTTTTTATTTTTCTGCCGTTCTCATTTTATTTTTTCGTTTTTTAATGGTATTCTATTCCCTTCCGTCATAGTAGCTTCCAAAGCGAAGGCATTGTGGTATGCATAGCATTCATCATAAGAGCTGCTGAACAATTAGCTTTGCATTGTCTCGAAGACCCTCTTTGTGTGTTCTCAATGGCATGGAAGTCCCATTGCACACCTTAATGCTTTCTTTTATGCTGAAGCAGTGGTATGGAAGTCCTGGTACAATGGAAGTGTTGGCTGAACTTGAGATTAGGTTCTTTGATGGATGAACGTTCTTTTAATTGACGCCTTCTGGCGGCTGCTCGGTGGAGTCACCTGAGGCGTATTGGGGCCCTCTATCTCTGATCTCTGACAAGGTCTGTAGATTCACACATGCCTTTGAACTATTCTAAACCATGGAAATGATACTCTTAAGATGATTTAGCACGGTAGAGCATGACCACCATGGTTGGTCCCATTCTCATGGCTAAACCTTTCCGGGGCTCATGATATGGGTCTAGCAACCTTTAGAAGTAGACTTTACAGTGCAAACAATGACTTCTTAATGAGTTTGTATGGTGTTATTTTTTATTTATTTTAAATGTGTTTAAAATTCCTTGAAACAAGATACATTTACTTGAAGACTTTTTTTAAGAGAATGTGTCTGTAGTTAGAGTGTTTTGCACTGGTTGTTTTTTTTTTTCTACTTGGTTTAAGTACAAGTAAATAAGTTTGAAAATCTGCCAGTTCAGTAACACTAATGCCTGGTTTCATAGACAAGGTTTAGGCCTAGTCCCAGACTAGAATGCATGTTTGAGCTGTTTCAACTGAAAGCAACTTGCACTGGCATATATAAAAAATGTCTGTGCCATTGTTTTGTCTCAAGATTCACACCAGTAATGTTTTTTTGTAAGGCACGTTTATAAAAGCTACTTAAATGTCCTAATTGAACAAAGGCCTAATCCTGGCTTAATCTAAACCCTGTCTGTGAAACCAGGCCTAAATATATTTATATTTATGATACAGTTTTTGAAAACAAGTCCGAATATCTTATGCAGTGTTGCTTCTCAAATAAACTTATGTGAAAAATTTGACAAAATACTTTGCATTGTAGGCTTGTTTTTAATTGCAAATAAAGCTAGAAACTAGGAAAGTAGTGTAAGATAATGCTGTGTATTTGAACGTTTTTATGGTGTAATATAATAAATTATTTAATTGTAAACGTCCACTGATAATGCTAGTAAAAGTCACACCAAAACCTTTGTGTGTGTGTGTGGTTGTACCCTTCAATTCTTTGTGTTATTCTGTGTTTCAGAATAATATATCCTACTTCCTCCATATTATTTCACCACGACTGGCTGGTCTAAGTTGCCGACCACCGATTAGGCATCATTGATGTGCAAATGCGAGCAGTCATGTGTCAATGCATTCATCTGACTTCAGAAAGTTGTGGAAGTTTGGAAAGAGACGTTTCTGCAGTTTCCTTTCAATAGATGGTCTGTTTGGCCTGGAAAAGTGTTCAGTTTTGAAATTCCAAGTATGTTTACATTGAACCCTTTTATTTCAAGAGATAATTTTCATGGCTACCACTTTAAGAAACTCAAAGTTGTTGGTGTGTGGTTATATAATACCATATTGAAAGCAACCTGATACTTATTCCCCTTCAGAGAAAATCCGTATTTTATTCCTCGCATGTTATACGTGACACAATCCCCTCTAAAGTCATGGAAAAGCATATCTCTATAAACCAGCAGCAGCAATAGCATGCTGGTACTACAAGAAATCTCAGTTTTAGGTATCTGGGGACATCATTTGGATGGATTTTTTTGTGTGGGTGTATGTGTTTGTTTTTTCTTCTTCTTCATGACTATGCTTGCACAATCACACCTGCATGCCTAGTCTATCTACAAGGATATCAACATATCACTGCAAACACAAGCATGCTGAGTTGAGAAATGTTATGCTTCTGAAAGTCTGGAGACTTATTCAACAAACATCCGCTAAACGCATGCAATATTTCAGCAATAACCTGTGCTGTATTCAATCCAGTTTAACCAGCTTCAAAAATTGTTTTAATGAATTGTCATTATTTTCAGGATTGTGTATTCACTATTTTGTATAATTTTGAAATAAAACACTAAAAAATAATTACAAAAATTTATTTAGGCATCACAACATTGTGTTCAGAATGAAAAATAGATATTCTAAATAGATAAAGATGTCTAATAGTGTCATTAAATGTATGTTTTTTAAAGATTAACTTATAGTGAGCATTATATGATGACAAAGGTAAATGTAAAAATAAGTGAAATGAGCATACTGATTAAATATTGCCTGATAACCGATATAGTGCCAATTAATCTCAAATCAAAAAACCTGATCTCCTTTAAGAACTAAAACAGTACCAACGGACACAGTTTATTCTTAAGGGCTGTTCACACAAAAATAACTTTTTTGCATTCCACTGCCCTGCTGTTTCATTATTTTTGCTATGTAAAAATGCGCTAGACAAACGTCTTTGACCATTGTGCTTGAATCGCACATCTTTTACAGCATCTTGTGCATGACATGCTGGTGCTGCCCTTAAAATACGGCACTTTAAAAGGTTAAAAAGGTTAGACCTTGTTTTTTTTTTCTCCAATTCACAGCCCTGCATCTTGTATTTTTGAACACAAAACCATGCTCTCTTTCTGAATTCAGCCTATTGTTGTATAAAACCAACATCTATAGTTACCAGATTTGGATCTTGGTCATTTATTGGCCATGTAGACATTGACAACAGCACAATTTAATAGCTAATGTTGGGTATGGTGTGTCCTTGCTTATCCAATACCAAGAACATAATGCAAAGTCCCAACCTGTTAGGCTGGAATTACAGTAATCTGTCCCGAGAGAAGTGGTGCCACAGAGCCATTGTCTACCTTCCACTCACCCAGCCATTGTAATTGTCTTGAGATTGTTTGTCTCGTCTGTAGAAACCAATCTCTAATGGGTAATAGTGCTGTTGTTTAACCGCCGGCCCCATTTAAGGGGACCTTGAGAAGAAGAAAAAAGCAATGTTGTTCTTTAACTTCAGGCCCTTACTGCTGCCTCCCTCCACCTAATAGGTCCTTGATTTCAGAGGCACTGCTGCCTGAACTGTGTTCTGTCATGTTGTTGGCCCCACTGTTACAACGGACACGGAAAGTACAGGTTTTTGTCGGTGTTCACAAGTGAGCCTAACCTTGCGGTTCAGTTGGAGCGCAAGGTTTACGTTTGCTAACTGTAAATGAAATGTAACTTGGTTAGTGGTTTGAACTGATAGCAGTAGCCCTGATCTACTCGCCCTTTCCTATCCTTTGTATATGTTGACGTGTTACGCTTCAATGGATATTTGAAATTGCCAGCCCAGGTTTCTCTCATTGGCTTTGTGAAAGGTGCTCTTTCAGATGTTTGCCTGAGTTGAACCGGCCCTCGATTTACGGCCTCCTCCTCAGAGTGCCCTTACCCCCGTCTGTCCTCTCTTGTTGTGCCGTGGCATTTCTTGGGGCCCTCATTGTCTTCCTATTTTTATAATCGGAGTGCAGTCTGCGTAAGAGGATTTCGATTCCTGTGGCTCTCTCTGCTCATGCAGTGACAACAAGGGGATGCAACAGCAGGAAAATCACACGGCAGGCACAGGGAAGACAAAACACAAAACCAAAGCAAATTCGGACTGTGCTCAGATAAGCTCCAGCCTGCATCTTCTGATAAGATTCTCTGAGCTCAGATGAGAGATGGGCCAGTCTTTTGAGCGAAGAGATGCAAAGTATGGACTAGATGACTGTCTCTCTCACAGGACAGACTAGTGCTTACATGTTGTGCTTTGTGAACCCATCTCCTTTTCAGAAAGAGTTGGGCCTACAGCAGTCATGCTGATCCATATTCAATTTCTCATTATTGATTCGAGAGAGGACTGGTTCTCTTAGGGTATTTGATTACTTGTTTCTTTTGGAAAGTGTTCCTCATTGATGACTTTTTTTTTTAGCCTCACACTGCATAAAATATTCCCAAATCTACTCCCTAACCACATTTCGGATATTATAGTTTCATTGTTTTTGTATTTAGTATTTAGCTTAAAGCAATGAACTCAGCAAACATAGATGGAAATTATGCTTTATCTATTTATTTTTTTTACATCATGATTAAAAAGAAACATAATAGGGCAATGTTAAAAACCCATGATCTTGCTGTTTGTGGATTAGCATTAATGGTTTTTCATTTGCATAGTGTTGTAGTTTTGTGATCCTTGTTTGAATATTTTAATCATCTACATTTGTTTGTGCATAGATGCATGTCACTTCTGATTACTGAACTAAACTTTTTACTTAGAGGTGGAAAAGTGCATTTCGAATAGGCTATTTGTAAAAATGTTAATGTTTACAGCATTTTTGAACGTTATGCCATCATAAAGTCAGTTTTTTTCTTTTTCATTTCTTTAGTCATTGTTTATATGTGTATATATAGTTGTGTTTGTGACGATCATAGCGAATATTCATTGTTCTGTTTTGAATGTCGTACATTGTGTTTGTTTATCATAACTATCCAAGTATGCTTATTCTAAAAACCTGATTGTCAAAGAAAACCATGTTTACATGAGATTTGAAATGATCAGGGTTTTCCCATGTTTAATGGCATATACACTCCTTGAGTGGCATTCTAGTATTTTCTTAGAGCAAAATTGGAGAAATGGGCAAAAAATTCATGTAGATTTTACATGATACAATCATTCCGTTGTGTTGTTTTCGGATGAAGTTCAGAAACTGTTCAATGTGTTTCCATGACCATACACGTTGTCAGATTGTTAAGCATAATTGGTGTATGATTTTGCATGTGAACTCTGTGACTGCTGAAAGTTTGGTATAATTCTGTAGAATCTGAACTCCCATCATTCGTAGTTCTTCACATCCTCCCTTGTGTGTTCATTTATTAAATATTTTGGCAAATTTCATTATGCTTTCAGCTAGCAATAAAAGTACACGCAACCCTGTTTAATCCATATTTAAATTTTACATAATTGAATGTAGAATTTACATTTTACATTAAATAATGTAATTTTTTACATAAAAAAATGGTGGGCACCCCAGAAACAAGAAACAAGTAAACTAGTCTATCAGAAACAAGTCTGCAGTTTCCATCTGGGCCTGTAATTAGCTAGCGTTTGTGTGATTTGTAGCATAACAACAGCAGTCTTGCAATCAATACCTGCAGCAGCGCGGCCAAAATCACCACCTCTGTCTTCCTCTCTGCGTGGAGCATTAAGAACCAGTCAGTTGTAAATCTCTGAGAACAAAAAAACATAATGATTATGATTTATGTCCTCATGAGCGTCTTGGATGCAGACTGTTGAACCTGTTCTTGTCCCTCGGATTTGCTGGCTAACACATTAATCTCTTCCAATGCGTGTTTGGTGAGGAAAATGCAATAATCGTCCATCAACCCTTTTCTGGCCCGGCCCTCATATTTATCCCTTTTTATTGCATATGGATTGCTGGACGCCAGGCAGACTTGATGATGTGTCGAAGCTATCCGTGCATATAAAAACACCGTTTATATAAAACTCACCGAGGCTTAGAAGTCCATTAGAAAGGGAACTTTACGATCACAAGTTCTGTAAGCAAAATAAAAACAAACATTCAGATAACCTCAATGTGGTGGTGGACACACATTTTGTTTATTATCTTAAAAAATCACTAAGAATGGGAGTTAGAGCTGTTTATGTTATGATGGTTTTTCTGGATAAAGTATTTGAGCCCTGGAGGACATACAGCTGAACAGCTGAGTCTGTTTGTTTGCTTTTGCAAAGATCAGCTTTTTCATGCTGCGCCTGACGTTTAACTCTGGTGTGGTTTGGTCTAACTCAGGTGACTCCGAGGTTATCATGACAATCCCTCAACCTGCACAATCTATTCGGTTTGCAGTGCACCTGTTTTACGCTTTATGAAGCACTCACACTCATTTTATGCCCCGCAGGACCTGACTAAAACTGGAATAGATATTCATGGTGGTCCTAGCAAGTCTATTCTGGGGTTTTTTTTCTGGATTGTTGCTGGTCTAACTGGCAGACAATGCTGGTCATCTAGTTTTGTTTTTCATTTAAAGCTCATTGACGAAGGTTAGCTGGTGAATTGCACCATATGAATTGAGCGGTTTAGTCCAAATTTTCTGAAGAGACCCGATCGATATGAACAGATTGATTTTAGGCTTTTTAAACATAAATCATTTCACACATCAGTTGTGGTTAGCCCTTTCGCACGTAAGATCACACCGGTGTGATCAGTCTAGGCTGATCCCTGGAGCATATGATCACACCGGTGTGATTAGAACATCAGTGCATCACGTGATCAACTTCTAAATTCAAACGTGCTTTCGCGCATTGGCTGGCGCTGAGCCAGAGACAGGCGCTGCTCAGAGCTATTTTTTACAGTCTATGGCTCAGAGCTGTCATATATCACAACTTTTCAGTGTTTTCAACTACATAATGTTTATTTTAGGTTTCAGACATATAAATTCACATAAGTACTAAAAAAACAATACATTTAGAGTTTGTTAAATACACACAGATGTCTATGAAAGAGGCAATAATAATCCTTTCCTTTATAATTAGACACGTTTTATTCATATCAGATACACATTGTGTAAGGAACTTTAAAGTTTACTCTATTCTTCTCCCAGGTCACCAGCCACTTACTTTTATGTATTTCGGGAGAAGTGAATGAATTCACGTGTTGTAAATGGTGCGTTCAAGTCCTCCTGGGAAGTTCGTACGTACGAGGTGGGAAGTCGTGCTTATAACGGCATGTGCGTTCAAGTCACTTTCGTCGGAGCAAGATGGCGGAGTACTTTCTCTTAATTAATTACACAAAAATACAGTAAGATTCTTAAACTCTTGTTCTAGAAAATGAAGAACAAAGAAATGTGCATCAGGTGTACTTTGTATTCTTATGTTTTTAATTAATTTATGAAGCCACTGCCAGCTCATCGTTATATGTTGCATTGTTATATTATAATACTATCATATTCTGTGTTGGCGATTAGCTAACTGCTCTGTAAATAGAAAAGCCTGACAATATCACAGCTAAATACCTTTACGTATTGTGTATTCCGCCATGTTAATCACTGACACGCCCCCAACTCATACAGATCGGGGCTTAAAGAAAATCCCGAGCTCCCCACTGGTATTTACGACATTGTGGTGGCGTTCATGTGCGTTCAACTCGTAAATACGATCTATACGAGATGACTTGAACGCACCACTATTCTCTGAACTGCGTCTGCGGCACAAACTAAGATGGCGGCGCCCATCGCGCATACAGCTCAACAAACGCGATCGTTATAAAGGTGTTTAAACAATAAAACACTTCCACCTGCATATATTTGACAATCGGAATATCAGATATTTCATGCCATAGCTAACAAATTTGTGAATATTTTGAATAAAAAAGGAAAAATGACATACAAGCAGATCATCAATCATTCATTCAGCGCTGTTGTTGCTGCGGTGTGTCACGTGACAAGCAATGACGCGTCACCATGGAAACCATAAAGTGACACGTTCTAAATAACAGTCACCTTGGAAAATCTCACTGGGGGGGTCAGCCAGAATATTTTAAACTTACGTGTGAAACAGAAGCTCAAGCTTCTGTTTTTGTACGCTGATCAATGTTTATATGTGAATAAAAGCCTAAATTAAATCCGTTCATCATATAAAGCGATCGAGTCTCTTCAGAAAAATTGGGACTAAACCGCTAAATTCATTTAAGATCTCTTTATGAACTTTTTGAAGCGCCAAAGTGGTAGTTGCGTAACTTGCGTCGCTGTCAATGGAGGGACAGCAAGATCTCAGATTTAATCAAAAAGATCTTCACTTGTGTTCCGAAGATCAACGAAAGTCTTGCGGGTTTGGAACGACATGAGGGTGAGTAATTAATGACAGAATTTTCATTTTTGGGTGAACTATCCCTTTAAGTCATAACAGGGCTCCAGACTAACTTTTCCACTGGTTGCACTGGTGCTACCAACTTTCTCAGTTGGTCGCACCAGCACATGATTTGGTCGCACCAAATTGTTTTGTTTTTTTATAACATGGAATTAATCAATGCATGCTGATGAATAGTTGTCCTTATTTGCGAACCCTAGTTTTGCACTGATGTAAAAAGACTGACAGTGACACAAGACCTCATGTTGGCAAAATGTTTTAATCTTTTAAATGAAAACCATTCAAAATAACTATCAAAAAAACACCACGTATGTTTTTTAATGTTTCATTGTATTTTATTTAGTACTGTCAATCGATTAAAACAATTAACAAGCCTATTCGCGATTAATCACACTTAACATTAAAGGTTTTAATATATTTTTATATTGTAATAATTTCACATTTAATCTCCAAATTAATGTGAAACAACATAAAGTATATTTTAAATATTTGATCTATTAGGTAGGAAATATACATAAATTGAATAAAGTTACACCTCTCAGACTTAACTGTAATTTTCTCTGACTTTTTTCTTGGATTTGATTTTTTTACATTAATGTATCACAGAAGCGGGTTTATTAGGCTGCTGTCGCTTTAAGATCTGATGCACACAATGCGGATCTGGATCTGACAAGCATCCGATGTTGTCAACTCTTTGCGGTCATTTAACACTTTTTAACTAATGTAATACTGTGCTTACGAGGATACTCGACAAACTGAACATTTTGGCATACTTTTGTGTGTTTTTGTCCGTTCAAGAGTGAAAGAGAAGCGGCATTCTGAGCGCATGAGTCCTGTGTGTGTGTGTGTGTGTGTGTGTTGCGTGTATCACACAGAGAGGAGATATAAAGACAGCGCGCCGCCAGTACAGATTTAAATTCTTATTTTTTGCGTTTTATCACGCTTGAATTGTTTATTAGCACTTGAATGAATGATAGCGTGATAAAATACTATAGAGCAGCCAATGGATGAAAGAAAAAATCTGATGCTGCATTAATTGCGTTAAATATTTTTAACGCGTTTAACTGAAATTATTAATCGCATGCGTTAACGTGTTCATTTTGACAGCCCTGATTTTTGTATAATAAAACATAAACATAAAATGTATTTGTTATACTCCTTTGCTCACTTGGTTCCTCCCTGTCCGCACCTGTGCCCTCGTCATCAGTTGTGTCTGAGGCTGTATGCTGGCTCGTTACACAAAAATACAGTAAGATTCTTAAACTCTTGTTCTAGAAAATGAAGAACAAAGAAATGTGCATCAGGTGTACTTTGTATTCTTATGTTTTTAATTAATTTATGAAGCCACTGCCAGCTCATCGTTATATATGTTGCATTGTTATATTATAATACTATCATATTCTGTGTTGGCGATTAGCTAACTGCTCTGTAAATAGAAAAGCCTGACAATATCACAGCTAAATACCTTTACGTATTGTGTATTCCGCCATGTTAATCACTGACACGCCCCCAACTCATACAGATCGGGGCTTAAAGAAAATCCTAATTCGCGCGTTTCACCATCAGTGTGCAATGCGCGTGACATGTACGTTCTTTAATAAATAAACTGCAAGTGTCTTGCGGAAGAACATTGTAGCCGGAGCTACTTCTCTCCGTTAATGCCTATGGCGAGCCGCGAGTCACGCAGGCACTGGGCAACTCCGCAGCCGAGCCGACCCCGGGATAAAATAGTCAGAATATAAACACTTATTATAGGCGTACCGTAGTGATTCAGGATAAGTCAAAAACACGGTTTGGAAAATAGATTCATGATGTACTGATACAACGGCGTTCTGTTGCGCATGCGTGAATTTAACTGAGTTGTACATGACCATGCACTCGCACAAATGCGACCACATAAAATTTTAACTCGCACATTCTCAAAAAATGGTTGCATATGCGACCATTTTGGTCGCAGTCTGGAACCCTGCATAAGACTTCTCAGTTTTATGGACGTTGACATTTCTGATATTACTTTGGTCACTCTCGCTATGGTTAATGGTAAGAGAATATGAGCTTGACTCCCATTCATACAGACAGTATTCGAGACGCTACTGTAAGTTGCTGTGTGCTCATTTCGAGACTCACACCTGTTAGTAAATGCGGTTACCGATCCCCAAAATGTACACTGTGAACATAGCCAAAATGAGTACTATTTTCTTTATGCATAATGTTTTTGTTTTTTTTCACCTTTCATAAATGAAACAACCTACAAATGAACTTCAACCATTCAAATTATTTATTGAAAGCTTAACATTATATAAATTCTTATGGTGTAAAAAAGCCCTAACCTTCAAGTAAATAACTTGGGTCAGTGGTTTGCTGACATAAAAGGTTGGAAACCCCTGTATTATATTATAGACTGTGAGCTGTCTCACTCCTGACCTACAGTAACGGATCGATAAACTCCATAAGCTTCAAGCTTGTACTACAGTTATATATAAATATAAAATAGACCCTGTCTCGATCCTCTCAGTCATTAATCACTGTCTGTAAGACTGCTGTAACTGTTCTTGATGAATGATATCCAATAAAATGTTATATGATTCTCTCTGAACACGCTCTATTAGAGTGATCAAAGTTCATAACAACATTTTAACACGGGTGAGATGGATGCTTGTGGATGGGGTAGCTAGTACAGATTTATAGTATTTATAGTACAGTGTTTGTTGCCGTCATTGTTTTTCCTTAAATAATTCCTGAATAATATAGCCATAATGGTCCCAGTCATTCAGTTTGTTAATATATTAATTTAGTGGCATAGCAGAAGATTTGTCCATCTTTTCCTGTAAGTTCTATGCAAACACACTCTTACATTCATGTGATTCATGTTCCCATGTGAATCACTGATTGTTTTGAATGACCCCAGCATCTGGATGACTCCATCCCCTGTGATAGATTCGGACTGTGTGAAGTGGTATTTATGGATGTCTTGTTAATGGAAACCAGTTTCACCGCCACACTGACCAATAGTGTGAGAAAGTTGCAAAAATACGCTGGTGAAAAACAGCGTTTTTAGTCGAATTTAGTTTAGAATTTTATATAATTCGCACATACCATTGACATATACAATTAACAATTTACTTTTTTTTGTTTACTTTATGCATTCCCATATATTAAATGTTTATTGTTGTTTTCTTCCGGAAGTTTAATCTTGTGAAGTACATTGGATTTTGAGTTATTTTTGTAGACTAATTGGTCATGAATGGTAAGAGTTGTGCTTTTATCACTTCTGAGTGAAGTGATACTTGAGCCTGCAATGCAATATAAACCCTCAGAGTACAAACAACATTTGAAAACGAAATTATGTAATATTATGGAAGGATTTCTGTATTTTAGCTGGGCTTGTCATATCCAGAATACTGCTGAGAAATCCTATTCTGTATGAAAGGATAACAAATCTTTTGGTTCCTTTACAGTGAAATCCCATTTACTAAGCCACATTAAGGTTAACAATAGATCAAGTGGTTTTTATATTTACATAATGCTCTTTCTGTCTCATGTAATTCCACTTCAATAGACCCAGACTGTGCTGTAAGTGTCTGCCAGGGCAAATTGTTTCGATTTTCTGAAACTTTGTATCAAACAGCGCTTTTATGTTCGGAGATTTATTGGGTAAGCAGAGATTTGACTAAGTGTCATTTTGAATTAGGATCAGTATCCTTGAAGAGGCCCAGCTAGATTTGAGCAGAGCTCTCTGGTCCTCCTCACATGTTCTTGGGAACTACAAGAAACTACAAGCATTTTCCCGGATTAGTGACCTCCATTGCGTCACTCATTTAGCTTAATCCATCTTTTATGCTAAACCATGAGTTCTGAGGGAGGGAAATTTAATTTTGTATGCTCTGATATATCTGAACTTTAAAGGTTTGTCAAATGGCAATCACTTTATGAAATTTTTTAGGGGAATCAATTCTTATTGTATCACTAATATACCTGGATTTTCTTTTGTCTTTCAGCTCTAAGTCCTTTGATCTCCACTTTTTCCCATCCTGGTGTAAGGGACTACTCCCAACTGACCCTTGACCTCACCAGGAATGAACTTATAGTGGGAGCGAGGTAAAAACTTAGGTCACACTTTAGATTAGGTTACAGTTCTCACTTTAGATTAGGTTACAGTTCTCACTCTAAACTAACTATTATAAACTACAACTTTTGCTTCCATAAACTCCTAATTACTGCTTATTAATAGTTTGTAATGTAGTTGATAAGTTTAGGAATTGAGTAGTTATTAACTAACTATTTTCTTGTGCCTTTATAAGTACTAGCAAACAGCCAATATCCGTGTAATATATGTGTAAATATATACTTTTTTTAAAACATTTTATTTTGCTTGAATAATTTTAACTACACATTATCATTTGTGTTTCAAATTGTTATGCTGGTAATAGAAATAGGCTAGAAATGAAAGTTATTTTATTCAACAAGAAAAAATATTTAAAATTATATAAATTATTTTTAATTTCTCTCACCATATTTTCATTGAATGAAATGTGTAATTGGATCTATCCAGTGGATCGATTATATCAAACTAACCTTTTGCAATCTCTCTTTCATTTTGTCTGCAGAAACTACCTCTTCAGACTAAATCTAAGCAACATTTCACTAATACAGGTAAGATACAAACCTACAGTGTTTAATAACGCTCACTCTCTTCTACTAGATCATGATTCCTGCTTGATGTGGCCTTTGTAACTTTTTGGCTAGGGCTATCAAGCCTTTGGGTGTTAGAGAGTGCTGGCTTATGGTTATTGATTCTGAAATGAATGGGTCAGCTCCCAAAACCGCCTGGACAAACTTCAAAGAAAGTGGCATTGTCTGGCACAGAGAGCAAGGGGCAAATGGACCAAGAGTTTACTCTGGCTTGGTGCTAAAACCCCAAAAAGGTCAGCCAGAACTGTCTGAGGTCTAAATAAAGCAATGAAATGAGACTGTGGTGGCTTTCCCACCTGTTCCTGTGGTTGCATATATCTCTTTTATTCCCCAGTAATCTCTCTGCCATGTCTGGGAGATGCACCACACATTTATTGAATGCTCTCACTCGAAGACCACTGATGTTTCATGCATGAAGCAGCTTGTGGTTGAAAATACAATGTGAGTATCAGTCAGTTTCATTCTCTCTAACTTTAAATACCCAAATGCACATCTGTTTGCACAAACAGGGACTAAATAAGTCACTCCATTCACATATTCCCATGTCTGCGTCTAGTGTTTTGTTTCAATGGCGTTACTAAATTTGTAGCAGTTTTCTCCGCTGTCCCAGTGGAGAGGATTAGGTGCAATTTAATTTTCCTCCATCTCACCTTCGCCTGTGTATCTCTCCTGGGCGATCCCAAACTGTGAGTAAACAAGGCAGATCTTTCTTCATTTCGAGTAACTGGAGCATCACAAGTGGAGGCAGAGTCCAAATCGATGAGCAGCACCTTGCCAGCTTTTGAGAGTGTCTTTGCCTAAACAGCACACAGGGGGAGAATATTAAAATGGGCACATGCAAGAGGTTTAGGAATGAGACACTGCATACCAGAGTGAAGTTAAAGGAAATTCCATAAATGAAAGAAATCAGGTGGTGACAGAATTAATCTGACAACACAAAGCATGGATTTCTGAATTGAAACCAATTCGCAAAACACCGTAATTATAGAGTCAGTGTTACTAAAGTTAATCCATGAAATGAAAAATCAAATAAAATGACTAAGGTCACACTTTCATAGATATTGAGACTTATTTGAGTTCTTGGTCTCGATAGTAGTGATGAGAAACATTTTATTTTATGCTGCCATTCAAAAGCTTGGGGTCAGTAAGGTTTTTTGTTTTGTTTTGTTAAAAGAAATGAATACTTTTATTCAGCAATTAAATTAATAAAAGTGACAGTAAAGACATTGTTACAAAAATCTAATTATTATTTCAACTAAATACTGTTTTTTAAGTTTAAGAATCCTGAAAAAATGTACCAGTTTTTACAAAAATATTAAGGACAACTTTTTTCAACATTGAGTCTTAAGCAAAAGTCTTCATTTGCTCTTCCTTTAATATCATTGCTATCTTGCTAGAAGGAATTGAGATATTAAAGAGATATAATTTTTGTTTTAATTTAATTTATTATTATTATTATTATTATTATTATTATCTTATGGGCAAATTAAAGAAGCTACTACATATTTAGATCTTTTATAGACATTTGCTCTAATTTTAATTGAATAACAAAAGCTGCCGTAATTAGTATTTTGGGGACAATACCAGCAACTCTTGAGAAATGGAGAGATCGAAATAGTCAGATAAATGGAGCTGAAAAGATATTGCTCTTTATTTTGCCAATGCGTTTTGGCGCACAGGCCTTCATCAGGGCTAAACATTACAAGTGTACAAAAGCTCATTTAAATACAAACAAGGACAAAATTCAAACTTACGGATAACCAATGAAAAAGTCACAAGTATTTTTGGCAGATGCTTTGGTTACCATCCAGCGACCATGAACATTTTTGTTAGGGTGTCAGCACCTATATATCATATCTTGCAGCAAGAGATTCTATTATACGCTTTCATTTTATTCTTAGAATAAGCCATTGTCACTGAGCACACTGATGTCTCATTCATTCATTCCCATCACATTCACACATTCTTCATCTTTTCATTCTGCTTGCTGTACTTTTGTCCTTCTCCCCACACCATTAGAGCTATCCTGTATCTCTCTGCCAGGAGTGTAATGGGGCTGACAGGAAGCCAGATCATCTCAGAAATGTACGTCTTGGTGCCAAACATGCTGCCGTTGGCAGAAGAGAGCAACAGATCAGACGAGCCTTTTCAACTTTACCCAAGCTGGGATGGGGTGCAAAGAGCTGATTCTTACCCTTTGAGTTATTCACTGCACTGACCCATGGGTATGCACCTGCTGTCCTCATTTCCGTGAAGCTATGAATAAGGGAAATTTGCCATGTCCCGGTATAACACAAAAATTGGACACGCTTGAATAGAGTTCATTTCTTATTTGATTTTTAAATACTTTTAGTTTTGTAAAATGTATGCATGCATATGAAATTCTTTAAAACAATTTTTTTTATATTATATATATTAAGTGTAGCGTCAGTTCTGGCAGGTCACGTTAGTCAAGCTCTCATCAGCTGACTCTTAGCTGATACACGTCTACCTATTGGAATACGACGCCTATCACTGTATCCTTCAGTATTATCAGCAGCTATCGCGTTTCTCAGGAGCTAATTACCCTCCTCCATCCCCAGCTCCTCCTCTCGTCCAGTCAGGATTTGGCATTCTGATTCCCCTTGAATCACAATAAATTCTCGAATTATGTTGTACTTACAAATCTTGAATTAATGATATCTGCAATACATTCATGTTTGTTCTGGTCTGTTTCCCCTGAGGGGGGTTATCCATGCTAGGCTGCTCTTATCCATGCTAGGCTGGTTCTTGCCCAGAACAGAATCATACCGCCAATCCAAACTGTATTCTAATTGTCAATCGTATTTGACGATAGTGGTCCTGACAGAAATCCGTATTTCGTCATTGTTTTTTTGTTTTTGTTTTTTTTTCTTTTTTTTTCATTGTTAGAAATCATTACTATTGGTGACCCTTCACGCCTGTCTGTGGGTTTCGCAAATATTTAACCTATGAACAGCATTAAAAAGAGTTAAACTAAACCTCCTAAATCCATTGGATCCTCAAACTGTCGGTCAAACCTTATAACTCTACCCCGCCTCAATCCTGAATGAAGTGCTGCTCGCATTGTGGACCGCCTGTGCTGGAACTGGTTTGAATAAGTACAGTGTTTTCTTTACTCACTATATAAAAAGGCTAATGTTTTATGTCATTGAGGAGCAGAGAAGAGTATCTTAGTCTAGCTTTTGTCGTGGAGTCATAGCCAATACTGTCTTCAAAAGCCTGTGTGTAGGACTTCGTCTTTGAGATTTTGGCCAAATGGCAGAAGAAACTGAGCACCCTCATAGCTACAATAAACACTGTAACCTGTAAATTGATGAAAACGTAATGCAACTGCCTCAGTTGCAGCTGTTCTAATGATGATCAAAACCACGTCTGACATTCGCTGGTCAAAAACCTTGCAACTCCATTTGAGCTTGATTTTGGTAAAATTATATTAGTAATAATAATAATAATAATATAATGACACATGCAAGTGTCTGGCCTTATAAATCCACAATATCCACTTTGCCAACACAGTATTTAATTATTCAAAAAAAATAGTGTTTTTCCAATTTCCTGAAAAGTAGCGGCCTTGGACACACAAAGTTTCTGCCTATATGACTATATATTTATATATAGTTATATATATATATATATATATATATATATATATATATATATATATATATATATATATATTTATATTTATATATCCCTTTGGACCAGATAGTTAAGGAAAACTCTTTCCTTGGTTCTCATATCTCCATTTCAGTTCAAAAATCTAAAACCAAACTTTTGACTTGCAGTATATCTTCTCACTTTGAACTCCAGCGATTTGATTTACCTGGGTCTATGGTGATTTCATTCTTTTTTTATCATTATTTTCAACTACTGAATTATGAATCAACCCAGGGTGCATAGACACGATTGATAAATGAAAAGCATGCCATGTTTATATAACTACCACCATCATCAAAGCATTAGGCTTATTTTCCCCAAGATGCCAAACTTGTCTATCCTGAGAAAGTGTTTTTGACTAGATCAGTCCATGGTGTCTGTGCGCCCTGTGTTGCGGCTGCTCTTTCCCAAGATCTAAACAGATGCATGAGGCAGCAGGATCCCACTGCTTCCGCCTCATGGGGGACCAGCTGTCTCATGGGATCAGGAACATCTGATGATTTTGCCGTTACTATGTCGGCACAATGGGGGAGCTTAAGGTACCGTGATTGGGTCCCACCCACACACTGAGCTCTTTCTGTACCTCCTTGAGACTCCTTCATGCTGCAAGTAGGTTATATTACATGAGCAATAGAAAATAAATTCAAAACACAACTTCTGTCATCTTCTCTTTCCTTCTCGACTGATGATTCCGTCCCTTTGGTACACATTGAACCAATGAACCAAATTTGCACAGATCAGTTTACAATGTGAGATGAACTTAGTCTCTCAGAACTGTGGCTGTAGCATATAGCCAGTCAGAGCCTCCACATACATTATTGAATCTGTCATATCTTACTAATGCAATTGCTCTGGCAAAATTATCATAATGATTCATTCTCAAAGCCTATAGTATTCAATTTATGTGCTCATGGCTATTCTTTTACTTTATGGCTGTATCTAATGTGAAACTAGATGATCGTGCCCCATGCTGTTCCAAAAAAGCAAAAGTTTAGCCATCATCTAAATGCTTTTTTGTGAAATGAACTGGAATAATTTCTCCATTCACAAAAACACAGACGCAGTCGGACAGATGTATTAGGGTATGAGTTTTCCAGGATCTACGCTACCAGACAGAAGTTCATACACACTTGACTGAGTTTCTAATGATCTTTGATCTGGGGGCCTATGCTTACATCCCTGAAATGTTTTGTAGACAAATATAAATTGTGCCTACATACACATCAACTATTATAATACATTTATTTTATTTTATTGAAGAATTTGGCACTCTTTACAGTAGATTAGGGTCCAGTTCTCACTATAGAGGGTATGCCGTGGAAATACATGCAGCAAATTTGCCTGTGAACGCTTTATATAAAAACAATATCGGTAGGTCTAAATCCCGGTGATCACTTATGTCAATGTTATATATAGTGTATCACCATATCGTCCAGCCCTAAAACTTGTATAGTTTTTTGTCAGTGTTTATTTAAAAACGCCCAATTATATGCAGAATATAAAATGGTAAATATTTAATTGAGTTGTCAATACAATATATAACAATACAGTACAGTACAGTACAATACAGTAGTATGATTTTACCCCTAAATTCAGCATATTGACAAAAATGATAACTGGAAATCCACCTTTCTCTGCCTGGATTCCAGTTGTTTCTATGAATTTCAGCGATCCATTTGTTCTGTTCTGTAGCTTTCGGCAGCCTGTAAAACACATACCTCAGATTTCTTATTAAATCTTGTACAGTTAATCGCTAAGCTCTTTCCTGTTTTAGATGTGTTTGTGTGTTTTTCGCGGCATTCACGCTGAAAACAAATGCTGAAAACAAAAGACTTTTGACTCAATAAACTCCTAATTACTGGTCATTAATAGTTAGTAAGTTAGTGGTTAAGTTTAGGTATGGGATAGGATTAGGGATGTAGAATATAGTCATGCAGAATAAGGCATTAATATATGCTTTATAACAGCCAATATCCTAGTAATATTTATGTTAATAAGCAACTAGTTAATAGTGAGAACTGGACCCTAAACTAAAGTGTTACCATATTTTGTGAGTATGCTAAGGGAAAGCTTATATAATAAATATCAAAGATTTTTGGTTTGTTTTAAATTAATCAATGTATAATTCCTATATTTACATTTGTGTAATTTCATATTCTCAACGACTTTAGTGTTTCTCTAAAATGTGGAAAATAGTAAAAATAAAGAACAAACTGTGTCTAAACTTCTGAATGGTAGGATATGATATACCCAAGGGTCTCAGAATGTTGAGAAGCTTAGATCATCTGACACATCAGAGGCCCAGAACTTCTGGAGATGGAACACGACCAGAAGCTTGACCTCAGGGTCACTGTGAAGTGATGTGATGTTATGTATGGGGATGAAGAGCTATGGGAAAGGATTATTCACTTTTACTGAGGAGCCTGAGGAGGACTGGACCGGAATGTAAACAGATGGGTCATGCAGGAGTATGTTAGTTTGAGGAATCTGTCATTGTTTTATCTCAAGTCTCCATCATCTCTCCACTACACACTCCCTTGCATGCAAACGCACACTTATAATGACATCCTGCCTCCATCTCTCAATGGAATCTGCCTCACAACTTCCTTCTCTGTCTTTGTTTTTGTGTCATGCAAGTACATAAAGTACACTGAAGGAAAGAAAAGGATAAGATTTTAATGCCACTGAGGATTCCAGCCACTGCTCAGTCTGATTCGCTTCATAGTTTTGTGGTCCAAGTTCATGCATAGACACAAGTGAACTGTGGGGAAGTGTTTGATGTATTGTCATGTTTTTTATATCGGACACAATTGTATTAGAATTGCTAGCGGCTACTTTTTCTAGGTGTTCATTTGTTGTGTATTAGAAGCTAATTATATACTACTGTTCACAGGTTTGGGGTCAGTAGGATTTTTGAAAGACATTTATACTTTTATTCAGGAAGAATGCACTGAATTGACCAAAAGGGACAGTATATTTTGTAACATTGTAGACGTGTCTTTCAAATAAATGACATTTTTATTCGTTAAAGAATCTTGACAGAAATGTATGAGTTTCCACAAAAATATTAAGCAAAAACATTGATAATGGGAAATATTTATTGAGCACCAAATCAGTATGTTAGAATTATTTCTGAAAGATCATGTGACACTGAAGAGACAGGCTGCTGAAAATTCAGCTTTACCATAACAGGAATAAATTAAGCGTAGCGTCAGTTCTGGCAGGTCACGTTAGTCAAGCTCTCATCAGCTGACTCTCAGCTGATCCACGTCTACCTATAGGAATACGACGCCTATCACTGTATCCTTCAGTATTATCAGCAGCTATCGCATTTCTCAGGAGCTAATTACCCTCCTCCATCCCCAGCTCCTCCTCTCGGCTTAGATAGATTTAAAATAGAACAGTTATTTTAAATTCAATAATATTTCACATTACTGTTTTTATTGATCAAATAAATGCAACCTTTGTGAGCATAATAAAATCAAAACTTTTGAACAGTAGTATAACACTGAATTAGTCTTTCTTACTAAGGAAAGCATCAATTTTGGTGTGTAACTTTTGCTTTAGCATTTCTTTTTTAAAATTGGCCTAAATGTCATGGCAGACAGCACTAGCATGCAACTGGGCATCTTTCATTTAGCCTCTGAAAATGTATGAGGGATTTTGGTAATAAATCAGTGCTTGTCATAGAATAAATAAATGAAAAGCTATACAGGTAAACCTAAACTGAGAGATTAATCAGGCTGTCACAGCCTTCCTTCTGGTGGTTTTTGCATGGCCAAGATAACAGCATTTAAGATTAACCTTTTATTATGTTGTTCTACAATGAACCACCTTGAGAATTTCCTCGAAATAGGATCATGCCTGATTTTTTTTTTTCTAGCACAGTTTCCCCTGACATTAAACACAATGTTTCAATTTGGCTATCAAGACCTGTAAAGGTGGTGTAAAAAATGGGTGATCTTTTGAATGTCCTGGCCCATTTCAGAGCCCAAAGCACCATCAGAAACCCAGTCAGATGCTTTTCTCTTAAAGAAGAAGCCAATTGACCTCAAATTATAAAGAATCATTAGAGGTATAAAAAGAATAGTCCTGAAAGATTAAAAAATCTGTTGTCATTTAGTCAAAACAACATTGGACCCCATTGACTTTCATTGTGTGGCCAAAACATTGTGGTTAAAGCATTCTACAAAATATCTTTTTATTATACATGATGAGGGAAGTCATACAGGTCTAGAACAAAATGAGGGTGAGTAAATGATGACAGAATGATCTTCTGGATGAATGATCCCTTGTAACACATGAAAGTATGGCTGATCACAAATTCTCCTCATCTTTTCCATCCTCCCTGTGGTCTCTCTTCCCATCCTCAGAGGTCAATAAAACTTCACTCTACACACAGAATTCACACACATTTGCACTGAAAGGTACACTGGTCAGTCTATTTCCAAAATGCAAACATCCGAGCTGCCACCCTCAGCATTGACAAGACAGAGGTCTCTGCTCCCTGTCAACAGACAATCCCATGAGAGCGCTCTGTACGAATGCATTCAGTAGACATTGTTACAGCTGCTTTGGACAGAGACCCCTGTGGTCAAGAGGTGACTGCCCTCTTCAGCTGTTACCAATAAAACAGGAAGTACCCGACGTGAACAAATAGCAGCTGGGAACAAGAGCTGTTTAGATTCTGCTCTGGTTTTGTTTTGGTTAGAAATATGTTCAGTGTTCACAAATACTCTGCGGTGATTATGAAACAGCATCCGGCTCAACAGATGGAAATGCATGAGCACAATGGTGGCTGCTCCTCTCATTTATTCTAATGATCTGACAGAGGCTCGCAGGATCACGGCGTCAGCTCTGAGGCGCGCTACATATTTCATAATTCGGCTCTCGTGGGACGGCTGGGGCCTTAGGAAAAGGATGCTCCAGACTGGAGATCAAAATGAAGAAAAGCATCTAAGCGTCTTCTTTTTGATATGATCACTCAGCGGTCGCCCAAGGTGCAGGTTTCAACTCTCTGACCTCAGAGTTTGATGAATATGGGCTGATTTCATCCTACCCACTCATGATTAATTTCCCTCTGCAATTTGCCCAGATTTAATTATTTATGCAGTCTTTGTCACTGGTGGGCTAATTTGTGACATATAGACAGTAGAAGGAGACTGCAGCAGTGAGACCCAGCGGGAAATGCCTCTTTAAAGAAAAAAATGATTTCACTTGACTTGCAGCAGGCATTCCATTGTTAGTCTTGTTACAAAATGACTGACGAAAATGTTTGTTAACAAAAGATTTTTTTATTTATTTGTGAAGGATAATGAAGATGAGGCAAAATGCTGTAAGATGATAAAGAAAGGTGTAAAAAGCAGAGGTAGAAAAGTAAATTCTTATTAAATTAGGAATATTATATTATTAATGGTATTTTGTCAAATACAATAAATCAAAAAACATTGTAAAAATGAACACTGTAATTAACTATAATTTTCTTAATGAGAACTTTTTGTTTTCCAGCCAAATTAAAGACGCATTTGAAACAAGGTGGAAAAACAAAATTGTGAGAAGACTTTTTTCCCCCAGAATATATATATATATATTAGGATAAATCTAATCAAATTTATTGAGATTTATGCTTAAAAGGGTGCTCAAATTTGAAACCTGTATCAGAAAAGCACTGTGGTGCTGTACGTGATTGCTCTTTTTGCTTGGGAGTTTCGTAACTCGCTGAGGCATTTGGGTTCACTCAAAATGGCCTTCTTAAATCAAAGCCATCACTCACATCCACATACGCCTTTACTTTGCATGCTTTTATTCCAGTGTTGTAGTGCAACCACATTGTTAGAGCTATGCATTAGACACTGACCTGTTGCTTTATTTCTCCTCCAGTTTTTCTAACCTAAAGTAAATCCATTCAGACGGCACAGCTGTGAACCTTCAAAGGGCTCCTTATTTGCATGTCCTGGGCACACACACGCCCCTAGAAAAAAACATGGTCTACAGAGTTGGGTGTTCACCCCCATGCTACACTGGCTCTGTTTTTCTGATGGTGAATATGGTGTTGGGAGAAAAGGCTGTGCTGGAATGTGAAGAGAGAGAGACGGCTTTGGTAGATCCAATGCCGTGAGGGTAGGAGGAGATGGTAGAGTGCGGATCTGCGCCCTCTTGTGTAAGGTTCAGCGTTCTTAGACAATGAGGCGAAGGTATTGAGAGTCATGTCACATCTTTGAGGGCGGTGGTAAATGGGGATGGGGCTGCTTGAATAGGGCACTCTTTTAAAGGACAAAACAGGGCGGTGCCTCGGGTTGCCTATTGAAGCACACAGACCTTGAAGATCCGCCAATGAGACGGATAGCCTTCGCACCTCCAGCCAGCAAGATGGGGGCGGAGCCATTTCACTTTAATCAGTGGCCTCCTTAATGAGTATGCAAATGACATTTTCCTCCCAAACCAGTGAAGTTTTGGAGGGAAGGGAGTGTGCACGTAAACTCAAGTCTTGCATTGCAAGTATAAGTGTTCAGTATTTTTGATATGTTTTCTGGTAAAATATGTAAACATCTTAAAAAAAAACATAACCTCAGAACCAAAATTGTGAAAGATAAGATTTAATTTGCCGCAACTTTAAAGATGTTCCTGAAGACAAGTCTTAATATATTTTTCAAGTAAATTGATCTTAATTTTTATCCTAAATTTTTACACACAAGAATGATTAAGATTTTTTTTTTTTTCTGGTTGAAATGTAAAAGAAATGGCACATTTATGTTTGACATTCAAAAGCAACTTCCAGGCTTTGTTTTATCTGTTAATTTGTCCTCTTTTTTACATTTAGCGGATGCTTAAGAAGGTGCTTTAGTTTCACGTATAAGACTATTGTTGGAAAACAGATGACAAGTATTAAATTCAAAACTATGTCTGAAAAAAAAAAAAAAAGACAAATTCAAATACATATAGTTTACATGAAATCAAAAAGTGTTTGCAGTGTCCAGGCCTGTACTTTAAAAGCCAGGAAGGTTTGAGTTGAGTTTGAGTCTTTTGCTTTAAAATGTGCTTCAATTTGTTCATAATGATGTGTAAATGTTTAAATTATTCATATTTTTCATATAATTCATTAACAAAACAAATCTTCTGTTTTTATTATACATGCATTTTTATGACCTTGTATGATTAAGTGAGATATATTTGATGTATATTTTGTAAATATTCATTTGTCACCATGTTATGGGAAGATTAATTTTAAATTGACTAAAGGAAAATGTGTCTTCATAATGATAAGTAACAAGTGCTTGAAGCTTCCCTGAGGACAGGTGCAGTGTCCTATGATATGCTTTTCATTTGTAACACTTGTAATGTGCCACCAAGACAATAGCCTTATCAACAGAAGCACACAGCCTGCAAACTGGGTAATTCTCCACCATCCTGCCCTATCTTGTGCTCGTATATTAGCATTTCCTCAATACTTGAAGTGAATGGAATGCATTTTCTTGCCCATCGTTGTTTCTGTGCCTCGCTAATTTATGTATAAATAATCCCAACTATTTTATCCCTCCATGAAAAATTCATGCTAGTATTTCATGAAGATGCCAGGGGCAGGGCGCTTGGTGCCGCCACCATTATTAGAACAGATGAAGTTTGAGTAATTATGCCACAAATATTGGAGCCAAGTGTGAATTCTGAGCTAGTGCACATACATGGTGCGGTGTCCTCATTAGACTAGTGAGATACAATTGCAGAGCCACATTAGACTGCACACACCAAGCACACATGCCTCACTGTGATTCTCTCTTTGACAGCTTTGTAAGCTAAACGGATGCTCATCTGTGATCTCAGCATCTTTTATACCCTTTAGGGAGTTTTACAGCTATTCTAAATGAAAAAAGTGCAATTTGGACTACTTTATAGTGCATCATTTGTTATTCAAGCATCATAGAGATGTGAAACTGTCATTTATCTTTCTTAGCTTATGTCTCTATTTTACTCAAACTGCTCAAGTTTGAGAGTAGTGTAAGCTACTATATGAGTCTATTTTTCACTCGCAGTATCAGTTGTTTTTAGTTTAAAAGTGATTTATTGTAGCTGTTTTATTATTTAGTTAACTGACTTTTTTCAGGTTGAAATAAATGAAAAATAAAATGATATACTTCTTTAATAATAATAATATCACATTATATTATTATTATTACCATTTTTTTATTTTTATATTTTGAAACAAAGTGAATTATTGTAACAATTAATTTTTTTTTTTTATGAAATCCAGTATAAGAATAATACCTAATTTCTGTTTGGTGTTTATGACCCATGCCGTATCCAGTTATGGGGATATAAGACAAAAAATATTGGAAATCTCTGGCTTAATGAACAAACAATTGCGTCATTGCCTCTGCTTGCTTTTAATCTATATATTACCTCATCCTCTTTGGCATAACGCTTGTCAAAGGTAA
The DNA here is from genome assembly GCF_949319135.1 of Squalius cephalus. NCBI lineage: Eukaryota > Metazoa > Chordata > Actinopteri > Cypriniformes > Leuciscidae > Squalius > Squalius cephalus. The sequence goes on from NC_137130.1 coordinate 11,157,162, forward strand.
TTTATCATTCAAAGGTTCAAACCTCCCACCAGTGAAAAGCTCTCCCAACACCATCCGCCACTGCCTGGTGGATACTGACCCCCCCAATGGTGGCAGGGTTTCCAGCTTCACATTGAAGCCTTCGCCAAACATGGCATACAGTGTGCTTTTCACAGCCTGCCTCTTCAGAATGGTCTTTGGGAATAGCATTGGAGGGCTGGCATTGTTCCAATGTGGTGTGAAGAGAGGGACTGCCGTGGCTAAGGTCAGGGTTAAGCTGACGGATTCTTCCAGAAAACAGGGGCTCACAGACAAGATGTTAATGACCTGAACGATGACTCACCACTTAGGCATCCATCACAAACATGCCTCAGTCCTGAAACACATGAATGCAAACACAAACAAAAGAGCACCAGATCTGTGTGGCATTGTGTCGTACCTGACAGATTTGATGTTGTTAACTACTTTGACCACCAAGGAGGTAGCTAAATGTTTATATCCTAATCATTGAAAATTAGGGAATTTTCTCAGTATTAAATGGTTAGTTCACCCAAATGTGGAAATTCTAACATTATTTACTCACCCTTGTATTTTCAAGCCCTTATGACTTTCTTCGGGTTTGAAAAAATGATTCTAGCAAATTGGTTAATGAGCTTTTTTTCTATATGTTGTAAGTAAATGGAAAAGGGCGCTGCTGGCGTTCTAAAAAAAAAAAGTTTGCCTCTGCTTTAGTTCTCACATCTCATTCACATACTGTATACTCAGATATGGTGCTTCAAGACATGCCATTAATTAATACACTATTAATACACTAAACCAATTACCATCAACCATTACAATCTGCTTACATTGAAGGGTTTCTTATGTTTGACTATGTTCATTATTACAGTTATTGAATGTGTTAGGTTTGTAGCCTTTAAAAGAAGTTTGCCATTTTAATTAGCCAAAGTGTCTCCTATTCAGAAATACAAATGACATTTGAGATCTATGGTGTGGGGCTTTCATGTTTGATTTTCTTGTAGATTGATGTATTTTTCTTTGTCCAGTAACATTGGTCAGTAAGTTAATCTAAAATTTCCTTTCCATTCAGCCTGATGAACATTCATCCATTACTGGCTATAGTTACTTTTTTTAATTGGCTTGTGGGAAAAAATTAACCTAGAATATCTTGAATCTCTCTCAAGCACACTAACTTTGTCTCTGGAAATTTGTCTCATGAATTTAAGTAATCAAGTCGACTTTTTCTCTTCCTACTTATTTTGCCATCTAGTCTTCCTTAGGTATACCTAAGGAAGACTAGATGGCAAAATAAGTGTCTTATGAATTGACTGAATCATAATTCAAGGACAGAATATTTGACTACAGTATACTGTATTAAAATATTCTGATTCAGTCAATTCAGTCCCATCAGTCAGGGTTCACTTGAGCCACAGCATTTATCTTCTTATCCACACTGAAGGGTTTCTTGTGGTTAGTGTTTCCTGTTAACCTTCTCATATACCCTTAGTGGGCCATACAAACTAATAGACTATATTTAGAGTTTCAGTCAAGATCTGAAACCCATGGGATCTCAAGCTGAGAGATGAAGGTTGTGGCTTTGTGCTTATAACCGAGTAATTTGTAAAAGTATGTGTGTTTTTGTGAATATGCCCACCTTAAGACAGCAGGATTGCAGTTTTTAAGTGCTGCCTCTATTGTTGTTGGCTGGACACGCAGCTCTAAAGGGGCATAATTGGACAGAAGAAAATGGAGTGGCTTGCGCTGGTGAAAAAAAGAGAAGACGATGATGTCTCTGTGGTTGAATGAGACTAGAGGATGGTATTTACATGCAAATTGCATCTAGTCTTCCAACTGTCTAGTTACCTTACCCTTTTAAGCCGCTGGCCCACTTATCATGCTGTTTACACAATAAACACCACAGTAAGGTTAATGTCTTTTGATGCATCTGCATCTGGCTACATGCAATATTATCATCAACAGTTGCGTAACCTGCTTTATTGCAAACAGCTGCCGGGCAACTGCGAATCACAGCAAGTCACTTTTTGGGGTTTATTTTGGTTTCCTAGGCAACGGAATGGGGCCCAGACGAAGACACCAGGAGGTCCTGTCAAAGCAAAGGGAAGACGGAGGTAACTTTAAACCCCCAGGTTCTCTGTTGAATAGGCACATTTCTTACAAAATGCTGACAGCTCATTGGCCAGAGAGGTCGGGTATTGTCGAGGTTTGTGGGAGGTCAATATGTTGAGCTTACTTATTCAGTATTTTTAAAGCCCAAAGGTCAGTATTTTCTTTTTTGAGCTTATCATTCGCTGAATGTGAAAGGCAAAATGAAAAACCCACTAGCAGATTAAAACGTTGCAGGAAAAAGTGTTTTTGCAATTATTAAAGTATTGCAAGAAAAAGCTTAGCTCTTTAGAATGACTGTAAAGAACCGGTTCTCACCGCCACTCTTAACCAAATCGAAAACTAGTTTATTAAGAAATTTGAGCATGCTGAATGAAAACGACTTAGCCTTTTTGGAATATGGAGTTTGCTGTAATTATTTAATTTTCCAGAATGAGACTGATCTGCTTCTTACTTGTTCTTATAAGTGATGAACCACAAAAACCAACATGGTGTGAGTTCTCATCTCAAATAGACGGCATAAACTACAGTCCCTTAACTTTTAATTTAAGCCACGTGGCTTTATGCCTCAGTGACGTTGGAGTGCTTATCATATCCCATCCTGTTTGAAATACTTTTACAGTTAACTGCACAAGAAGGTTGATGCCGTGACTCGCCGATCCATTGTTAGATTGGATTATTTATGGATTGTAGTACAAATGAAAGCTGAAGTAATCACACTCCTTGGTGAAGAATAAGTGTTCTCACAGGAAATATGGCATAATAATAATGGCATATTAGAGTCCTTTGTCATAACATTATAAATTAATGCTAATAATTTCTATAATAATATTGAAGCAGATATGATTGAGCAAGAACCCTGCAAAAAATCCCCACTGGGTGAACTGATTTTTTTTCAGTTTGCACTACAGTTCAAAAGCTTGGCTTCAGTAAGATAGGAAGATACATTTTTATTCAGCAATAACGCATTACATTGATCAAAAGTGGCAGTAAAGACACTTACATAGTAACAAAAATGTAAAACTCTATTCTTTTCAACTCTATTCATCAAAGAATCCTGAAAATATATACTACATATATATATATATATATATATATATATATATATATATATATATATATATATATATATATAATAAATTCTTATGATGACTTCCACAAAAATATTTAGCAGCAGAACTCTTTTCAATGTTGATAATAAGAAATGTTTCTTGAGCACCAAATCAGCATATTAGAAAAATGATTTCTGAAGGATCATGTGACACTGAAGATTTCCATCACAGGAATAAATTACATTTTAAAATATTTAAAAATAGAAAACTATTATTTAATGGGACTGTCAAAAGTTTTTTTCACAATATTATTGAATTAAACATGTAATAGTTTAGCTGTTTTCGTATTGCTATTTCCATACGTTTTCAATTACATATTTAAAATGGTATGCATTACAATAGTAATTGGAACATGTCATATTGTCAAATGTATCTCCTCTTGCAGGTGGAGTGTCAAAACTACATCCGTGTGTTGCTTGTCAACAAGACCGAGGTGATCACCTGTGGTACCAACGCCTTCCAGCCCCTTTGTATCACCAGAGAGGTAAGCATCTATCAGTTAAATGGGCTGTCTCAACTGGAGATTTTATTAAAGTGTGTGACGTGTGTGTGATCCATGCCGTATCCTTCTCTTAGGCAGGGAACATGAGCAGAGTGTTGGAGAGGGTGAATGGAGTGGCCCGTTGCCCCTACGACCCTCGTCATAATTCGACGGCTGTGGTCACCGAAAGTGGAGAGCTGTACGCCTCCACGGTCATTGATTTCTCTGGCCGGGACCCTGTCATCTACCGCAGCCTAGGAGGAATGCCGCCTCTGCGGACCGCCCAGTACAACTCCAAATGGCTTAATGGTACATTAATCTCATCATCTTATGTCTGAAAGTCTCATATTCCAGTGATCGTCTGGAAAGTTTCAACATTTCTGTTGCTGCCCTTCCTTTTTTCTGTCCTACTAATATGCAGCCAAATTGCCAAATGGTGTTCTTCAAATGACAAGCGATGAGGCTTTATTCAATTGCTATGGCATTCCCCATAAGAAAGAAAAATCACAAGTTGTTTTCACTAGACAACAACGAGATTAAATGGAAAACAAACCGTGCTTTCAGTCTCCTGCTTTTCAGATTTATTTCTTTAAAAAAAACAAACTCATATGCTCCATCTCCTCTTTTTAGTATAGATATCAAAATGTTCCCCAAGTGCTCAGATTTGCCAAGAGAACAAAGTGATCAAAAGAGAAGCAGAAATTAGATTTAAATTTAATCTCAAACATTTTTCATCAAACATGTTATTTTAGTATTATTGATATACTATTATAGTTTTATTAATAGTTTGAATTAGATTTTATTTTATATTTTCTGTTTTCACTTTAATCCTAAAGTTTTTGTTGTGTTTTTGTCATTTTTATTATTATTCTTATTGAGTATGTTTATATATTATTTATTATTTGAAATGTAGTCTTGTAGCCTGACTACGTCAGACTTCGTACTTCGGCTCAATTTCAGTTCGCTTCTGTACTCAGTCTGAGATAGCGACCGTTTTCCCCGTTTTCCTCCGGCCTGAAAACAGCCGGCCAATCAACAAACAGAGGGCGGGCTGAGAGCCGTGACGTAGACGCTGATTGTACCGTGGATGCATAGATTTACTTCACATAATCTGCAAAAGTCGTTCACAGCCATGTTCACTCCGGTATTTCGCTCGATGGTTTTGTTTTCGCATCATACATGTGTTTACAGTGGAAGTTAGATGCGGCTGAACATGCGCATAACACGCCATAACCTAACGTTATGTGATTGGCTTACGGGTAACCAATGATTTTAAACTTCAGACAAGCGCCAACCCCAACCCCCCCCCCCCCCCCCGCGAGAAAGAAAACGCTTTTCAATTATGCCATGCCAGACTCTGTCTACGAAGCACAGCGAAGTAGCAGAGTTTGGTATTACCAGGCTAGTAGTCTGGTAATAAATAAAATAGAAATAAATTAATAAAACAAAATGTGACCTTTTATTTTATTTTATTTTAGTTAACATTTTATTTCAAGTAACAAAATATTTTAGTTTTAGTTAATGATAATAACCCTGATCCATGTTTGATCTGACCTAAGTGCGCATGACAAGTATGATACCTAGGTTGTTCTTCAACAAAAAGCAAGAAAAGCAAAGCTACACCCTCACTGTTTCATCGTTTGTGTCTAAGGTTGATTTTTTAGAGCAGCCCTGGCCTGTCAAGGGGAGGAACCAGTCAAACATGGAGATGAACGAAACTCAGCACACTTCCTGCAGAAAGTCAAAAGGTGTCAATAATCTCCCAGCTGCTGACACTGTGCCTTTTCCTACAGAAAATTCATCCAACACCAGTCAAAAAAGAATAAGCAGAAAGTTGTGATGAGAGCTGTGAGTCATACAGTGAGACTCCACCGAGGATGTGTCAGAGAGTAGTTGAGGTGAAAGGAGAAGGACATAGACAAGGGATGGAAAGTTAGAGATGGTGGTGAAAGTATAGAATTGGGTGGAACAGAGTAAAGTTCAGGCATCCTGCAGTGTAATTATTCCTCATGGCCGAGAGAGGGTGAAATTGCAGCTAAACGCTTCACGTCACCCAGTCGGCCTGTAGTTCCACTGTAGGCTCACATTTTAGGAGAGAGAAAGACAAAAAGTGAGATTATTGAAGCATGCACATTTACCTGCAGTCTAAGGACACATATATTGACCATATTTGAATAAAATCAGCACAAGATTGCTATTTTACTTCTAGAATATCACATAATTCAAAGCGAAACAGGATATATAACGTAAAAATGACTTTTATTCATTTTGAATCGGTTGAATTGTGAAAAGTGAGTTGGCGCTTGCATGAGTTGTGATTTTGTCCTATTTTGTAAGTGTTGTCGCTAAAGTAGCTACTGTATTTGGCTTATAGTTAATGTTCGTTAATAGTTTGCACAACTCTCTTCAAATATATAGATTTTTCCAGCACAGCCAAAGAAAAACCGCTAACCTTTCAATCATGTGTGTTAGCTGGATGGTGTGTTCCATCCAGCCATCCACTTAGGGTGTGTTCACACACTTGGTTTGCTTAGTTCATTTGGTCCGGACCAAAAAAAAACATTTAGTCCTAGTCCTCTTAGCTTTCACATTGACATGTGAACACCGAACCTAAAGGCATAGGGATATATGTTCACAATCTGATTGGTAGGCTTTTATTACGTATATTTCGCACGTGAACTTAAGAACATCCAAAACGATGCTAGGATAAATGCGCTCGTTGTATGTGTGTAGCCTAAATATGATGGTATTTTGACTAGCTGAGAACTCGTGAAAAGCTTATAAAATGTGTAAAGGAGTCAAAAAAGCAGCAGGAATCCCTCCGTCACACACACAAACGAAGATCTACAGTACTGCGAAGATCTACAGTATGTGCCGTTTTTGGTTTGTTTCCATGTCTTTGGTCTGTTTTGTGTTCATATTTCATTCGAACCGCACCAGAGTTCATTTGGAAGCAGACCCATGTTTTAAGCGGTCTCGGTCCGCTTGTTTCTTGCACACCAGGGTTCAGATGAGAGCGTTCACACATGTTCAAATGAATCGCACTAACAGAGGTATCGCACCAGGGTTCGTTTTAATCGAACCAGACATGCCAAGTGTGAACACACCCTAAATGGAGATGAAGTGTGAATTAAAAACTTGTTTCTCAACTGAGGCTCAGTGAAGAACAGCATGAACCTCAAGTGTCCACAATCGAATCCATCCGGACTGTTATTGTACCAGTCGTGCCAGGTGCTGACTGAATGTTTTTTTAACACTGAGCCCGTGTGGGGTCTGACCTGAAGTGAGATGTGATATTGTTTTAGCACAGCTCTGATTCAATGAGAAATATCATCATCGCCAATAGCGTGGCTATTAGAACATGCCTCTCTCCTCTGGAGCTTATTGGGCCTCGTAATTCACTTCCAAGCTTAGTGTTTTCTCCTGACTGCGGCCTACAGATAAACACACACACACATACAGGGACCCCTGATGGAGTGGCGGTGTGGAAATGAGGCAGTATTTACGTTCAGCATGGAAGAAGGAAAATACAGTTTGTCATGTTCAGTCCCACACAAATCAGCACACTCACACCCTGCCCATTCCAGCTTAGCAAAATGACTTGATTAATTCATGCAGTCTCTGAGAAGTAATTGTTGTAGTTCCTGAATGCATCAGTATTGGTTTTCACTGTTTCTCTCTGGCCACTTTCTTCATCCTGATCTGTGTGGAAATGTTGTTATGAAGTACTGAAAGCTGAAGAATTCTTTGATTGATCACAATAACAACAATCCTCTCTGAATACATCTGGACAGAGAATTTAATCATTTTTTAAAGTTCACCCCTTACAATATGTACCATGGTACAGTTAGGCATTAAAGGGCAACGGCATGGAACTTATGAACTACACTTACCGTGTAATATGATACATATTCATATTCTAGTGTGTTTGCATGGTTCCAGGTGCTTCAAATACATGTCCAAAAAAGCATTAGACTTATGTGGTACATGTTCAGAAAGATATAGCATTACCCTTTCCCTGATTACCATATCCAAAATTATTTTTGGTACTTTTTGTTAGTGAAAATTCATCAGTCATCATTTATTCACTCAAAATACTGAGATGGCATCTGACATCAATACCATGGTATTTGATGTATACAGCATCGTTCAAAATCTCTAATGCTCACCAAGACTGGATTTATTTGATTTAATAATACAGTAAAACGGTAATAATCATTCTAATATGCTGATTTGGTACTCAAGAAAAATGTATTATTATCAATGTTGAAAACGGTTGTGTTGCTTAAAGGTCCCGTTCTTCGTAATCCCATATTTCAAACTTTAGTTAGTGTGTAATGTTGTTGTTAGAGTATAAATAATATCTGTAAAATTATAAAGCTCAAAGTTCAATGCCAAGCGAGATATTTTATTTAACAGAAGTCGCTTACAAAAAACGGCTGGATTGGACTACATCCCTCTACTTCCTTCTTTAATGACGTCACTAGAACCGTGTTTTGACTAACCTCCGCCCACAGGAATACAGGCGTATTGATGGCGAAATGTCAACAGACGTGGTTGATGTTTATCTATAATCGGATACCGCAAAAGTTTAATTCGAAGTTGTTAGTTTGCTCTGTACATTTCACCACGGACTGTTTTTCTAGCTGGGATAATATCAAGCAGACTTCTCTCAGCGTTTCATACTGACGAAGGGGGCAATTTCAACTATATTCCAGCAAGCGGTAAATAGTGATTTACTATGGAAGTAGCGATCAACTTCACATCGTTTCTCTTAGTAGGATGAAAATAATCTTACTTAAACTGTGATTAATATACAAGCGATCAAAGAACAATCCCTTTCCAGTCGCCCAAGCTGTCAATCACACAGCGCGAGTTTATCTGGACACTTGCCAAAACTCGTTATGAAATCAATGACGCTGTTACACTGCACAACGAATCTCTTACTGTATTTATATACCTCATGCTTGCATTGGTGAAATCATTAGTGAGTGCAGAAACTGCGTTGCAATGATAAGATCTTTTTTCACGCGATCAACAGACTGTCATCTGCTCAATGCTCATCACTGCAACCTTTTATGTGATGGTAATAGATCTAAATACTTAAAAAACTTCTCACGATTCATTAATCCAGATAGCTGTAATAGTAAAAACTTATAATAGCTGTAATAGTAAAAGTTTTCCAGATAGTTCCACATGTAATGCCAGATATTTCATATGCAAGCATGTCAGCCAATCACAGCAGAGGGCGTTTACGGTGAAGTCTCACAGCAGACACGCCCCTTCAAACAGAGTGTTCAAACCAGGGAATGAAATCAGGCTAGGAAAAATGCCTTTTATTTCTAAATTATAAAAAAATTTGATCTAAAAAACATACTAACATTATAAGGGCACCCCAGGAAACATTATAAAATAATAAAATAATCCATGGAATGGGACCTTTAATATTTTTGTGGAATCCGTGATAATTTTTTTAGGATTCTTTGATAATTTGAAAATTCAAGAGAACAGCATTTATTTTAAAATAGAATTTACTGTCACAATTTGACCAATTTAATGTATCCTTGCTGAACAAAAGTGTTAATTTCTTCAAAAAAATACTGATCCCAAACTTTTTAATGGTAGAGTAGCATAGTATATATTTAATATTTATACAACTGTATTCACATAGTGCTACAAGGTACTTTAATTAATTAATTTATTTGTTTGCAGTGAAGAAACATTTTTCTTGCCGTTTCCCACACAAAACTTAAGTAGTATGAATGCATTGAACATTGCACAAAGTCATTTGGTTTGCGTCAATGGTGCTTTTTGTGATTTTTGGACCAGCATATGATACAATGCACAAGGTCCAGTCCAGTTTCGACCATATAATTCTGTCGCAGTCAGTTTATGCAGATAGAGCTGTATAATTTTTTTTTTTTTTTATCTATGCTGAATTTTCTCCAAGCTGTTTCTGGATAAGTGTCCAGTGAGATTTGATATTTATTGTGTTTAAAATTGAATCAAAAACAGTTATGGCTGTTGTTGCCTCTCTTGGGATTCACATCATAACAGTAATCTAATTTTCGTAAAACGCTGCGATGGCCCCAGCAGTTATTATAGCCAAGCCTATTTACAGGTGAATATCTACGGCATGCATTAGATGGGCTGGGGAATAAACAGGCCTTAGGGGTAAGACATTATTCAGCTTTGTGTATTCAGAATAATTTTTGCATGTCACATGCACACAGTTTTCTGCTCCAGTCCAAGGCAGGCCTAAGCGGATATTCAGAAAGAGTGGAACTAAGAAATTCAATGAAAAGGGATGCAGGCCATTTTGCTGTGGAAGTAAATTATTGTTTTGCCATTTAAGCCACTCAATGCTGAGAGTCCTGCCATTTGAAATGCTTGTTTTACCCAAAAGGTCTTTAGCAACGCTTTGTTTTCCTTCTCCCTCAGAGCCTCACTTCATCTCGGCTTACGACGTGGGTCTTTTCACCTTCTTCTTCTTGAGGGAAAACGCAGTGGAGCACGACTGCGGTAAGACGGTGTATTCAAGGGTGGCACGGGTGTGTAAGAACGACATAGGAGGCCGCTTCTTGCTGGAGGACACGTGGACCACCTTTACGAAAGCCAGACTAAACTGTTCACGGTCGGGAGAGATCCCATTCTACTACAATGAGCTACAGAGCACCTTCTACCTGCCTGAACAGGACCTTATCTATGGCATCTTCACCACCAATGTGTAAGTTTAGTCATCTAACAGCATCATTTTGTGTAGTTGTTTGAGTGACATATAGTACTTTTATAGTACTGACATGCTTTACTCCATCTAATTTTAACTTAAAAAACAATATGTTTATATATGTATATAATAAATATGAGAAATAATTATTTGGTCACACTTCAGATTAGGGTCAAATTCTCACTATTAACTAACTATTAATTATGACTTTTGCTTCAATAAACACCTAATTACTGCTTATTAATAGTTAGTAAGGTAGTGGTTAAGTTTAGGTATTGAGTAGGATTAAGAGATGTAGAATATGGTCATGCAGAATAAGGCAATAATATGTGCTTTATAAGTAATAAACAACCAATATCCTAGTAACATGCATGCTAATAAGCAACTAGTTAATAGTGAGAATTAGACCCTGAACTAAAGTGTTACCAGTTATTTACATTGTATATAGTTTTATATATTTTATGTTTAAAGAGTAAGTCTAACAAAATTTAGTGAAGTTTATAAGGATATTTATACTGGAAGATAAAATTACTGAATGAGAGAGGATTTTGACAGTGACAAATTACTGAATCTAAAACTACACTTTCCCATGTAGCGGTATATATTTAAACTAAAATCTCGAAGGACGTATAATTATATATACACACTTAAGAACTAAACGTGACAAACTCGTGCTTGTGCTTTAAACCCTAATAGCTGTGAAAATCTTTTGTCATGATGAACAAATTGGATTACACCTGAACTTAAGAAACGTGAAACGAGTCTGTTTCAGTTTATTCAAGAAATGTGAGAAGGCCTTAGAGAGTAGTACATGAATGTGTTGCATCTCTTTTACAGTTTGGACAGAAAATAAATTAGCACTAAATTAACAAGCATATTTTTGCCCTTAATTGCAAGTCACATTGCTAACAAAGTACTCGTTAAGAATATGAATTTAATATGATATGAAAGCTAGTAGCTAATAATGGTGAAAGCCGCAGCTGTCACAGACTTTCTTAATTAATATTTTAATGAAATCTTCTGACTGTCATCAATCACTTCTTTCTCTTTATATCCATATCTTGCTGTGTTCAATATTTTATACTCACCTTCTGCATACTTCACATTACACACTGTTAATTGCATTTTATGTAATGTAGCATTTGATTTATAATGCCGTATACAACATCTTTTCTCTCGAATTTAGTATTGCAGCACTTCTTAGAGATATTGTTGCTTGTCCATTCATTTCAATTAAAACATCTTGTAAAAATACATAAATGTAAAGTAGAATTTTTGTTGAAGCAATACCAGAACATACTGGATCCTATTTTAACGATCTAAGCGCATGGTCTAAAGCGCACGGTGCAAGTTCACTTAGGGTGTGTCCGAATCCACTTTAAAAACCCACTGTATGCATGCATACTGTCTGTTGGTTGTCAACCAAAAGGTTTTATCTACTACCTTGTATCACTACTGGACTGTATACTACCTTTCAAATATACAGCAAGTAGTGTAGTTTCAATACTGCCTCTCTTGCTCTCCTTCCCTATATTTCATACTATCTCTCGTTTTCACTCATTTTATCGGTTTCTCTTTTGTCTCTTTTCCTGTCCCCTTTCGCTCACTGCCCCAGTAGGAACAGAATATGGTAATGCAATCAGAACAACAGAGTCTCCATCTGTCTGTGGTAAATTGAACACCTTAAGCAATGCTCCTTGGGGTTTGGGGCTGCAAAACAGGGAGGACGGGCATGGGAAGAGTGCAGTGAGACAGAACGTAAGAGAGCAGCCAAAAATGGCTGAAAGTGTTGGTAGTAGTTTGTCCCGAGGTATTGGCAGCCTTTCATTGAGTTGGCTGAAGGTGTCAAAGCAGTATATGTCATCACACTGAGCTTACAGACATGTATTGTGAAAAGCTACTCTAGGTAATGAATTTTATTTTTTTATTTTTTGTGGATATTATATACAGGCCTTTTCTATTCTTTCCCTGGTTTTAGTTTTTTTTTTTAGTTTTTTTTTTTTAATCTTTGCATCAAAGCTTTTCACAGTGTTTGGCTCAGATTCCTCAGCTGTTTTATGATTATTATTGTTCATAAATTTAACTTGACCATCGGTATGTTTTATTAAATTGCTGTTGCTGCATTTTATAAAAGCAATAAGTCAGGAGAGGTTGCACTTTGCAAAGATTTTACTTCGGTTTTCTAAAAGGGTTTTCTGTAATGGCCTTAACTGCTAAAATCACTGTTTCTCTTTCTCTTATTGCCTTTATAAAACCTCTTACATGGCGCTCCTTATTCTGATTGGTCAATCAGAGCAAATTTTTTGTATGATCATTTTATTGGATAATTGGCGAATGATTCCCTATAAAGCTATGCTAATTTCATGTCTCCGGTATCACTCAGCGTCTCTTTGTTCTCATCTAATTAAATTTAGGACTAAGTCATTAACTCCTGATGACCCTTCCTGGGTTTATTTTGCGATGTGACTGGCTAACTGGACATTTTCCTTTATTTAGCCACTCCTAACCTATCGTACATTTTGGTATGAGGAAGGAGGAGGAAATGTTTATAGAAACCAATTTAAAAATATTTGAAATAGAATTCTTTTTTTTATTAACCTTTTGAAGGAATAGCAATCATCCTCATTTCTGTCACTGACCTGCAGGTTAACAGGGTGGAACAAACCTATTGGCACTTAGTATGATGACAGACAACCTCTCTGGAAAACAGATCCGCGGGTGTGAATGAATACGTCTATCGTGAATACACACACTTTCATGCCTGAATTACTATAAATGTTGAATAACAACCAAGTGCATCTCTTCGCACACTGTGATGCGGTATGACAAAATCCACCTTGAAATGAGTTTTTTATACCCCATAGCAAGAATCTTTGCTTCGTGTTTATTCCTAGCCTATGTTTTTCATGTAGATTGTATGAAGGTGATGGTATTGAGGGGATTCTTGTTGTTTTTCATCTTTCTGAAACTGAAGATGATGTGCTATAACTTGTAAAATTAGTACACCAAACAGCGTACTGTAAATATGAATAATGTGTAGTAAACTTTTATTTAAATATTGATTATAAATATAAATATTTAATATAATAACAATATGTAATATACATATTTATTACATTTAAATATAAAAGCTCTATAGAAAATGCAGAAGGTGTATACAAAAGTTAAACTTGTTGCATTTACAATATATTTTGTTGCAATACGTTAATAAATAATAAATTAATTTTGATAATTAATATTCTTTTTATGCTTGAGTGCACATTTTTACAAGAGCAGATATTGTTATGCTGTAAAAATATTTATGAATAATCTTGCCTCAGTCCTGGCTGTGGAATGTTGCTGAGTTGGCTCTTTGTTTTTTTGCTGCGATGCAAGTATTCACTGAAGTTGAAACACTGAAGTATTTTTCTACTCTGATGTATCTTTCTATTTTTTTTTCTTTTTTTTCTTTTTCCCTTGAGTACTGTCCTACTTTAGGTCAAAATGAACTTTATGGACCTCTTGGGTGACCTCAAATGACCCTGTGATTTTTTACATATTGTCTATTCTGTCACCATAACTCAACATGACTTCATCTAAATAAGCATGTGATCTATTGTACGTGGCGCTTGGAAAGCTCAGAAGTCATCTGCTCTCACAGTGAGAAGACTTCATTCCCATATGCTGCGTGTTATACCAAGCGTGTCGTGGGATTTGCTAGAGTAGGTGACTTTCCAAAGGGTTATAGGACCAAACTCTGTACTTTACTTTTTACAAACCTCAAGAGCTTTTAAAACTGCACCATCATATGTGTGAAAGTCACATCTGCACAAGCATAAATGCAATAAAATGCCACGGTGACTTAGCATAGGCATGCATTATTTGACCAGACAGTGCATAAATGCATTTTTATGTTTGTACAGCATGTACTTGTGTACTGTGTGTGTGTGTGTGTGTGTACATACTATAAACCTTGCTCGGATATGTCAGAATAGGGAAGAAAAGACGATCGCAACTTCCATTTCATGCCAACTTTAAAATCAGGAGTTGGAATTTAAATGGTAATTTCAATTCATTTCTGAATGATGCACTTGACGTCACACCCTTTTTTATTGTGAAAGTCATGAATAATTACTGTATAGAGCTGTTCACACCAAGAAACTATAAAGATAGCTATATTGATAACTATATTAGCGTCCACACAGACATTCTGCTGCAGTTATGTTGTCTGCCATAAATGCTCAAGCTCTTTATAGTTGAGTGGATTCTGTTTGGCTGCCAGTATTTTTATCGTTCATCAACTGGAAAAAATCATTCTAAAAGGGATTCTCTATTCTAAAGGAATTAGAATCATGGTTATTAACTAGAACTTTTTATTTATAGTTACCATTATAGTTATTGTCCTTGGTGTGAACAGGCCTAAATATCTTCGTAAACTATAGTGACTGAATATGAAAGCGTAAGCAACTGGTTCTAAAACCTTTAGAAGACAAATTGCACTGTATGACAAATTGCGCTGGTGTCCCTTTTATTTATAACTTAGTTGTGTGTAAATGTAACTGTATTTAGAAGTCTAAAAAAATACTAGCAAGCGTATTCTGCTGCTGTGAAGCCGCAGCCACTTATATAGGCAGTCGGCAGGGAAGCAGTAAAATCTAAAAAAAAAGAAAAAAGCCTGTAGTGTCTCATAACAAAGTTTCAGAGACTTGCTTTTGAATGTAAGAGTGAAAGAGAAAAAATTGCTTGAGATAATTGGCTGTCCTGTCAGAGCCTGCTCTGTCCTCGCAGCCTAAGGCTGACCGGTTTAGAGCCAATGTTTCATCGGCGCAACAGCCTTTTGAGCTGCACTTCCAAGAGACTCTCACTTTACCTCGCTAATTTTCCATGTTGAACCCCCTCATATGTAGTCCCCAGAGTCGAGCTGCAGAACCAGACTTGAAGTCCATGCCTCACCATGCCACATAACAAGAGCCCAAGCCAGACACCAGCGTCTGGCAGGCCGAGTCCCCGTCCTGGAGCTCTGCCCCTGGACCCATCTGTCTGTGGCTCCGGCATTACCGTCACAGTTATTGCTGCTCATTTATGTGCGGTCTTAACAGCACAAAATAATGAGTATGGTAACAAGAGTAACTTTCCAATTTTAGTTATCTTCTCAGTTGACATCAAAAGATGCCATGCTACTTTCCTTGTATGTGTGTAACACTTGTATGTGTGTTACTTCCTAACATCTAAATAGACATGAGATCTACTGTACCCTTCATAGTCAGAAGACTTTGACTTCCAAAGCTGAAGGCTATACAGAGCATGTCATGTGTAGGTGACCTTTAACACCTGCTGCTTATCATACTTACAATGTTGTAAGTATAAGCAGTAAAGCAGCATATATTTAGTTCAAAATGAACTTTTTTTCAGACCTGTCAACAATAAATGAAATTGAATATGGCTCTGGTCACTTGGGGTCCTTTCTGGTCCTTTCTTTGTCACTTCAACAGCTTCTGAAACTGCACTGTCATCTGTCCAAAATTGAGTGAGTCTGGGAACAAGAATAACCACCCAATCCATCCACTGCAGAGCTCATCTCTACTCCTGACAGCTTACTGGAGTCTCTGGGCCACCTGCCACTCAAATCAAGGGAGTTAATTAAGTCACGATGCATTTAAGAATATTTCATGCCAGAAGAAGCTGGCAAGATCTTCATGGGATCAGATTATGAACTTTTATGTTTGTCTCAAGATTCTAGATTGTATAACTTTTTGAAGCCCAATACCATGTTGGTAAGGTACATGGTGTGTAGAGGTCCATCAGCTGTATGCTGTGTGTGGGAAACCTCAGACACAAAAATGAAAATACGTTCCATCATATTATTTTAGAGAACAATTCATTTAAGTAAAATGAACCTGATGGCATTTATCTGCAGACCCGATATTAAAGAACTGATAACTGATTCGAAAACTGTGAATATCTTTTATTTTGGTGGTCTTTTACAGTGTGTTTTCATTTTGCTAAATTTGACTCTTTCTCGTGATGCAGGAACAGCATTGCTGCCTCTGCAGTTTGCGCGTACAACCTCAGCGCAATAACGCAGGCTTTCAACGGGCCCTTCCGCTCCCAGGAGAACCCTCGCTCCACGTGGCTCCCCACCCCGAACCCCATCCCTAACTTCCAGGTGCATCACTTTTACATTTTGTTCTCTGTGTGTGTGTGTCTGGAACAAACAGCCAATAGATAAATTCTATCAGCCCGGCACTGTGAGAGTAATTGCTCTATACCAGCTGGGTGTACTTGCATGCATCGTAATTCAGTTATTGTCTACTTTTCTATAAAATTACATGGTGAGAAGTTATTTTTTGGAAAAGTTTTTTTGTGAGTTTATATTTGCACTGCCCTGCTTGACCTCTGCACTAATTAATGAGTCTAATGACGCTTACCAGTGTGGGACCATCGAGGAAGAAGGGCCTAATGAAGGACTAACTGAACGAAGTCTGCAGGACGCCCAGCGGCTCTACCTCATGAATGACGTGGTTCAGCCAGTTTCTGTGGACCCGCTGGTCTGGCAGGATGATGTGCGGTTCTCTAAGTTGGTTGTTGACATTGTACAGGGGCAGGACAATTTGCACCATGTCATGTACATAGGCACAGGTAATTAGGCCTTGAGGAGTTAGACAACTTCAGTTTTGTATTTTTCTTTTTGTGTAAAAAGTTTACCACCAAATCCTTATATAAATAGCATTAGTTATGCAGCCTTCTGTAATTATGCTTTCCCTTCTGTTCTGACTTATCAGAGTATGGAACTATTCTTAAGGCCCTGGCAACCACAAATAAGAACCTGCAAGGTTGCTACTTAGAGGAGATGCAACTCTTCCCTCCTGGCCTGCGTGAGCCAATCCTGAGCCTTCAAATTCTCCATGGCGACAGGACTCTTTTTGTGGGCCTGAATGACAAAGTGCTCAAGATCCCTCTGGCAAGATGCTCCAGCTACAAAACAGAATTGTGAGTGACATGTTTTATCTATACATTGTGTGCTGCAAACAACTCTCAAAATCAAGATCTTCATTTCTCATCATTCATTTGTCTGGCATTATTAGGTTGGGATGTGCAAACCTGCATATTTAAAAAATGGACTGGTTGCTTAACTAGCCTTATGGATGCCTTGAGTAATTATTCTAGTTTTAGGTTCCCAGATTACCCCGATCAGATGTGACAGAATGGAACAGATTGCACAGGTTTTGAAGGGTTTCACTATTTTTAACTTGACACGCTGCTCCTGGCAAGACCGCTCAAGACAGTGGCCAATACGGTCTCAATGTCTATGGCTGTAGTGGAGGTGGATTGAATTATATTAAAATTAATTCTTTTACATAATATAAATTATAAATATATTATGTAAATATATTCTATAATATATCATTTCGACTAAATACTGCATAAAATTGTAATATTCTCACTTTAATGGCATTTATAATACCAAAAATGTATTTATATACATTTTTGTATACTGTGTATATATATATATATATATATATATATATATATATATATATATTCACACACACACACATATACTGTAAATATATATATATGTGTGTGTGTGTGTGTGTGTGACTAATCGACTAGTCGGTTGTTGACAAATAATCAACTAGTCGACCATTGTGACCCATTCCTAGGGCCTTTTAGATTTCAGGGACAATACCTGCTTTCTCATTGGACTGTAGGTGTTGGGTGACAGCAGACCCAGGTTGAGGTGCATGAATGGCTCCTTTCACGTTGGTAAGAGCTCTTGTTACCCACCTCATTGGAATTATACCCTTGATGTGTCATTGGAAAAGAAATTCCTCCTCACGAGTGACTGAAGCAGTAAGAGGAGCGCCGTTTGACAGCCTCCATGTATTCTATCAAAGCTTTCCATCAACTTCCCACTCCAAATGCAGGGTGGGGACAACAGTCAGGCTCAATTTGCCAGAGGAGCACATAAAGCGCACTGTCCGCTCTCTGTGCGCCGTGCATGAAGGTGAAAGATCGAGTGTGGGTCTGGATGAATTAGGGAGAGATAAAGGAAGCTAGGAGGGTTCAAAGGAAAAAGGAAGGGTGCCGTCTCGAGTGAATGGTTTTCTGTGAGGGCAAACATATTTGAGTGCGAGCAGATGATTAGTCAGCACTTTGATTTCACTTCTCAGTATGTGTGCACGCTCTCTCTCATGCACAGAAACACACACAAGGCTATGTAGTGAAAGCTGAAGCTGTTGCATACTAAACAAGGTGAAGGTGAGATCTGAGAGATGGAGCAGAAGCGGATGTTGCCAGCTCTATTTAAAACCCAGCAGGGAGGAACAATCACACTGGGTTCCAAGGGCAGGCCAGAGAAAAGAGTCCTTAATCCTTAATCCGTAATTTCTGCCACATTCAGAGTACGTTCACATTTGAACGCAGCGCTTTGACATTTCATTAAAGCCGTACTCTCATATGAAACGTCATAGAGGTGTGACAGGCCTGCATATGAGCTGCAGTTTTTACTCACTTTCTTCTGCACCAGCCAGCTTCCACTCTTTGAGCTTTGACTGAAGCAAATCATCAGATCATGGAGAAGGTGGATCGCTGCTAGAGACCTTAAATAGAGACCTCCATTATATTATGGAATGTTGCATGTCAAGTTATATTTATTTTTATAGTGTTTTTCACAATACACATTGTTTTAAAGCATCTTTACAGAAAGTGATACTTTTATGTCTATAATGCCTTAATGCTTTAATATTGAGCAAGTTTTAGGGCTGGATGATATGACGATATATAATGATGATCCTTGATCCTTCTTGCTAATATAAATTATCTTTTTGATTTGATTTGATTTGATTTATTTAATTATATCAAGAATGCCTTAAACATAAAACAAAAGGCATCAAATACAATCGAGGATAAAAACACAAATAAGTACAGGACTTATTTCCATAGTGGTCCTCAACACATAACACCAGGACAAGACACTTACATATTGTGTGATAATCAATGACATAACATACTGTACAAATACTTTTCTTAAATAAGCAAAAATATAAACGGTAACTGACCCCTGGTTCTATTCCGCTACCCTCTCTAATAACCAGTCCTTGGTCCTCTTTTTAAAAGAGTTCATGCTTGAAATCACTTTAATTTGCCGGTCTAACTTGTTCCACTGAACTGCCCCTATATAGGCAAATGTTTCTTTCCCTAACACTGTCTTGAATGCATAAGGAAGGACAGAGGTCTGATATACTGCCACGAGTGTAAATAGTGTGTGTGTCCTTCACCTTAGTAATAAGACACAACAAATAATTTGGGACATTACCATACAGTATTTTATGGGTCATGGTCAGTCTTGACATAATAACACGCGACTCAACAGGAAGCCAGTTAAGCTCAACAAATTGTGACCTACCTATATGAGACCTATGGCCCATTTATTATTTTAAATAATTAATATGGCCCTATTAATTTATTTTGTGCTGTTTGCAGCCTCCCTTTAAGTCATTTTGTTAGGCCTTCAAACCAGGAAGTGCATGCATATTCAAACTGGTTTAAAATTAAGGCATTAGCTAAAATGATCATTGTTGACCTATCTAAAAATGTAGAATTTCTGGCTAAAAACTTTATAAGCCTGGTGACTTTACTCTTAATCCATCTTATCTTAATCCAGCTAAGACATTTTGTAAATATAGCTAGCTGTAATACTAAGTGCATTTCAAAAACAAACCAACATTCAGCATGTAACAGCCATTTCTGTCATGACCACTATCGTCAAATACGAATGACAATTAGCATACAGTTAGGATTGGCGGTATGGTTCTGTTCTGGGCAAGAACTCCCTGCGCATCCCTGCAGCCTAGCATGGATAAGAGCAGCAATAACCTCCTTAGGGGAAACAGAACAGAACCAACATGAATGTATTGCAGATATCATTAATTCAAGATTTTAAAGTACAAAATTCGAGAATTTATTCTGATTCAAGGGGAATCCGAATGCCAATCCTGACTGATGAGAGGAGGAGCTGAGGATGGAGGAGGGTAATTAGCTCCTGAGAAACGCGATAGCTGCTGATAATACTGAAGGATACAGTGATAGGCGTCGTATTCCTATAGGTAGATGTGGATCAGCTGAGAGTCAGCTGATGAGAGCTTGACTAACGTGACCTGCCAGAACTGACACTACACTTGATATTTACTTAAAAATGCTTTAAAAATATGTTAGCATATTACAAGCTAGTTTTGTGATATTTATAAGTGCTTCATAAATGTAATATTTGTTATATTCGTAATCTTAAATTGTACCATATTTTACCATTATTATAAATAAAAAAGTAAAAAAATGTTTAGCATATAACAGCCCAATTTGGACAGAATGATCAGAAAACACTTTCTAAAGTATAGGAAATATGCCTAAATTTATACATTGTATAGCTTAGGCGTTTATGAAAAATAAAAATGATGTCATGTTTATGGTATTTTTGTGCCCTCTTTGGAAAAACTAACAGCACAGTCTTCATAATTTTTGCTTTTGTGTTCCTCGGAAGAAAGAGACACTATTTTTAACTTAATTTCAATGATTCTCAGGAAATAGTAGTTGAGACAATGTATGTCTAATAATACCTTAGAATATAAATATAGATCTTAATGCATAACTTTAGATATAATATTTTTTTGTAAAGACTTTTTTGTGCAATCTAAAAAAAAAGAAGTTATTTTTCTCCAGGTTTTATATTGGCGCCCCATATAGAACACATTGTTGTTGTTTGGTAAGTTGACTTTTGGACCAAAGCAACCTAAAGAACATTTTTGTAGGTCAAATGCAAATAAGGGATGTGAGATTGCATCAGTGATGTGAGAGACAAATTCTTCTTTGCCCTTGTTGTGATGAAACGAATCAAATCAATGCAAACAAAACCGATAAAAGAATAGCAGGCTTTTCAAAATGTAATGGCTCTGCGTAAAATCGTTATGCTTCTGTTCACAGTTGCTGCCCCTTTGCAGCTATTTCTCTTTACAGATGAAAAGAGACAAAGAGTCTCCCCGCTCTTGCCTTTGGAGAAGTGTTTATTAATGACTTAATCTACATTGTTGGTGGCTCTTGTTTGAAAGCAGTGTGATAATTAAAGTTTGATCCCTCGCAATTCACTTTTCTGCTAATGTTCATTGGCCTCTCGCCTCTGCTTTAAAAAACTAATTTACTTTAATCAGCCGACTGATTGTTTGATGGGATCTAAAGGGACCAACCGGCTGGGCCAGATCGATAAACTCAAAAATGGCGATTCCTAATCAGCGATGAAACAAATGTGCAAGTTGAGTTGATGGGCTGGATCCTTACTGTGATTTCTACCGATAGTGCAGCACTAAGCAGCGGAGGTGTGGGTGGGATAAAGGTGCTCCTGATATTCACTATTTACACCAAGGCTATATACAGCCAATGGATCTTAGTGGGGATGTGAAAACTGCATAATTTTCAAAAACAACCACTCGACTAATTGGTCTTGGAGAAGTGATGTACCGAATAATTAGGCTGGCTTTGGGTTCACTCGTCCTTGATTCAGCCAACAAAATATTGCAAAAGTCTTTCCAAAAAGTTTTCCAATGAGCAAAGAACTACAAAAAAATAAACATGGGTTGTGAAAATATGACATGATTAAGACATGACAACCTCACAGCTTAATTTTCATCAAATTAATTATGGCGTCTACCCTGACTAAGGTCTATTTGTGAATTATTTTACATACAGCAGCCTAATTAGAGACAGCAGCGCAGTCAGTGCTGACAGTTTTGATGATGTGATGATGTCTTGGAGCGCTGTTAGGAATGTGGGTTTGAGGTTACAAACATCTTTCACAAGCAGAGCATACTATAAACAGCCCAAACCACAAGCTTTACTCAGAAAACCACAAATATGTTTTTACAGCTTTCCTTTCCCACTTCTTGTGATGTGGCAAACCCATGTTCCCATGTCTACAGAGATGCTTGGTCACATCAGAGTGTTTTTGGAGGATTTTTGCTGTAACAATCACTGTATGTTGCAGTTTTAGATCTCTCTTGCTTTATGGATTGTGGGGGGTGTAGGAAGTCCTGGATATTTTTTGAAGCCTTGTTTTCTTGAATATGCTCTGAAAGTACTTACTACTTCCAACCAAATAGCTGTTGTAGTTTGCTCTTTCGCGTTATTTACGAGTTCTCTCGTCTTTTATGAGAAAACATTTCCCTGCCATTGATGAGTTTTACAGCTTTCCGTGTTTTCACTGTTATACGGTACAGTGTAGGCTACATAATCTCCTAATTAAAACACAGGAAAAGAAGCAGCAGAAACTAGCGATCTCACATGTAATCAGATGCATATAACAAAATAATGTAATATTTTGCATAATAAAAATAATGCGATCATCAACAATAAACAGCATTTAAATCAAAACGGCATAATGTTACCAAGTGAAATGTCGACCCAGGAAGTGGTTAGGACTGTGAAGCTTTAGGAGTGTTGATGGACTGGATCTACTCCATCTATGTTTTGTTCATCCTACTGAATCTGATCCAGACGTAGTCTTTGACAAAAACGCAATTTTCTCAGCTTTTAGCTCAAAATGTAGCTTTTTTCTTGAAACTTACCCATATTCAAGTGTTGATAAAAATAAAAGCAGTATTACAGCTTTTTTATTTATTTATTATAAATTACTACTTTATAGCCAGCAAGGACACATTAAACTGATCAAAAGCGAAAAATAGACATTTACATTGAAAAAAATTCAGATCTCTTTCAGATACATGATGTTCTTTTGAATTTTTTATTCATCAAAGGGTCCTAAAAAATGCATCATGGTTTCCTCAAAAGCATTAAGCAGCAAGCAGGATTGACAATAATAATGTTTCTTGAGCACCAAATCAGCATATTAGAATGATTTCTGAAGGATCATGTGACACTAAAGACTAAAGATGCTGAAAATTCAGCTTTACATCACAGAAATAAATTACATTTTAAAATACAATTAGTGCAAGTTTACAATAGAAAAGTTATTTTAAATTGTAATAATATTTCACAATATTACTCCTTTTCCTGTATTCATTTATTTAGTAAAAGCATAAAAACATGGTGAACAAAAGATACTTTTTCAAAAACATTAACATTAAAACAGTTTTAGTAGACCAATATAACAATACATTATAATAAACAGCAATATTTAATTACAAGTCATGAAACTAGTTTTATGACAAAGTCTTGGGTCTCTCAGTTTTAGGAAAATTGCTGGTTTGATTTTGGCAGGGAGGGAATCGTGATCTATCACCTTTGTGTGCTTAACCTCACGTTGCACCAGTATAATTGTCTCCTCCATAATGCTGTGTTCATGTTGTGTTAAAATAAGCGCAATTACAAGCTGACAACTTGAGATTTTACTCTGAGCAGAGCACGTTCTCAGACATGACATGTTTCTATGGCAACCCTCATAATGTCAAAAAGGTTCCACCATGTGTGGTTGTGTTGTTGTTGATGATGATCAAAATATTTAATCACTACATTAATTTACCTTTTATATGCTTTTGAAAAATAGGAACAAAGAAAGTGCTGCAGGTAACACCAGCTATAATAAAACAGCACATAAAACAGAAAAATATAGATGTATGTACCTAATTACAAATGTTGAAGATGCTGCCATTTTCCATGAAGTGAGAAAAGTCAGTGCTTTCATAAAATGTAGTTTCCAATTTGTAAGCACAACTTTGTTTCCTAGTCAAAAACGTATAATTTCTGCCATTTAACATCATCAAATTCCCCCTGATCATGTGGTGATAAATATATTTTCTAAAAAGGGTCTTTGCCCTTTACCTGTGGCTAAGCCCTGTAGACAGTCTGTAAGAAATTCTCATTTCAGAGGCCCCGTCTTTACCAAACAATTTACAGCCAGCTTGTCGCCAGCTTGTCAACAGGGTGCTAAAAAACACGGGTTTTGAGAGCTTGCAGCTTGTTTGAGCACACAGCCCAGTACTTGAGCAACTGGAGGAGCTGCAGAGAGAGGAAAGGCAGGGAAAGAAAGTAATCTGAAGGTGAGAGCATTTATTACCACAGGCTTTTAACTGACTCTCCATTGGCAGAGTCCCAAAATAAAGCCATTTTTCTCATGCGCTTTCTCCCATTCTTGATTAAGACAAGCAATATGTCTCAAACTCCGCTGTCCTGAACTTCTGACAAATAGCATCTTTTCTCCTGAGATGAAGCCATTAAAACACCTGACCATCTTATCTCTGTCTAAGCTAAGCTGTCAGCGTTTGGTGTGTGTGTGGAAAAGCTGTAATTTATGGGCTCTGGCGTTTTCCTAAAATATTAACTGTATCATCGGTAACATGCAGAGAATTTAATTGACAATTATAGGGTTTGTATACTAATGGCGCTTTTCCACTACACAGTACCAGCTCGCCTCAGCTCGCCTCGGCTCGACTCGACTCGGCTCTGTTTGGTTTTCCACTGTGTAAAAGTTGTACCTGTACCTGCTTCCAGGTACTTTTTTTCGTACCACCTCCGGCGAGGTTCTAAGCGAGCTGAGGCGATGCTAAAATGTGACGTGAAAACGCGGCAGACTGCTGATTGGTCAGAGAGAATCACTATTCACTGCGTCATCATTGCACGCGCCAGACGGAGTATCCCGAATAAAAAAACAGCAATAAACAAAAACAAAAACATCCAAAAACAGCATACACTCGATTTCCTCCATTGTCCTGTGTGTGTGGGTAGCGGGTGTGTCTCGCGCGTCTCGCGTAAAAGATTAAGTCACGGCAGTTCCCTGCGGCGTCGCTATGACGACCAGGTACTATTGTGGAGGTACTATCTGCAATGGAAAACGGTGCGAAAATCGAGCCGAGCCGAGCTGAGTCGAGGCGAGGCGAGTCGAGTCGAGCTGGTACTGGTAATGGAAAAGCACCATAAATGTGTGTTGACGTAGCTTGGTTAGCTTTATTGATTCTGAGCATAGTGTTCATAGTGCATCCATAAAAAACAAAACTTTGGCCCTTGTTTACAATGAAAAGGTCATGAATTGCTATTAAAAGGACAGCAATAACTATTTGTCTTTGTTCATCTTTTTTAAAGGCCTATAAAATAAGACAGTATTTTTTACAGCCCTCCCAATGACTTTAAAACCTCTATTAAACCGCAAAAGATTGATTGTCTTCTGTCCGCTGCCTTGCCACATTGTTTTATGTATTACTTCATTTTTTTGCACTATTTAAAATTTTACAAGCAATGTCTTGTGGCTTTGCTGCTGAAATAGTGCGCTGTTCGTGTTGGTTTGTGTTGCTTTTGTTTTAGCACTTTTTCCATGCACAGGAACCATGAATTAAGGTGCAATTCTTTAAATTGGCCCTCAAGTGCACTAACTTATTTTTCACAGCAGGTTATTTTTAAAATATGTGAGCTGTGTGACTAGTTGCAAGGCTAGACGGCTGAGTTTTTCTGCTGTGTTTGTCCTTTTTCTTCTGAGACCGTGGTCAGCTTGTGAAAATCTCTCTCTACGGAGTGCAAGTCGCAGAACTCAGGAGAAAAAAAGACACCTTCAGGAGGCTGTTAATTGACTTTTTTTCTCCACTAGGTCAGCTGGCAGAGTCCTGAGAGCAGTCGAGTCCTGGCAGTGCCCCAGGGCCGTATCCTGAGCTCATCAGTAAAACACGCTACTGCTGTATGCCCACCGGAATGTCAAATCAGCATTCCTTCCATGCCGGCACATTTTCATAGTCTTAAGAGATTACATGGACGGCTGGCTTTCACTTTGGTCCGTGGGAGTGGATCTTCCACTGTAATTAATAAAATCACTGCAAACGTTTTTGTTTAAACGGGTAGTTCTCGTAGGTCAGCGCCCTGAGGGCTTGTGTTCCTGCCCTCTGTAATGGGGGGTAATTTGGCCTTGATGTGCACAAGGAAGTTGTCGTTCTTCTCTCTATCCACACATCCTTTAATTGGTTGGAGCCTTTTATTTCATCAATCATGCACTATATATGATGCTAGGGGTGCTCCAGCCAATTTATTCTTGTTTATTACTGTTGCGTTATAGCTGCCAAAACTTAGTCAGAAACTAATGAGAAGATAATAATCAGGCCTGTTTCATGCACCTCACGTCTGATGCAGTTGATGCATATTCGTTTCAGCACCCATATTGACTGGATGCAGAAACCCTTTTTTGAAAAGACTTATGACTGAATCCGGATGACTTAAGCAGTTTTGCATAAAGTTGAGTATATCTAAACTGCTTCTTACTGCTTGCTCTGCTCTGCTGTCAGTCCCACAATCCCTCACATGAGCCTGCCACTCAGTTGCTATTGGGCAGGATTGTCCAATCCTGCTGCTGGAGGGCCACTGTCCTGAAGAGTTCAGCTCCAACCCCAATTAAACACGCTTATACCAGCTAACCAAGGGCTTACTTGGCATATTAGAAACTTCCAGGCAGGTGTGTTGAGGCAAGTTGGAGCTAAACTCTGCAGGACAGCGGCCCTCCAGGACCAAGTTTGGACACCCATGCTTTAGGGTCATTCCGTAGCAAATCAACCAAATTTCAGAAAATTCCCCAGCATAAATTTTTGGATTTTGTTTATATTTTTTCTGAAAAAATACAAAAGATAAATAGTGATGAAAGTCAAAATATTAAATGTCTTGGATGTATATTTAGTGAGTAATCCACTGTTTTGTGGAAAGATGGCAGCATCATTATTTTATTTTTACACAGAGATTGGTAGGTCTGTTAGTGAAATCTGTTGATTTTAGTAATCTTTGTTGCATTATATGTCAACGGTGACTGTTCAAAAATGGGAAAAAGCACTTCTTGTGTTTTTTGCCCCATGTTTGCATGTCTGTAACTCAATAAGTATTAAAGATATCTTAATGTCCTTTTAGATTCTGGTTCTTAACAAACTTTCCTTTTGGTATCTTGGTAGCCCTATATGGTTCAATTCCAGAGATATGGAGATCTTAATGCGGCTCTAAGAGTAAATTGGTCAATTGTTCACATTTTCAGTGGTCAAAAACCAAAGTCACTATCAGTACAGCTGATACTTTTTTCTTGTAAAGAGGAATATCTGAACAAGAAATAATGTTGAAACTAGAAATGTATAGTGTTGATCTTTTCTATCAACACAATTGCATAGAACATACCTCTCTGGGTGCCAAAAATACACTGAAATGGTCAAGTTGAAGCACGTTAACTTGCTCTCAAAAGTGTATTTATATGAATCTCTATTTTAATCAGTTTCAAGGATATTTGGAAGAAAGAATTTTGTTAATTTTAACAGCTTCTGGAGCTACCAAGAGTTCAAACACGCAGTATCGTAACTTAGATAAGATATCGTGACATCCCAATATCTCTGGGATTTAACCAAATAGCCTTAAAAATTAAGATTCCCAAAGAAGTTTCATAGGAACAAGAATCTAAAACGAGATATCTTTAACACTTCTTGAGTTACAGACATGTAAACTTCAGAAAAATATTTTTTGGCACTTGCAATTATTTTGATAGAGGAAAACGAGCTACATTTCTAGTTTCAGTATTATTTGTTCTTCAGACATTTCTCTTTAAACACAATACGTAACAGCTGTTTGAAAAGTAAACCACATTTGGTTTTTGACCATTGAAAACGGGTACAATTTAACAATTAAACATGGAGCCGTATTGAGATACCCATATCTTTGGGACTGAACCATATAGGGCCTTGAAAATGAAGATTCCAAAAGAAAAGTTTATTAAGAATTAGAATATTGAAGGATATTAAGATATATTTAGTACTTTTAGAGTTACAGGCATGCAAACTTTGGAAAAAACTATATTTATGGCACTTAGACAGGTATGTTCTATGCAATTGTGTTGATAGAAAAAACAAGATACATTTCTAGTTTCAACATTGTTTGTTGTTCAACTGTATGCAAAGTGTCCAACATTTGGTTTTTGACCACTGAAAATGTGAACAATTAATTAATTTACTCATGGAGCTGCATTAAGATCTCTGTATCTTTGGGATTGAACCATATTGGGCCTTTAAAATGAAGACACCAAAAGGAAAGTTTGTTAAGAACCAGAATTTAAAAGGATATTAAGATATCTTTAATACTTATTGAGTTACAGGTATGCAAACATGGAGCAAAAAACACAAGAAGTGCTTTTTCCCATTTTTTAATGGTCACTGTTGGTATATAATGCAACAAAGATTGCTAAAGTAAACAGATTTCACTAATAGACCTACCAATCTCTGTGTAAAAATAAAATAAAATGCCATCTTTCTAAAGTAATTTGTACCCCCTGTAATTTGGCTCCAAATCTCAGAGATGAAAATAGTAATTCCGACCCCCCCCCCCCCCCCCCCCTCTACAAAACAGTGGATTAAATATACATCCATGATATTTAATATGTTGTCTTTCTTCTTCATTTATGTATTTCTTTCACCTGACAAAAAAAATTATGAAATCAAAGTTTTTAGCTGGGGACCTCTGGTTGAGTTGACATGAATGACCCTATAGACAATTAATTGAAAATGCTTGCTTGCTTTAGTGCTAGTAGGCACATTGAGTTGCGCTGACTGTGAACTTGAAAAACATGAAGGTAGTAATTCAACCTTAAATTGCTCTTATGATAGGAAAATGTATGTATAGATAACCCCAATCCTTAGCCCTATTTCCACTGAAAAAGATAAATCATATGGATTTAACACATTATGACAGAATTTTCACTTTTTACCATTTTACGACAGGGTCATTCAGGATCTGTGTAAATGAAAGTGTTGAAGGGCAATATATTTTCCTTTTGCCTTGATATTCCTGACAGACTTGAAGCGTTGGAGTGGTTTAGCACTCAGCCCAGCTCGATCTCCCTTCTCGGCAGGATTCAGTCTTGGCACTCTGCACTGTATCAACACTCTGTGTGTTTCCTCAACCTTGAGCCTGGAACGCCAAAGGGCCAGTGCAAACAAACCAATACACTTGTGCCAAAATCGAGTCTTTCAAGCTAAAGGGAAGGTTGTGAGGCTGCTGGTGCTTTACTAACACACCGCCCCAAATTCCGGAGCCCTTAAAACGGCACTCATGGCTTAACTTCATTAGTGGGTTTAGATTTAATTACACCTCATTAAGCCTTTTTTTTTTTTAGCAGCTTACAAATATTTAATCAATTTCGAGGTGTTGCGTAGCAATGGTTTTGTAGAAAGAATGGGAAATTCTCCCAGGCGTGGTTTAGATTTGTTATCTGGGAACTGTAGTGCCTAGGGCTGCTGTCAGTTAATGTGCAAGGTTTTTAATCTACGATGTTAAGCAAGGAAAGCAGATTTTGGATGTCTCCAGTTGAAAAGTCAATGTGAATTTTCATTTGCAACCCATTTTTCTTTCACTATCTGTTTAAGAGTGCAACAGGATATTCAACTTGATTTTATCCAGTTATTTGTCTGGGAATCGACTAGATCATGAAAAGTGGCTGTTGCATACCCCAATGAAGTCTTGCTAAAACAATAAATAGCTATTTGCATTAAAATAAATATTAGATATTTTAAATACCTATGTTATCCCATAGCCCGCATGGTGATGTCAGTAGAATTTTTTTTATTCATATGTATATATTTCATATATTTAATCATATATAGTAAATAAATTGAATTCATATTTTTGTGGAAACTGCAAGAATTTTTTTTCAGTATTCTTTGATAAATAGAAAGATTATAAGGGAAAAAGAACATTATAAATGTATTTACTGTCACGTCTGATGTACTGTACTGTTTACTGATCACGTTTGATGTGTTTATTTATACACATATAAATAAAGTACACACACACATATATATATATATATATATATATATATATATATATATATATATATATATATATATATGAATACAGTGCATATATATATATATATATATATATATATATATATACTTTTTTTTTTTTTTTTTTTTTTTTTTCTTGTCTTTGGAATTGATCCAAAGACCAAGAACGTGCATTTTAAATGTAAATAAGGTCAATTCTAATTTAATGTTGACTATTATATAC
The DNA here is from genome assembly GCF_949319135.1 of Squalius cephalus. NCBI lineage: Eukaryota > Metazoa > Chordata > Actinopteri > Cypriniformes > Leuciscidae > Squalius > Squalius cephalus. Next base: position 11,187,577 of record NC_137130.1, read on the forward strand.
AGTACTATTCATACACTATCTCCCTTTTTCTTTTTTTCTCACTCCTTCTATTTTAGGACATGTTTGGATGCAAGGGACCCTTACTGTGGCTGGGACCGAAAGCAGCGCCGCTGCACCACCATAGAAGACAGCTCCAACATGAGCCAGTGGTTCCAGAATATCACTGCCTGCCCGGTAAGGACCAGCCATTTAAAGAGTCCACCACACTCACTGCTTCATGCATGACTGAAGTTTCGACACATGTCTGCCGTCTCCATAGCTCTCAGTCAGTCTCCCAATGCAGCTTTGAAATCTGTGTTGCGTGAAAGGTGCTATGCCGCATGATTGATAACATCACTTGAGGCAGCTGCTTTGTGGTCGTTATTTTTTAGGACTGAGATTCTGCACGCACCGAACCTTCAAATTCACTCGTTTTTTTTCTCATTAATTCCAGCTGAGGAACCAAACCGCAGATGGTGCATACGGGCCCTGGGCTCCATGGCAACCCTGTAGCCATGATGATGGCGAAGGCACCAGTACGTGTCTTTGTCGATCGCGGGCATGCGATAGCCCGTCCCCTCGCTGTGGAGGTAAAAACTGTGAAGGTCCCACCATTGAGGTGTCCAACTGTTCAAGGCAAGTAAAAGTTTTTTTTGTGCCATCCTGCATCCAAGGTGCTGAAACTGAATTGTGTTTTTACTAGAAGTGGCAGTTCTCTCATCATGCGAGATACACTGCAGAAACAGAGCACTTTAGCAAATTTCCTTACCAAAGCTGTTCTCTTTCTCTTTCATCACATCACATAAGCTTTATCAAATGCGGCAGTGTTGCCGAAAAAGATTCACTGACACTCACTGTTTTTTCTTTCTTTTTTTCTGCAGGAATGGAGGATGGACACCCTGGTCGTCCTGGGGCCAGTGCAGCACAAGCTGTGAGATTGGGTTTGAAGTCCGCCAGCGATCCTGTAACAATCCTTCACCCAGGCATGGTGGCCGAGTGTGTGTGGGGCAAAGCAGAGAACAGAGGTAAGAAAAGAGAGTCTTTTCTTTGCACATTTAAATAAAATAAAATAAACACAACTTGAAAAGTATCATAATTTTAGGTAATATAATTAAGGAGCCTCAAATTATAGTTGCTTTCACATGAGGAAGATTCTTTTTTTATGGACCCCTGAGATCCACTTATAATGTTTGTCAGAGTCTTTAAACCAAAACAGTCATTATTTAGATTTCAAATTTCACCCTCTGAAAAAGGTAAAATGGTAAAAAGGTAATTTTGCTCTTGTGGTCTGACGAAAAAAACGGAAATATCCAAAATCCTTGTCCTTGTGGGGGCATTTTTGGACCCCATGAGCACGTAACAGTTTATAAATCAGATTAAGTTATGTGTCTTGAAAAATGTTCTGTGACCATCCTAAACTCATGATATCAGTGAAGCATATTTTTCATGCTCACCAGATTCTGCAATGAGAAGGTGTCGTGCCCTCAGCCCATCTTCTGGTCATCATGGTCACCCTGGTCTAAGTGCAGCTCAGAGTGTGGGGGAGGGGTGCATTCCCGCTCCAGGAACTGTGAGAATGGAAATAGCTGTCCAGGGTGTGCGCTGGTACGTACACCTGAAGTACACACACTTACACACACAAACTGTAGCCTTGAAGCCTCCTGCTTGACCATGATAACCAAAGCAGCTCTCCTCCCAGAAAGATATGTGTGATGCACTGTAAAAGTGGAGCTTATTTGTGATTCAAGATAGACTGAGTGGCCCTGACAAATCTGCACAGAACACTGTTTAATTTTGAAAATATATGCAGTTCTAAAGCTGTCGTTTACTTTCAGCTGATCATCTACACAGCCTGCCAATGCCCTTGTAGTTATTTACATTCCTCATCTTCAAAATGAAAATTAAATAAAACAAATTTTTCATATGTGTATAAATAATGTCCTCCCACTTTCAACTGAGTATATTCATTTTATATGTGTGCTATTTTTTGTGTGCCTATAAAAAATGAACTTACTCATATTCACTGGAGGGAAAGTGTCACAACTTGCCCCGGTTTCCCCTATAAACTGTTTCCATTTGGATACATTTTTAAACAAAAAGAAATTGTGATGTTAAAATTATGACAGGAAGTTGTCACCCGTGATGTAATGAAAACCTGTGGCATGCAGAGTAATTAATTGAAATTGAATGTCTTTTACACAGGAAAAAATAAATTGCTAAGTCCCAGTTCTAACTAAACCTTTTAGTCAAGTAATCATACTAACTGAAGAACCATTTAAAATTCCATTAAATTATTTTAGGACAATGGTTTCTTATTTTGTGAAAGGAGTGAACAATAAATCAAGACAAATCAAAACAGCATTCAGTTTCCTAAAATGCTCTTTTGCTCTTACATTTTAAATCAGACAGATTTCTTTGCTCTCCAACTCTCTTAAGAGCTGCAATTAATTCAAATTTAATCGACTTAATTAGGACTCAAATTAACGTTCCTTGCAAAGAACTGTAACACCCCCTTGGGTGTCTAGGAGCCATTACATTTTATTAACTGTTCACAGTCATGGCACAAAAATGGTGAGCTATGGAGCTTCTCATGCATCTTAGGAACTGAGGTAATGTTCCCTGTGTATGAGGAATGAGCAACTGGATGATGTCATCAATGTGTCAATCTTCTCCCCATTGCAGGAGTACCAGGCGTGTAATCTGGAGTCCTGTCCAGAGGTGCGTAGAAACACCCCATGGACCCCTTGGGTGCCAGTGAACATAACCCAGGGAGGGGCACGGCAGGAGCAAAGAGTACGCTACATCTGCCGGGCTCAACTGGCTGACCCTCACGAGCTCCAACTGGGCAAGCGTAAGGTGGAGACACGCTTCTGCCCCAATGACGGGACAGTAACCTGTGAAACAGACTGTGAGTGTATAGATCCTTATTTCTCATGCACACCCACACCTAAATGAGCACCTAAATGATAAGACTTGAGTCAGCCGATACTGCTGGCTCGATGACATATCAGGGTCACAGTTCAGCACTTGCCCACTTTGCGCATGTTGGACGCCACATTGATTAACTGTAGCATCCTGTCTAAACTCAGAGGAGGTCAACCACTTGAGGTGCACAAGGAATGCATTAGAGACAAGAGTGTGTCAGAATTCACCTTGTGCAGGTTGCTGTGACCAGAATGTTTTGTCATAGATGCTGTAAAACACAGCGTGACATTTTTTTTTTTTTAGGTAACCTTGAATTTTGCAGGAAAAGGCCATTCATTTAAATAATACAATACTTATAAAAGACTAAAGGGGCATTCACACACACAAGAACAATAACTGTAGCGATAACTATATCCACACCAATGGACGATAATATTCTGTTTTTTATAAGTGCGCTGCAGTTATGTCATCTACCACATTAAATGCTCATGCTCTTTAAAGTCAGGTGGATTCTGCTTGACTGTCAATGTTTGTATCGTTTATCAGCTGGAAAAAATCGTTCTGGGGTGTGTTTCCCTAAAGCATTGTTAGCCAACTATGGTCGCAACATGTCGTTATGTCGTTATCAACATAGTTCAACGAGTCTGTGTTTCCTAAAACCAAAGTTCCAACGAACATTCGCAAGCAGCATCACAAAGTTGTGTGTTTGGAACGACAGCTCTTGACCTGTTTTTAGAAGCATAGTTTCTTGTTTGCATGTCATATGGACTCAATAAATCCTTATCTTGAGCAAAATAAGCAAGCTGACATTCAGTACAATCTGTATCTATTATTTAGAATACATACAAATGTCATTTACGTCTTTTAGTTTGTCAAGAGATTTAAAGCACCTTTTTTGAAGAGTGCGCATGTGCGTACCATAGACTGTAAAAAAATATGGACGTAGTGTCCGTGACGTCACCCGTAGGTTTCTGAAGACCGTTTTTGAAGCCTAAAGTGGGCGTGGCCGACCGTCGCCATCTTGGAAGCGCGTCACTCCCGAATTTATTTATTTTTACGGTCAGACAATGAACTGAGGTAACGTGACGGCTAACAGACAGCAGACAAACAGCTAATGATGACTAATGACCACAGCAGTGGGAATCCACCTGTCACTCAAAAGTGGACACCCTTAACTATGCAGAAATTTAAGGCTTAATATAATTTAAACGGATGAGATATAAAAAAATTCACCCCCCTCACAGTTGTCATGAAGGGCAAAATTAGCTGTACAGACCAAAGCCACTTTTTGCACCAGGCTGTAAACATGTTTTTTTCTGCTTTAAAGTTGGGCATTTTAACATGGGGGAGATACAGATTTGACTCACTTCTGAATCCAGCCTCAAGCGGCCAGTTGATGAATTGCCGTTTAATTCACTTCCGTGTTGGTTTCAAAAGAGAGACAGGGAGGTTGCCGTTTGGTGCGTATGTAGCCTGGATGCCAGCCGAACTTAGCCCCGCCCACAAAATGTTTAGGTTGGGAAGTTAGTCATTCTGACTAGAATCTGAGTATGACAACGTCAGGCTAGTGCGTACATGCTCTAGTATGTAAGAACGAGCCGATGAATGAATCCTCAGATGCCATGTCTGTAATTTATAGCAAAACATCTAGCATTAATTCGATCTCAAACAGATTCATTAAAGAAAGTTATTACTCCACCACCTCCGTGACATCATTAACCAATGTGGTTGAACGACCAATTTGCGACAATATGGTTTCGGGAAACAGTCGTGGTGACCAGTTGATCTCTTCAACGATGAACCATAGTGAAGCAGCGAGTTACATCGTTGTATGGGAAATGTACCCCTGGTTGTGTTTCCAACTATATTTTTCCTCTGCATTGTTTTCATTAAGCTATGGTGTGGACTTCGCTTCAACATGGTCATGGAATTAGTTATTTCAACTTTTTTTATATAGCGTTTTATACAATACAGGTTGTTTTAAAGCAACTTCATAGTAATAAATAGGAATATAGTGGAATCAGTGATGTAAATTTCACAAATTCTACTGTAAAGCATCTCTAAAAGGACAATAGTGTCATTATTCAGCTCAAATCAGTTCATTGTTAATTCAGCTCAATAGCTGTGTAAAGTTTATCAATTATGAAACCTTTCAATTCAGTTATGGTTATATTGGCAAACTGGTAACATGCAATAAATGTTTACAGCACTAGTTGAGGAGCTTCTCAGGACGCCTGGTGTACGACTGACAGGTTCTGGGTGGTCTTCGTGGGAGACGTGGTCAACTTGTACTCAGGAGTGTGCCAAAGGGTACCGCACTCGCAAACGCACCTGCACCAGTGCAGAAGGCAAAAGTGTTCCCACCGCCTGCCGGGGATCTTCAGTAGAATATCAGGACTGCAATCCACAGCCCTGTCCAGGTAACACACACGCTCAGAAACACTTTTACATAGGTACACACATTAATAGACTCCCACATATGCTTATAATCAAGGTAGTTGCTCATCATGATGGTAAAGCCTCTGCTTCCATTAGTGTATGTGAAGTGTATGACTGATATCATTAGCTAATGGAAACCTGAAGCCCCATAGGGGCCTGCTGTGGTCAAATTAAGAGGTTTTACCATAATTACAAAAAGACGTGAACTCAAGGTTAAATGGAATACTCTTTTTTTTTTTTTTTTTAGAAATCACAAGATCATATGTACTTTCCAGTTAGCACCAGGACTTTATTAGTGAAGTGTGTAATGAAATGGCATCAAACTGAATTTCTAAAATAGCTAGATTTTTTTTGTTTAATAAAGAAAATGTGAACAGCAAAACCTGCCACTAATTTGCTTATTTTCTGTAGGTGAACAGGGAGTTGCTTTTTTGTTTTCTATGTTTTTAAGCATAATGCTACATTATGCTATTGCTATAGTGTTTGGGGATGCTAACAGACAGTTTGAGAATGCTTACAGACAGTTTAAGGATGCTAAAAGGCCATTTAATAATGCTAACGGACAGTTTAAAGATTCTAACGGACAGTTCTAGGGTGCCAACAGACCGTTTAAAGGTGCTGACATAGTTTGGACATGGTAACGGACAGATTAGGCATTAAGGTGTTAATGACAGACAGTTTAAAGATGGTAACAGACAGTTTAGTGATGTTATCAGACCATTTAGGGAGTCTAACAGTATATGTGTGCTAACAGACAGTTTAAGGCTGTTAACAGTTTAATGGTGCTTACAGAGAATGCTAATAGTTAGTTTAGTGTGCTAACAGACAGTATAGGGATGCTAACAGACAGTTTAAGGGTGCTATGTTTTGGAAGTGCAGGGTGACCAATCACCCTGAAAGTTCCCAACAAATGGTTTATGTGGTTCTTTAGACATATTGGCAGATACTTGCCAATGCATTGTCCGCTCTAAACTCTAACTGAGTGTGACAAATGAACATCACCCACACAGTATTTGCTATGCTGTTTTCTACTCAGGCAGGACGAGAAAATAAGATTGAAATAATAAAGTGGAGGGGAAGGGGGTAGGGCACATGGATTCAAACACATCACTGACATCAGCCAACCATTTTAATCATCGTTTTGACCTCAGACGTGCACTCCAATCCAACGCCTGGCTTCTCTCTCAGTGTGCGAGGTTGCTGGACTCACTGTGATTGTGATCGCTCTTTCTTCACACTTCAGTCATGCCCCAGTACACACATGCTAATCCACTGAAGTTAAACGGTGCTTTCTAGTGCAGAGAGAAGGAGCCACCCCTAACCTTCTCCTCCATCAGTCTGATGAGACATCGAGAGGATGGTGGCAGGGCCTGTTAAAGTGGGGGGACACTTCACAATAGCAAAGCTTCTATCCTGGTCAGAGCTGGAAAATCTAGTTTAAAGTGCTGGCAGTGATTTGGAACATGATAGCTGGTTTCTAGCTGGTAGACAATCTTGAACAAACAACAAATGAGTAGGTTATACCAGCTTAAGGTGGTAAAGCTGTTTTTTGGAACATGGTGACCAACCAGATTTCAGCCATCTGCTTAATCTGTAATTTTCAGCAAGACTAAAAAAAGAAAAGAAAGTGAACAGCTGGCATTCGCTGTAACAAGTCTCGAGTGTTCGGTGAGGAGCTTTGTGGGTCAAATAAAGCAGTTTGAAACAGACCCGTGCGACATTCTTTCCTGCGCTCTGAATGTCTGGATCAACATCACATCCCATAACAGATGTTTGCTTGCCTTGTCCGCCTTTTGCGAGTTTCCACTCATTTTTTTCTATTGTTTTGTGTGTTTGCCTGTTTGATGCTGTTTTATCTTTGAGTTCGGTACATCGTGTTCGCATCCTCCACAACGTCTTTCTTGTTTGTGCTGCATTTGCGTCCGCTATCTGATGCTTGGATGATTGTGTCCCCCTGCTTGCCTGATTGTTTTGTGTTTGTCTTTGTATGTCGTATTTGTTTGTGCGTGTTTGGTCCGTGCAGTTAACGGCGCCTGGTCTTGCTGGTCGTCATGGTCACAGTGTTCAGTGCCCTGTGGAGGCGGGCACTATCAACGAACACGCACATGCACCAGCCCTGTCCCTGCCAATGGAGGGGACATCTGCATCGGCTTGCACACAGAGGAGGCCCTTTGCAACACACACACCTGTGATGGTAAGATCAGCTCCAATCCAATACCATGAATGGGAAAAATGATGCTTTAAGTGAAATGTGCTACAAAAAACCCCTCAATGTTCTCCTAACTGAGCTCTACCTCTGTCTGTAAGTAGAATATAGTTGCTTCTCAATGTGTCATCTGTCCATCAACAGCCATTATTATCACAAATCAGACACATGCAGTTTCAACCCTGCTGAAAAGTCAAGCGTAGATTAGCATGGTTGACCAGCATTGTATTTTCCAGCAAATCTCGGAGGCTGATCGACCAGGGAAATTGTGCTGGTTGGATAGTTCACTCAAAAGTGACAATTCTGTCATCATTTACTCACTCTCCTTTCATGCCAAAATTATGACTTACTTTCTTCTCTGGAAATCAAAAGAAGATATTTTGAAAAGGGTCTCAGTGTTTTTGTCTATACACTGAAATGTTTTGTGTTCCACAGGAGTATGTAAATTATGACAGAATTAAAAAAAATTGTTTTCTCTTTTAACTCTTTCCCTGCCATTGACGGAAATGCCCACTGTTATACGGTAGGGAGCACTATGACACTTCTTCTGAAAGAGTACAGAATCTCAGAATCAAAACAGAAGCAGAAACAAGCGATAGATGTAAAATAGCATGAACATTAAACAGCATATAATTCAAAACTGCCTAACATTACCGAATAGATTTTCGACCCAGGAAGTGGTATAGGGCTTGGTATAAGCTTTTGGGGTGTTAATGGAAGTGATCTACCACATTTATGTTTTGATCATTGTTCTGAATCCGATCTGGACATAGTCTTTAACAAAAGTGTGATTTTCTTAGCTTTTTGTTCAAAATGTTTTTTTTTTCTAATAAAAACTTACCCACATTCAAGTGTTGATAAAAAATCATGCATGAAACTAGAATAAAATGTTTTTTGTTTATTTTGTTTTGTTTTTGTTTAAAAGCAGAAGCTCTATTCTTTCTTTTGATATATTGCATGTTCAGATATTCATATAACAAAATATTCTGGGGGTCATGACATTTTGTGAAAATGGTCTAAAAATCTTTTTTTTAAAACGCTGGCAGGGAAAGAGTTAAGAAGCCTGGCGAGCACAGCAGCGTCCGCAACACAACAAATGCTGGTCTTTTCAACAGGGTGGTTTATTTATGACCAACTGAACATCACTGCATTGAAGGCATGATTTCAGACCTTTCAATCATCAGAAACACACTCTTTAGATTCAGAGAGGGGCTTCTGGGTCCTCCAGGCTGCAGATGGTACCATATGTGAGCTGCATGCATATGGAAGTGTGCTGTGTGTGAGCAGACTCTGGCAGTGCAAAGCTCTGTTGTCACATTCTGTTGCCATACAATAATCAGCTGTTCCTTTTAGACACAACTGAAATTTACGACGAAGCTCAAATCCATGCTGTCAATGGCAGATCTAGAGTTTAATTAACAAACAAACAAAAATAAGAGCCTTTAGAATATTCAGCTTTTTATTCCAGTTGATATTGAGAGCAAACTCAGAATGTAGAACATTCATTCATTTATAAAATTCCATTTCAGTTAGGGTGCTGCCTAAGAAATTCTATATGATATATTGTTTGTGTCTGGAAAATAAATGAAGGGCTACCTTTTATATCTGCATTTTACGAAATGCCAGGATATCCTCTGAGACTAGCTAGTGATAATAAAGTCTTTTAGATTCAAACATCTGGCCCCAGTTGGCCCCCTTCATAAATGACACATTTTTTTAGGCTCTGAGAGAATTTTAAGACTGCGTATTGTCTAGACAAGCATCTTAAAAGCTGGAACATGAAAGGAATGTGTATATTTACAGATTGGATTTTCTCAGCAAACAAATACATTTGAAATCAAAGTTAAGTTCTTGGTACACTTGCTCTGAAAGTGTTGCCTCAGACTGTGATTATTTGTGCCTCCCCGTGTGACTCTGCTGGTATTTGTTTCATGTGTGTGGGTGGGCCGCTCTGGTTAGATTGGTGCCTGAGCTGTGAGGATGGACAAAATTGGACCACTATATTTAAAGGGATAGTTCACCCATTTTGCCTTATTTACTCACTGTTATGTTGATTATTTTGATGTTATGATGGATTTTCATTCTTCCTTGCACCTACAAAAGGATAAATTGAAAATGTACTCATTTCTCTTTTCTAATGGGACTGAGCTTCAAAAAGCACCCAACAGTGTCATAAAAGTAGAATTTAAGTCATTGTTTACTGATAATCTTCTCCGTTGAGCTGTTAACCACTGCAACTGGGTCACAGAGTCAATGAGTTAAACTTAAGAATTGGATGATTTTAACCGACTCCTTGCAACAATTTCAGAATATGAATTTGAATATAGTCCATGTCAAATGGACCACTTTTATTAAACTTCTGAGTTTTTTTTATTTTGGTGCTTGACAGAAGAAAGTTATAGAGATTTGTAATGACATGAGGGTGAGTAAATGATGACAGAATGTTAATGTTTGGGTGAACGGTTTCTTTAAACCCTGTGTTTGTGGCCGTGTCTATGTGCAGGTGGGTGGATGGCCTGGTCGGTGTGGTCTGAGTGTGATGACTCGGGCTTGCAGCTGCGCAGTCGAGTGTGCGGGGCTCAATCCACGCCGTGTGTGGGAAACAGCTCCCAGCACCGAGACTGCAATGAGATCCCAGGTGAGAGAGAGCTATATATATACTCTCACATATATTCACACGCCATCCGACTATTCCATTATGAAGCTAAGCTTTTCCCAATTGCAATGTTATTGCAATGTCTTATTAAATAAACATTCACTTTAAAACCCTGTCAAACTCGCTGTTGTTTTTAATAGATTAGATGTAATATGTTTACTTGTGCTTATTCATTACTCTTGCTGGAGGAGTGGAAGTGTTCAAAGTGAAGAACTGAACGCACCCAGCCTGCAAGAACACGAGTTATCAGAGCGGAATACCAAGTGAATCAGGCACTCTAATTAATATTAATGTTATGCCACAAGGCAGACTCGCATCCAATTTCTCTCCAGTTTTGGGAAAAGGGTTCCAAATCCTGAGGTGTCTTAGACGATGAGGAGATCAAGGAGAATTGTGCATCTCAATCCAAACATCTCCCTCCCACACCCATCTCTGCTGTTTGTGGAGATTTCTGTCCAGTAATAGTGCACTTCAGACTGTATTGCAGCTGTGAAAAACACGTTTCATTTAAATGCACCTCATTACCTCAACCAAAATGAAATATTTACTCTAAACGAGTGTTTAAATCAAGTTTAGCTATGTATTTTACAAAATAGCTTGCAGTTGATTTTTACTGACATGGCTGTTTATTCTTGAATACTTTTGGTGTTTGAAAGCTGGAAAAATGACAGAACAGCAGTAATAATTTCATCACTTTTATGCGACCCGACTGACTGCGAGCCTTTGATGTGTTTTCCTGTACTTTATCACTGCGGCCCTGCTCATCCCTCAGGTTTAAAACAGGAGACCGTCTTCCTCACCACTCAGGTCTACTGCTCTTGGAATCGCCTCACTTCCAGGAAGGTTGCTTTTGAACAAAGAGAGTGGAGTGATATAAGATGGGGAGTGATTGACATTTTGGCTGCAATTCAACAATTGGAGGAAAAAGAAGGAAGTGTGTAATAGGCCATTCACATTAGACTGTTCCTTGCATCAGTCTGCTCCATTTATAAACGGTTGGTTTATCATCAAATTGTTGATCGCAACTCAAAATTGTTGGTCATAACCCAAAATTTGGCAGCAGAACAGACCAAAAAATGGACACTAAATGCAATAATAAAATAAACTGCAACTAACTATGTAATTGTGCATAGTTGTGATGGCAAAATAAATAAGCTTATTAGCTTTGAAAAGGAGGAAGCACTTTTCATGTCTTTTAATGATGACATCAAGGCTGCACATCCGTTTTATATGGATAATATGAATAATTTTACATATTGTCGGGCCTATGCAGTTCATGGTAATATTAAAAGATTTCAATATTTGACCCTTTTCCCTTACGTTTATATGAAAAAAAGTCGTCACTTCATGTCTAAAGTAAAATTTACATACAAGCATATGTATGTAAAAAAGCCTTTAACATTGAGTGGAACAACACAGACCCTTTTCCTGTTAAAAGCTGTGTTTGGCAGACACTTTTATCTAAAGCGTAAATTCATGCATTCCCTGGGAATTGAGCCCATGACATTGGGATTGCTAGCGCCATGCTCTACTGCTTGAGCTACAGGAATTTCGATTCTGAAGCAAAACTAGTTGACAGCTACTGCTTTAGATGGATGTCTATGACCGTTCCGATGCATCTGGAACCCCGATCGTTGTGTTTTGAAGATGCTGTTTCAAGCTGAAATATATGCAACATCAGTTCAAGATGCTCAGAAAGAGCTCACGGCCATTGCTCATCCTGTGTGAAGAGTCCCTAACTATATATCTCCTTCTTTTCACAGCGATTCTCCCGGCATCTAGCTATGAGAAGGACCAGCAGTGTGGAGGTAAGTGCTTCGACAGATGTGTTTGTATTGTGTTCACCGCATGTTAGAATGTGCTTGTGCATGCACTCTCCTGAATGCTCAAAGACATGTAGCAGTGTGCTGCTTGTGTGTCATGTTTCACGTCAGCTCCTTTTCATCCAGAACTCAGGAAGAAATGGAATCGATAACCAGGTTTAAGTGAGTGAACTTCATTCACATTGCTGATCTTTTTTTTTCCATGTGCCGTGCTCCCAGGCAGAGAAAATGCATGAAAATGACATGAGGGGGCACAACGGTGCCTTTTAGGTTGCGAATCCAGGCCACACACACGGGCAGTGGCTGCCTTCAGAGAGGGCGCCGCAGTGCCAGTTTGGTGTTTCTCCAGGTGGCAGCACATATTACCCATCAATGTCCAGCAGTGGCATTCTCCTGAGTGATCGTTGTCCAATTAGAGCAGTTCATGAAGGGGGTTTGGCGTTCACTCTCCTCAATCACATTTCGCTCTCATTACGGGTCAGACCGGCAGGATGCCTGGTCCATCACATCGACCGGCTAATCACAGCACTGTCCCTTGGTACTGCGTCATTCAGCCAGATGCTCTCAAGCACCTGCCCACCACTGTTTGATGGATACAGACATGTTGTGTTAATGATGAGAGATGTAATGGTGCTGCATCACAAAGTTTCCACTGACAAGGATGACTATATTGTCTCATTATAAAAAAAAAAAAGCATATTTAGTCAAAGGTCTGGATGAGAGTGACATCATATTACAGTTATTTGCAGAAAAATGGTTAGTGTAATATTGCCTTCTCTTGTTTTCCCAGGGTTCACTCTGCTTCACCTGATAGCTACAGGTGTGTCGTGCTTCCTGGGTGCCGGTCTGTTGTCCTTCCTGGTGTATGTGTACTGTCAGCGGTTCCACAAGCCCTCGCAGGAGTCTGCCGTCATCCACCCCACCACTCCCAACCACCTCAACTACAAGGGCAACACCACACCAAAGAATGAGAAATACACACCCATGGAGTTCAAGGTCAGTGCTGACACCCTGGTCATACTTTTCTTTTCGTTACACTGTTTTATGCCATGAAAAGTGTCAGTAGGACCATTGTTTGTTGTTGTTGTGTATCATGTTGCTACACTTAATCTTACCCATATTAGATGTACACCCCTGGGCAAAAAAAACAAAAGGGCCAACCCCAAAATAGCTAAACGCTAAGCTTTTAATAGTCTTAATCACACATTTTTGGTCAGGAAATTAGCTAAATTTAAGCAAATGCACTACTTAAAAAGTAATTGCTGTCTCAGAAAAACATCAAATAGAGAAGGACGTTTTTGGCAGAATATGTGGAGTGATGAATCACAATGAAACAAATTGCATGGTGATGCTCCAGAGCGGTGTCTTCAAAAATCTGGACAGAAATATAATAATAAATGCATGTCTACCACAGTGAAGCATGAAGGAGGAGGTGTCATTGTGTGGGGAGCCTCTTTAGCTGCTGGTATTGGTGAGCTGCTTCACTGTGAAAAGTCATTTAATGCTTTAGAGTACAGGAGAATATTGCAGAATGGCTTGCTTCCCACAAATGAAAAGTTGTTATCTAAATAGGAATGATCAGATCTTTTTTTTCAACAAGACAAATCCTGCCCAAATTGAAAAGACAACCAAGAACAAGTCCATCAGGCTCATGTTTTGGACTGGTTAGAGTCCAGATTTTAACCCTATAGTGAATATTTGGTCTCACATTAAACTCAAAACCAACTGGGAGACATTTTTCAACTACTCATGAACTGTTTAAAGCCATTAACATTGAGTGGAACAACACTGACCCTTTTCCTGTAAAAAGCTGTCTGCAAGTTGGGGAAGGCTATTCTGTGCTAAGTTACTTTATCTACAGTATTATGCAGTATTTCCTGACCAGTGATTGATTTGTGATTGAATTGGTTAAGACCATTAAAAGAACACTAAATATTTAGCAATTTTTGCCCAGGAGCAGTCCATGGCCCGTATGAACAAGGAATTACCTCTGGTTCTATTGAGTGATTGATAATTGAAGTATAAATAGAAGGAATTACATTATGTGGGAATGTTTTGCATGAAGCAGGGAGACTTTTTGATTTGTCAGGGATGTGTTTTGATTGCATTAGCTATAACGAGGTGTAACATCTTTGCAAAGTCACATATTGCAGTTATCAGCGGCTATTTGCTACAGTCATGCATATTTTTATTCACAATGTGCAAGACTTTCAGTAAGATGTGCAATGAATTATGGTGGCTTACAATGTAGTTGCTAAAAGTAGGATGGGGGGGATTAGTACTTCTTGTCGGTATTGGCCTGATGTGTCCCAAATGCACTCTGCGGTCCATGAAAATAACTAATAGTTGTTGTTGTTGTTGTTGTTGTTGTTGTTTTACTTAGACTTAGATCCGCCTGCGCCGTGCGGCGCATTGGGCGCTAAGCAATCTCCAGCGGGCTCGATCAGTCGCAACTGTTTCGGCTTCGTCCCATGGTAGGTCAACGGCGCGTAAGTCTTCGATGAATGTACGCCGCCTTGTTTTCTCGGTTGTCCTTGCTTCAGTTCTTCGGTCTGTATATTTCCTTTTTGCTGACATGGTTACAGTATGAGACCGAAGGCATCATTTTGTTGGAAGACGTTTGGTGATGCTTGCCTACGATTTCCAGGTCTCACTCGTGTAGATGGCTGTGGGGATGCCGATTGAATTTAGAAGTCGGATTTTTGTTCCTAGGACAATTGCATTATACATCCAGATTGGCCATAGTTGCCGCATAACCGTCGTGGCCTTCCCAAGTCGACTCGCGAGCGACATCTTGGTCTGAGCCGCCGTCCGCCGTCACAACGCTGCCGAGATAAGTAAACTGATCAACTTCGTCCAGAGACTGTTGGTCAATTTGTACTGTAATATGTGCACAGACGTTGCCTTTACAAAGGATCTTGCTCTTGGACGTGTATATCCGGACTCGGAGTCTGGCTTTTTCCGCTTCGCTTCCCATTGCAGCCGTTAGCTCGCAGAGTGCTGGTTGAATAGATCCGAGGAATGCGATATCATCCGCAAATTCTAAATCCGCAAGTCGTCCTCTGTCTTCTCGCTGTAGGTCGTAGTCGCCATGGGTGAGGGTACGTCGCATGACGAAGTCCATAACGAGAAGAAAGAGGAATGGCGACAGCACGTAGCCCTGCCTGCCTCAGAATTCGAGACGCCTTGGTCGGTGCGGATGCAGCAGCTCGATTCATGATAAATGTTGCGGAAGAGGTCAATGAAACCAAACTGGGATGCTGTTGTTTTAACAAATGACTAAAAGAGAAAAAGCTGAAGCTAAAATAATTGCAGCCTTTGCCAAATTGCGCGCGGTTTCATTGCAATTAATTGTGCAGCCCTAGCAAGGACGCATGAATTTGATCAAAATTGACAGTACAGACATTTATAATGTTACAAAAGATTTCCTTTTCATGATGTTCTTATGAACTTTCTATTCATCAAAGAACCATAGAAAACATGTTCAGTATCGCGGTTTCCACAAAAATATTAAGGAGTACAACTAGTTTCAACAGTGATAATAATAAGAAATGTTTTTTTTATCACCAAATCAGCATATTAGAATGATATTTGAGGATTAAAAATTCTCCTTTTGCCATTTTTGCCACAGTGATAATATTTCAAAATACTATATTTTACTATATTTTTGATCAAATAATTTCAACCTGGGTGAGCATAAGAAACTTACTTTTGATCCCAAACTTTTGCATGGTAGTGTATATATTCATATGGTGTCAATCTGCAGCCTTTTATTGTATTTTCTGTTCCGAATTTTGGTAGATTTAAACTAACATTGAGCTCAGAGTACTGCACTCCCATTGATACTGTAGCTAAATGCATAATCAAATGAAATAATAATAATAATTAATGGACACTCAAAAGGCAGGGATATGTAGAACTTTGAGAACAATTCTGTGTGAGCCTGAAGATAAGTTTCTAATGTAGGCAGCATGGAATATATGGCCTGACAATTCCACATAAATCTCAGTGGATTTTGACAGATTGCATGTCCTGTTCATATTGTTATTTATTTTGGCTTCAGCTACTTAAAAGAGTGTTTAACAGCTCCGTTCTACAAATTAAACTATATTGAAATCTAAAGGCCGCTCAGTGTTTTGATAGCACCAGAGAGACAGCGTTTACCCTTTTCATGGGAATGCGGCTACAAATGCCTTTTATATAGTGTTTGCATATTAAGCTGAGTATTTTCACATCAAAACATGACATATTTCACCTTTACGCTTTCCCACAGATGAGCTAGCAGAAAAAGTTGTGAGCAGTCAAAAAAACAAACTCAGTCAGAGAGCACGCTCGTTTATTTTGTCCAAAATGAGCATCACCAGATAACTGATAGTTTGGAGATTACAGCTGGTTTCCCTCTCCCCACGGCCGCTTGTTTAGCCGTCTCTTCTGGCTCCTGGCACACACTCCGTCTTTATTAATGGGCTCCATTAGGCTGTTTAAGCAGCAGCCGCTCAGTGGACTCCCACAGCTGGTTGTGACTGATCGTCGAGCTCATCCAATTAGTTTGGCTCGGCTCGCTCTCCTTCCACCTCGTGTCCTTGCTGTGACACCTGTGCGAGCCTTTTGCCACTTTTTCCATCGATCTTCTGCATGACCAGTACTCGCTTGAAACTCATTATGAGACTTGGGCAATACGAGTGGATCGAGAAAGAAGCGCCTGCTGCAAAAGATTGTCACTCAGGCCTCTGTCTATGCGTTCCCAGGCCACGTCGGTGCACAGATGGCTGTGTGATATTAACCGTGTGACACGGACTCCCTCTGATTGATGGGTGTTTGAATAAGCATCCGTTGAGAGCCACGTTGTAAATCAGGATGAATATTCTGATTTCGCGCAGGGAGCTGTTTGTCGAAAGTCTGCAGAAGATAGATACCACAGTCAGGAAGATGTCATTTGGTTTCGTAATAGTAGACAAACATCCACTTGTTGTCACTCATTGAGTCTTGGATAAAACAGCAATTCCATCTATTTTGTTCAGACTAAAAAATGATCTTAGTCCATTTGTAGAGCTATTGTTTGCCAGGTATTGAAAAGTATAATTGTTGCACAGCAGTTCTCGGCTACGGTGAGTCACTCAAATCAATCTTGTATGTTTTATAGCTTCACTCCCCCAGTAACTGAGCTGCAGGTTTTTTTGGAGCCAGACAAATGATATTTCTCGAGACTCAAGAGCACTACACTTCATACACACATGCTACTTTCATCCATGACCCATAAGTTCACCACTTTTGAATTGTACAGCTTATGGGCTCCATTCAGTGGTACGTTACATATTTAAAGGTGCAGTTTGTAATTTCTGCTCCACTAGTTGCAAAAAAAAGAACCAGATTTCTCAATTTCTTTTCTACAGTGTTCTGGATTTTGTGTTTTTTTTAGCATGTTGCTGTCCGTTCTCTGTGTTGTTCAATAGCCACCACTTGAAGGTCTATGGTATATTCTGGTCCACAGGTGTAGTTCATTGCAAGCCTACATGATCTACTGTTCAAACTCATGCCATTGGTTGAGCAAATATTGCTTTTTTGGGCTGCTCAAACACAACAGATATTACAACCCCATGTTTCATCTCAGAGATTGATTAGCCTCTCAGCTCATGTAACCCTCCTTTACAGTATATCTTTTTTTCTCTACAGACTTTGAATAAGAACAATTTGTTGCCGGATGAGAGGACCAACTACTTCCCTACTCCACTTCAGCAGACAAATGTGTACACCACCACCTATTACCCCACAGCGCTGGGCAAATATGACTACCGCCCAGACTCCTCACCCTCTCCCTGCAGAACCTATAACCACAGCTGAGACATGCTTGCCCATCCGTAGCTTTATCGCCATGGTGACAAGGCTGCTCACCTCCCTTTTCCCACCCAGACACTCTACACCCAATGTGGTGCTTGTTCCAACATTCCAGCTGATTCCCCCCCCCCCCCCCCCCCAAACTCTCTCCCCTGAAGACTGTGTCTCCTAATTCATGCCTTGTGGTGTCCAATGGGGGAAAAATCCAGTGACTCAAACAGCACTTTTTAAAGATTGTGTAGCTACACTGACTTTGACAAACTGATGTCTTGATTGATCTCTGCAGCAGAACTCCCGTTACTGGAAGGAGATTTTGCTGAAGCTGAAGGTGGGAAGAGAAAATTGTGCTGGCATCCCGTACAACTCCAGTAATATTCATTACGGGAATGCAATCTGCCGCGCTGTGGCAGTTCTTTTTAAAACTACATAAGAGAAGAATAGCCAGACACCAGACAAAAGAGAGCAATCAATGGTGACATTATCAGGTTTGGTTAGAATGGTGGTATTGTTACCTTTGGATGCAAATGTAAGGACTTCCCACTGACTTCCGACCTTTGAGAGACAAATCTCTAACAAAAGAGGACGAGTCGCAGGATCAATGCATCTCCTGGGTGGACTGTTCGGATATGAGTTCGCAACCAAGCTGCAAGAAAAAGAACTGCTTAAAATAGGATGCTATTCAGAACGGACTCTTATCAGAAACGAACTATAGATTCTCAGCACGGTAAAAGCATAAGGACAGAAGAATGCCTTATTCTTCCCCTAAAAAAGTTGAAACACCCTTTTTACTTGCGAATGCATGGGAATTGAGGAATATTGCACCAACATGGAATATGCTTAGGTCTGAAGCAAACATGTTCTACTCTGTTACTGTAAGTCCCGGTGGTCATATTAAATATGACTGGGTTGAAACCGAGACGGACTATATTTTATTATGAAAAAATGTAGGAAATACTGATAGCTTGGCACTTGTTTTCTACGGTTATTTTAAAGAGGGAACTATTCAGCAGTTGTAGGATAGATGGACAATAGAGTTTATTTAAGAGACGAGTTCAAAAATTGATGGAGCTATACTGAACATTTCATATATTATTTTTTATTATTGTTTCCAGATGGTGTATTCCTAACCATCATCACATTCATCAGAGAAATGAGCGAAGGCGTACATCGGTATATGAGCATCACATATTCATAAAATTGCCCAGAGTCAACTCTCACAGAAATGATCAATGGATCACTGTTTTTGTCACATCATACAATATCTGAAAATATAATCTGTGTGCAGCAATATGTGCCCAACTCAGATCTTGTTTTGCTCATGTGTTGACATGCTTCCCAGCGGCATCACGCCCACATTCCAGGTGCAACTCTTCAGTTATCGATAAAAGTGTTTCAGGAATGGCAACTCTCACCAGGATGTAGTATTTATGGTATGCTTGGTTTCTAAAGGGCATTGAAAACTAAACTAAGCTATTTTATCAAGCTCATTTAATGAATGCGAAGCCAACCATGCTTTCAGCTAAGCATGAGTACATGGGTTGTAACTAAGTAATGTCCCACCACAAAAAAAGTAACGCCACGCAAAGGTTAGTATAATGTACATGTATATTGTAAAGCTAACACTGTTTTATAAACGCCTTATAGTTGTAAAATAATACGTGCCGCAGCGGTGTAAATATACCAACCATAGGGATTGTGTGGGGATGGAGCCTGTCATGTCCAGAGTTTAACTGCAGTAGAGAGACCCATCTTGTTGACCAACCCTGATTGATAACTTCAAAGATGATACACTACAGTCCCTACAAAACTATTAGAGAATGTAGTTATTTTTGATTAATTTTGGCATAATTCATATGAATAGATGATTTTGATGTTTGGTTCACAAATGTTACTTCAATTAAGGCACTTAAATATCATACTCATTCAAATACATTTGCCTTTAATTGTTTTGACGCTGTTGGATCCTGTTCAGAGTATTTAATGCAGAGGATATTTTTTTTTTGCTTCATACTCATTGAGTTTTTATCTGATTTTTGTTGCTCACACACCGAGACTTTACAGGTACATTTTCTACAGAGGGTCCAAAAATCCCAGACCATTACTCAAATTGTTCGTATTTTGCATTTAAGTAATTATAATTGCAAATAATGTTATTAGTATGATTTGAATGAGAAGTTGAATGGAAAAAAAATAAAATTTTCTATATATTCTTATTCAGTCTAAAAACATTATTTTACCTGAAGTAAATCCCAAATTTAAAATGTCTTTCAAAGGCTTTTTGACTCCACTGTATGCATGAAATTAATCAAGAATAGGCAAGACTCTAAGCTCTTATTTAAAGTTAGAAGGTCAAACTAAATCCCCACATTCGCTCCCATGTGCCTGCCCAGATAATATATGTTGGTCAAATGCGGCTGCTCTGTGTAAGTCGGGTCTTGAAAGGAGTATCTCCGCTATGGAACACGCATAAAGCCAGACGACGCAATGAGGCGCTCCATCCCTGCAAGGCTTGGTGCCCTTCTATGCAACTGACCTGGTGGTTAGATATGCGATGTAGACTGTAATCACTGCCTTTTAGACACTGTGAATTTTTGGTACTCTATATTTTTGTATATTGTACATTGTAAAAGATAATAAACCTTGATGCCAACCCGGTCTAACCCGGCTGTTTCGTCCTTTCCCAACGACTCCCTCACTACATCAATCTAGGTCACCTCGCTGTCTCCCGCAGAGTGAAAGGTAAGCGTTTTCAAATTGTCATGTTTTTCAATCCAATGTCAGGTTGGCTATCATACACTCCCATTTGTATGTGTAGGGATTTGCTTGGCAGGCTGAGGAAAATTGGACCTAAATGCTGACAACACGTGCACGCCGTTTTCCCCTTCACACAAGAGAGAAAAATAGATGTTGGTCTTTGACATGAAGCAGTGTTTGCCCTTTTCACTCAAGACTTGATGGCATTAATATTAAAGTTGGCATCGCCATCCAAGATTTACCCCGTGAGTGTGTGAAGTTTATTCACTGTAGGTATCTTTTATTTATAAAGAAGATGGTCTAGAGTTTTAAATGAGTGAGAGTCGATAGGAACCAGCAAAGTCTCTTTTTATAGTTGTTTGGATGATCAATAACTCTAGTTTCAACATTATTGCTGTTGCTCCATTCAGTCAAAGGAATAGTTCACCCAAAAAAATGAAAATGTCGTTTCAAACCAATCTGACTTTTTCTTCTGTGAAACACAAAAGAAGAAAAAGTGTTTTCATTACAGTACAGAGGTTGCTCTTTTCCATGCAGTAACAATGAATGGGGTCTGGAGCTTTCAAGTTGAATCAGAATAGTAAAGTAGTCATTCCAAGTAATGTGCTATATTCCAACCTTTTAGAATAAAAGCTAAAAATGTAAGCTGTTATCCACTGAAAATATTCTCCTCCAGTGCCACTGTGACCAGATCATAGAGTTGAATGGGAATCGGATCAGTCAAATTTGTGAATGAATTGTTTTCTGGTTTTGTGAGTTGGATCAATTCATTGAAATGATCTGACTCAAAAGAACATTAAGTTTGCTAATTGAACATTACTTTTTTTTTATCTCATGAATGTGCCCAGGAATGGGTGGATGTCAAGATTTTCCGTGAACAATGACTTTTGGTCAGAACAGAGCTATTATGTGACTACAGAAGTAGTATGGATCCCTTTTTGGAGCCTGAAAGCTCTGGTCCCCAATTTATCCAGTGACCAACTAATTTCTAAAACCAGAACTATTCATTAAAGGTGCAGTTTGTAATATTGTCAGCTAGTGGTTGAAATTGGTACTGCAGTCCAAATTCTAAATATTGGAGAGAATTGTTTCCCCCACCTCCTCCAACACGGCTAGATTGAGGACTGGTCATAGAGCTTTTTAGATGGTGAGGCTTTTTATGTCCGGTAGAATCTTCCATGGCTGCAATACACTGTGGTTTCCGGGATGTCTAGATACTATTTGGGTAATTTGGCAGTCGGCGGGATCGCAGAGACCAAAACAAAAATATTCCGACACAGAACAAGTATGTTGTGAACTTAGTATGTTTCCTAAATATCTGCAAGTGTATTATGGTATTTTTATGCTTTAGTACAGACAAAGAAATTACATACAGCACCTTTAAAAAGTTTGATCTTTGGGATGATATGAGGTAAATTACAGGGATTGCATTTGGGTGAACTATGTGTTCTGTGGTATGTTTTTCCAAGCTCCGAGTCAATGATGTCATCTCCTTGTTGAAGACAATACATACTTGTTCTTCAGCATAAAAACAGACTTATCTCAATCTACCCGCATGAGTCCAGCAGGGCAATGCTTTGAGATGAAGGGTGAAGGCCAGAGCCCGCTGCACTACAGCTTGGTCTTTGCACAGCACTGCAATCATTTCAAAGTGTGTTTTATTGACGAGCACGCGGCTCCATCCATCAGCCACTATCTGCTGACAGACTGGCATTGACAGATGACCACCGCTGTCCTCCCCTGAGTGGCGAGCTGGCGTCACGCCAGGACAGAGCCGTATGCTGAAGGTAGGGGCAGAATCTGCGGCCCATCAGAGAAGAGCAGTGGCGAGGAGCGAGACAGATGCTTTTGTGGCTGGTTCTGCAAACCTCGTGGAATCAATTTGTGCTGCTGTCAGCAGAGTCGGGAACTGCAGAGTAATGTGTCTTCACCAGTACTATACTGTAACTTCCTTAACACCTGGTATAAAATCCAATGTCATGGCCTTGGAAATCTAATATTTGGATTCATGTTGTATTTCATTTGTTTTTGAAAAAAAAAAAGAAAAAAGAAATACTTATACTGAATCTAAAAATAATTTCAGCCTTTAATGAGACTTTTCTTTGTGTCAGTCTCAGGTTGGTTATACCACTTTGACTTTATGGCCCACAAAAAACAACTATCAACATGAATTTTAATTAATAAATGGGAGACATACAAGAAGAGGTGTAGTCATGTCAGGTTTTTTTTTATGTATTATTGAATAAATTACAGAATGAATACAGACTCACTGACACCCCTGCATAACTCTGCATAAAGCGGTTACAGAGATTTTGTTTGGGAGTATTTTGGAAAGCATTTATTAGACTGGAAATTCAGTAATCAGATTACTTAAAGGAATAGTTCACCCAAAAATTAAAATTCTGTCATCATTTACTCTCCCTCAAGTTGTTCCAAACCTGTATGACTTTCTTTCTTCTGCTGAACACAAAAGAAGATATTTTGAAGAAAGTCGGTAACCAAACGACTGATGGACCCCATTGACTTCCATAGTAGGAAAAAAAAAATACTATGGATGTCAATGGGGACCAGCAACTGTTTAATTACCAACCTTCTTTAAAATATCTTCTTTTGTGTTTAGTAGAAGAAAGGAAATCATACAGGTTTGCAACAACTTGAGGGAGAGTAAATGATGACAGAATTTTCATTTTTGGGTGAACTATTCCTTTAAAGAAATCAGTTTGCATCTGCACCCAACGCACATGTCTTGCCATTGTTTTCACTATATAGCCAATGATCTCTGTGAAAAACACTGTGGCACATCAGATAAACATCGTTCTATTATGATGTTTGTGAAGAAAGCTGAAATTGTTTTGGTTTTTGGTCTCCACAGGGAGACCGGGAGAGACTGTTTGCATGCTTACAAAATGAGCAAACCAGTTTGAGAAAGTCTCAGAACCTTAAACAGCTCTCCTTTACAGCACAGAATCTCTCCTTTATTCTCTGAGGAAAAGATACAGTGTTTGAGCTCTGAAATAACAGATGCTTGGAAATGATTGATATCATCTGCAACCAGATGTCATTGATCAGATATCTTCCATACAGGGATCATACACTAAGATGATCTCACAAAACCTGTCATATTTCCAAAGAATAATATGAGAAAAAGGATTTTGTGTAAAAATATTTTTAGCACCATTAAAACATTTTTCCATTGTGACATGTTTATTTTGTTGAAGCCTACATCCTTTAAGTTATTTAGGAAGTTATAACTAAAATGTAGTCACATTTACCTTTGTACAGTAAAATTCCGCGCATGAAATGCAGTCAACTCAATGGACCTTTCTCTCTGGGTTCAACTTCTCATAAACATTGGGTAAACTGAAACTATGATTTTGTGTTTGCTCCAGTAGCAAAATAAATAATCTTTGATATAATTTCTAAGACTTTTCAAAAGAGGAAAGAATGTAGGTAAAGGGATTGAATACCGTGGTCAGAACAGAAACTTGTCAAATTTGTTGTTACACCCTCAGCCGTTTGTAGAAACTCACACAGCAGCGTTAACCAGTATTATCAGATTGTTTGTTCCGTCCATTAATTACCATGGTATCACTGTGCAAATTTAAATACAGCTGTCAATTACAACGTGAGGTAGCAGGTAGGCCACACAAAGCTGCACTCTTGCGAAAACTCCCATTATAATCAATGAAGCTGTGCAATGAATGAATCATACTGACACCGTGCGTGCAGAACTCGTACTGAACAAAAACTCATGACTAACTTAAACACATCTGATTGGCTGTTGCGTTCATGCGCTTAACAGATATGTCTGTGAATGGCTACATGGCTCACAAAAATACATTGTAAATAGAAACCTCTGATGTTCTTCACACAAACACTCACAGGAGCATTTTAAAGGTCCCGTATTATGCCCCTTTTCACAAGATGTAAAATAAGTCTCTGAGGTCCCCAGAGTGTATATGTGAAGTTTCAGCTCAAAATACCCAACAGATCATTTTTTACAGCATGTTTAAATTGTCATTTTTTGGGGCTCATAAAAACGCGCTGTTTTAGTGTGTGCCCTTTAAATGCAAATGAGCTGCTGCTGGACGACCCAGGGGGCGGAGCTTCATGAGCTTGCGCTCAGTCTGTCAGGACAATTTCATCTCACGGAATGATGATATATCAGAAACTCTCAGTAACAGTGTTCAGTTCGAGTCGGACAATAATGCCTACTGAGTCAGAGTGCTGTATAGAGATGAAACAGGTATAGTTTAGTAGTTTAATTACGGTTATTATTACGTATTTGTCATCTGCGTGTATGTATCCATTATTTATTATTAATAGCCTACAAGTCTGCTGTCTGAATGATGATTAAACTGATGAGTTTAATAAAGTTTATTGTACATCACACAAAAGATGAAGCGTCAGTTTTACTTCAGAAAATCACCGTAAGAGCTGAGTAAACACAGTAAGTTATTAGAAGTGCACAAGTACATAAACGAATTTCGGTAGAGTTGAGGGAGCATTCCTGTGGGCGGAGGTTAGTCAAAAATCGGTTTTAATGACGTCATTAAAGAAGGAAGTAGAGGGATGTGTAGTCCAAACGGGCCGTTCGATGTAGTCGACTTCTGTTAAATAAAATATCTTGCTTGGCATTGAACTTTGAGCTTTATAATTTTACAGATATTATTTATACTCTAACAACAACATTACACACTAACTAAAATTTGAAACATGGGATCACGAAGAACGGGACCTTTAAAGCAGCCGGCCATGGTACCGGTACATATCGTCATAATAAATGATGTAATAAATCTTTGGCGGGACAAAGATTAATTTTTGGTGGCTGTCAAAGTATTTTTTAAACAATAGCCTATACAAATGTTTTTTTAACTGAACGGGACCTTGATTCTTTCTCTTCTTACTAAAGATTTCTAAAATTAAGGACAGGCCTCAAATCCGTACGTACAGTTTACAAAAGTGTAGGAACGGATTGCGAAAGTGTGTGCATGGTTTATTAATTTTTTAGGTATGGAATGAAAAAACAAAGTTACCGTTTACAAATGCGAGCGCACAGATTGGAAATTCATGGGTAAGGTTTATTAATCCGTGGGCATGATTTGTTAAACCGAGGGAACAATTTAAGAATCTGTGAGCCTATACGGTTTATAAACTGAGGGGACGAATTGCAAAACTGTGGCACGGATTTGCGGGTCTTGATTTTTTTTTCTCCTAGGTCACTGTCAAGGGCGCCGTAAAGGGGTGGAAGGTTAGGACGATTCTAAGGGCCCAGGCTGATTTAGGGCCCAGAAGAGCAGACCCCCTTTTTCTTTTCTTATTTCTTTTCTCTTTTTTATACATACATTAAATGTGCTAGGGCCCCTCATGCACTTAATGTGTATTTTGTCCGTTTTGACCATAGATTTAATATTTAAAAAACAAATAATGTATTTACTGTTTCAGTCACACCCCTCCCCCTTACAGTGGTTCATTCCACCTGCTCTGTCCGAGCTACGATCGCTAGTGTAACGTCTCTTATTGCACTTGCTATGATGCAACGCAGACAGTGACACACGCAGGCATGTAGGGCTGGGTTTCGATTCAAATTTCAAGAATCGATTCGATTCCGATTCTCAAGATCTTGAATCGATTATCATTATTCGATTCGATCCGATCTGATCCGATCCGATCTTCGAGATTTAGATAATGGTTTTTGAAAAAAGCATTTTTTTCCAGCTGTTACCTGAATTACAGGACTGTAGTTATGCAACATATTGATACTATTATTATAGACATTCAACTGCAAATTAATGGAGTATTGGTGGTTGTAAAGAACAATCCCCCTTCCAGAGTGTTGATACAACTGCTTTCACAAACTTGCACTGGTGTAGACGACAGAGGACGCAGAGGTATATCAGCAGCAGTAGACCGATTATTTAGACGCGAACCTGATGTATTATTAAAAATGACATTAAGAATTTTCCAAAAAGCTCCTACAGTTCAGATGCAAATGCACCTTTATTTTTTATTTTAATGATCAACATTTAGAACACATTTGTTCTAAGCCAGTGCAAATGTAAACAGATTGTTGGTTACTGGCTTCACAGTAAACAGACAACATTACACAGTAGAGATGCGCGATGGACTATTATTTCAACCGCATCACAAAACTCATCATCCGTCCGCCATCCATCCGCACCAACGTTTTTGACCAATTTTCAAAACCGCACCCGCCCGCCATCCGCTTAATGTATGCATATATTTTTCATTTGATTGGTTAGCCGCCCGCCACCCGTCCGAATTTAATTAAAATATAATTTTTCGTCACGTCATCCGCCCGATCCATGGTTTATCCGCGGAGTCCGCGGCTGTAACCGCCAACCGCGCATCTCTATTACACAGAATGTAAATAAAATTTGAACTTACAAAACCTTTGCTTTTGTCAAGCTCGTTCTCTGCATTGCTTCTGAACCCGAAATGGTGCCAGATCGCAGCTTTGAGCGTTTCTGGAGTTTTCAAAGCAACCGCTTGCTTAACGTTACTGACGTTGTTTTAATGTCCTTCCACCTCGCGCTCATGCGTGTATTTAATGACGCGGCAAGTTAAAGTTCACGGGGAAAATCGATCCTCTGAGTTACGGATCGATCTTTAGAAATTAATATGAAAATCGATTCAGAATCGGTGAATCGATTTTTTCAACACAGCCCTACATGTCACATCAAAAGTTAGGGCATCAAAAAAGGAAAGGAAAGAGAAGACAGAGAACGCCGAAGTCGACAGTATGTCACACAGTTTTTCAAAAAGAAAGGTATCTTGCCCTATTCCTGTATTCCAAAACTTTCAGAGTTACTTATTTTTGTTGCTACATGACCTGCTTTTATCTAGCTAGCTTAGTAAAATAATTACTGAATTATGATTTACATCCAACAATAATAACATCTCTGGGTTATCATGTCTCTACACCATAGACTGTAAAAAATAGCTACACAGATTCAGCGGCTGCTGCACACCCACGTCCTCCTTCTCCCCCCGTGCGAAATTCGCGTCCGATATTTTAGCACGTTAAAAAATAAATACAACCTCACGTTAGGTCAATCACACTTGCACACTGCCTCCGAAACTTTCGTCCGTCAAAAAAAAAAAAAAAAAAAAAAAAATCGGATCGGGTTCGATTTTCTGCGTTTTTCGCATCCGTAACAAGGGTTTGAATGGTGTTTTGACAGTTTAGAGCCACAGAATGACGGATACGAAAAAACGCATGCGAAAATTTCGGATTCAGTGTGCAAGGACCTTCAGCTGAACAAGGTGAGCCGCCCTGAGCGCGAAACTTCACGAAGATTGAAGCCTCTCAACACGTCTTATCTACTGTGTTCGCCACATGATGATAACTTTACAAAACAAAAAGTAATCTATAGGCCTACGCTTCAAAAATCACAAAATCAGTTTGCCGTGTGTGTCGTGTGTTCTGTGAAGTGACAGTGCTGCTGCTACGATCGATTATGTCAAACTTGACGTTCTTAATATGAATAAAATGCCCCAGAAAAAAATAATATAAAAAAACGGATAAAACATGTGTCTGTAGTAACCATTGGCTATAAGGAGTTTACAAAATAGATATTTTAATATTTTATATTATGAAAACTAAATAGGCCAATAGAAATAATATGGTTATTACGTGTGTGTTTGACTTATACGTCAAATTTGTATAAATACAATTTTTTTTTCTTGTTTTTGTAGGCTTTGTACTCATCTTTAGACATTTTAACTACGCAATGTGCTAAGTATCTTTTTTAAAGTATACAGGGCATGTTTATTGGGTTAAATTGTATCTGTAAAAAATGTAGGGGGCCCAGAAATGTTGGTTTCCATAGGGCCCAGAATTTCTGGCGGCACCCCTGGTCACTGTAGGTGACTCCGTATGTTATAGTTGCATCCATTATGTTCCCCAATGGATTTCATATCAGATTCTAGTTTGTTGAACACTCAAAATACAGATCACATGGTTTCAAAGTGACCTCTGCTCATGCTATCGGAATCATACATTTGAGTTGGAAATTGGTCATGAACGTTCTCTCAAGTTGATAACATGGAAACTCGGACATAATTTTGATACCCAAGTTCCCGAGTTGGGGCGTGCCATAAAATGTTAAACATGGACAGAGGGGAAAACAATTGCTGCTGTAAATTGAATTCTTTATTATTTTTTCCTCAACAGCTCGCCTTTAAACAGCGAAAATGCATGTAGCCTACTTGACCGAAATTCCTGAATCGTCAGCATGCTGACTATCTATAGCACGGTAAATGTGGTTATAAACAAATGGGACGAAACGTTTTATTCAAAATTAAATACATTCAATACATTTTGCTTTAATAAGATTTACCTAAGAAATGGGCAAGAATAAACCTGGTAACCTCCATGAATCCTATTCTTTCCGAGAACAAATCACTTGAACGCGACAAGCTGGTAATCATGATTTCAGAAGAGGGAAGATGGGAGTTTCCGTCAGCATGTGAAGGAAGCATAAGAGGTGCTTCCTTCCTGCTTTCGCTAATGTTTTTTTATTTTTATCGGAGTAACATGCACAGACGAATCGTGCACAGCAAAAAAAAAGACTAGACTCTTCCAAAGTCAAACACATTTGGATCACCTCATCCTGTGTTCACAGCTTTCTGCTCCTACTGACTCTTCTCAAAGTAATTTTTTTCTTCTTTTTTGGATGTGACATTAAATAATGGGTGGGTGGCCATAATGGTCAGAGATAAAGGGTCCTTTTGCCTTCAGAGTATTCATATTGATGATTGCAGGAGCAGACCAAATTATGTTAAATTACCTCACTTAGCCAATACGGTTTGGAGCTAAATGGAACTTCTATCATACATTTTGCCCAAAGAAAATGATTAGGACAAAAATCAGACCAAGATTTCTATTAAACAATCTTCATTTAAACAGCGTCGGCTTAGCGGGGCATTTATTTGACAAAACTTTACTGTGTTGTTTAATCTACTGCCTGACGTCATAAAAGCTGAAACATGCTCTGAAACAAACATAAAGGAAAACTTCAACATTGATTTGACTGGAATATCTCTGGCACAAATTTAGCAGTTTCGCAACAGAAAAATTGAATACATCTAAATAAAAAAGTATAAAGCAAAAACTTTATTCAAACATTTGTTTTAAGAAAGTTTTTCATCATTTAAGAAAGTTATTTTTACACATACCAACACTGCAGTGCACAAGAAGAACAAGTGACAGAACTGAATTTTTTATAGCGCTACAAATTTCCATCAGGAAACATACAGCAAGCTTTTCTTTTCATCGCGGCGAAACAGAAATTGCTCAGAACTTTGCACTCGTAACATGAAACTTTAAAACAGAAGAAAAGGGAGACAGAGAACAGAACACGAGTCACTGTTCAAAGTTTTCTTCACTAAATAAAGCAACTTTGTCCAGGAACCATCAGAAAATGTGCTGTTAGTTTCACACATGTGAACCCCTTCTAATGTCTGAAGGGGTTTTCAGCATTTTACCATTGCAGCAATAAAATCTCTAATTATGTCATTTAAAAAGTAAAAACGTAATACATTTTTTTATATATATATTATTGAGTTATTTTTTACACATACCAATTATGACAAAACATTGTCACTCTCGGAGATGAATAAACAGCTTGAACTGAACTTTGAATAAAAATAATAATTTAAACTACTCAGAGAAATGAAATCGAGAAACACAAAACAGTCACTCCTTTAAATCACTGTATTATTATTAGGCAATATTGTGTCTAATAAAACCTAAAACATGTGGTAGCTGACAGCTTGCAGGGTTGAACATATGCAATTCATGTACTAAGTGTACAGTAAGTCGCTTTGTATAATGAGCTACATGATTAATTATGACTGGCACCATCTCCCATGTGCTCCAACCTGACAGGTGAGCAGCTGTTGTGGCTGTTCTGCTATGCGATTCGGCAAGGACAGGTTAATGGAGCTCCGATCCTCTGACAACTCTAGCCATTTCCATTCAGTACTCTTATGATTGAATATATCAAAGTCATAACTGCTGACCTGTCTGGCTCCATCGAGCCCATGTAACTGCACAGGTCCCCTTTCTGCAAGCTGCTCTCTCACGTTTATGAGGGAACAAAACAATAATCCAGATGTCCATTAGCCGCCCTGTTACACATGCAGAATCCTAAAGCCGGCAAATCTGACTTGTGATGCAGCCTGAAATCAAAAATCAGACCATGTTCGTTCATTTGTCTAGAGGAGAATTGGCCCCCGACTGAGTCTGGTTTCTCCCAAGGCTATTTTTCTCCATCTCTGTTACCTGATGAATTTTGGGTTCCCTCTTTGGCTTGCTTAGTTGGGAGTTTCAAGGACTGAATTAAGCTGGAAGATGACTCTATTGTAGAGCTGCTTTATACCTGAATCGAAATCATTTCATAACTGACACATTTTGCAACATCGACACTGACTGAACCGAACCGAATTAACATCGAACTGACTCGAGCTGAATAACGACACTATTATCACCTGTACATCTGCATTGAACTTGCCTCATAATTGATTCACTTTACAGTTATTGAACCGAACTGAATCAACACTGAACTGACTTGAGCTTAATAATGACTCTATTGTCTTTTTTAGAATTTGAACTTGTCTCATATTTCATGAAGTCTGCATCATTGCATCATTTTTTTATTTACTAGGCTACTGTGAAGCTGCTTTGAAGCAGTCTGTATGAAGCACTATATAAATAATGGTGACTTGATACAGATGTGTGCATTTTATCAGCATGTGTTTCATGGGAATTGAACCCCTGACCTTAGCTTTTTGCTAACAGCTTTGAATATATAATGGTCTTAAAACAATGCATATTAAGTTTAGTTTACGCCATTGTAGCCAGCTTATGCCAGTCAGCTTCCTTCATTAGTAGAGCATGGCTGTCAGAGCAGAGGTGTTGTGGGATTAAAATGAGATGAGTGCATGATCAAAGAGTCCGTCACTCTCCCGACCGCTGCGTTTCCGCTTGCCTGGATCTCTTAATTGCTTGAAGTCTCGAGACATGCTGCTTTGGTTTAGCCACGTCTCCGCACATTAGAGCCGCACAACTGAATCCAAACATGCCGTCTGCTCGTTCCATCTCCCGTCTGGTCTTGGAACGAAAGTCGCTCACCTTGATGAGATTCAGCCAAGTAGACTCCCCATCCAAACATGCTCACTGATTATCATCAAGCTCCATTATGTTTTGTTGGACTTTGCTATTGATTTGCTGGAAGTGCGGGTTCCATGCCTAGCTTCTTATTCAGCAGGCTATCACAGTCAGGGCTG
The DNA here is from genome assembly GCF_949319135.1 of Squalius cephalus. Lineage (NCBI taxonomy): Eukaryota > Metazoa > Chordata > Actinopteri > Cypriniformes > Leuciscidae > Squalius > Squalius cephalus. The sequence goes on from NC_137130.1 coordinate 11,219,507, forward strand.
GAGCGAGATGGCTGGTAATGCCTCTGTGACCATGTTGCGCACATCCCTGCCAGCCATCTGGTGCTTACTGCAATCATGTATCCTTAAAGTCACTGCAATGCACTGAGAAATCTCTACAGCTTCTCGAAAACAGTCACTTTTATTATTGTTCTATTTATCATCTTTATTTGGTATTTCCACTATTGCTTGTATGCATCATTTTGTTTTGATGTTATGTGCTGTTACATTTATGTCTTATTTTTATCATTTTATTTAACTATGATTGTACATGACATTGATCAATGCTCTGTTGTTTTAATCATGCTTTATAAATATAAACAAGCAAACAAACAGAACAGAATTCTTGTTTGAATCCTGTTTAACACATTTGATCATTGTTTGCTATAACCACTAGATGATTCTCAAAAAAAAAAAAACAAAAAAAAAAAAAAAATTCTGCAAGCTTTTTTCAAGGTAAATTTAAGTGTCTTTCCCCACAAAAAAGGATATTTGGAGACTCCAAAATGACACCAAATGACACAAGGAGTCCATATAATTCATAAATTTATGCACACCAAAGAAAAAATCATCTTTTTTTTTTTTTTTTAGAATACACAATGTATAGCCGAGTGTAGTACAGTGCAACAGCAAAGAGCTTGTTTACCTTTTATACAAGTCAAGTTGCGATACCGAACAGGAGATGCCAAAAAAAACCTAAACCTACCGCATTGAGGCTACCTAGTACTGTTCAAGGATCCATTCAGAATTACTAAACACAGCAACATGACAGATAAAAACATTATCCCGAACGTGTGTGGTGAATACTGAAAAGTGTCGGTGCATAAATACAATGTGTGATCACTGATTTGATCACTCCCATTTGTTTATAACCACACTGAAGTGCGTCGAGAGCGCACATATGTATTCAGTCTGGCTTTCTTTTCATTAGCACTGTTGAACTGATTGTGTGAAAGAATTCGCTTATTGGATCATTGGACTGGAAACTTTCCCGGAGTTTAGCGGCTTAAAAAGATCTGATGTGATGACAAACAAAGATGTGAAATCGGGAATATTATTTTAAAGCGTTATAGTATTTTGAATTAATTTAATGCGTTTGGCTAATGTTGACAAATACAAATTAATTTTCGTAAATTAAAATTAAAGCTGAAATAAAGTATAAACATTAGGCTACATTAAACAAAATTACAATTGCCTTCACAACTGACAATTTGACAAATGCGACTTAGAGAAGATTTGGATTAATAGGCTACTCTTGCGAGCTGTGTAGGCCTAATATAAAACACAGTCAACATTTATGGATTTGTTTTGAGAGGAGAAAAAGTGGTAGACACTACTTGTCCATGCAAAAGTCAAGGCGTTGTTATGTTTTCACACTTTGCTATGCGGTTGAGAGGACGTTTTGTCCCATTAGGCTTCTTGCACAAGAGTCCCTGATATTCTGTTCCATCCTTCAATTTTCATTGGATTTTTTTCACCTGTTTTATTGTCAAATGTGAAAATTAAAAGTTAGATCATTTAAAAAAAGTTACTTACATTACTTTTAATATTCTCAATTAGCCTGGGTTTCCCCATGCTGCCTTGAGCGCAGCGCGATTTTATTCACGCTGCTAGGCAGCCTGGATACCATGGACCAGATTTTCCCCTCAAAAAGGGAACCAATCACAGAACGGGGAGGGAGCAGCAAGACGATGACGACGTCTATGCGACACACCGAAGCAGTTTGTTTATATCTATGGATCCAACATGGCAGCAGACGCGAAGTTACCTTTCGATGCAGCCTTAGATAGTGTTCTAAGTAGTTTAGAACGCAAGTTTATTTCGTCTTATTCCTCGTCGAATTTCTGTAGCTCTACATATGTAATCTGGTATAATTGAAACGATTGGCTATGAGCTACGTACAGGCGCATTTGATAGACATTCGTAGCGCCCAATAAACGGCTCTGGGCATTCGTAAACCACGCCTCAAATACGAGAAAATGAACATGTGGTTCCCAGTCTGACGTTAGCCAGGCTAATTCTCAATATAAAAATATATATATATTTTTTTTAAACTTCTCCATCCAAGTGGATGCTGCACACTGGTGGTGGGTGAGAGGAGACCCTCTTTATGATTGTAGAACACTTTGGGTGTAAGCACTATATAAATGCCTCATTCATTCAACTTTTGAACATGTTAATTTGTGTAAATCATGCTAAACAGGTTAAACTGTATAGTTTCTGCAAGGGATGTGTAAACTTATAAGCACAACTGTAACTGGTGAAACCGAAGTCAAGCACCCTATATTTTTGTTTTCTATTTATTTTTATTTTTCATAAGACAAGGGTTCTGAATCTGTCGCAGAAGTCGTCCGCTGGGAAACGTCTTGCCGGAAACATGAAAGGGCGTACAGAGCATGCGAGGACTGAAAGCTGCAACAGAAAACAAATCAATGGCTATAAAAGTGTCACCTAGATTGACAGTGAGCACTGTTTACAACAGAGTGTGCGTCATGTGCTCAAGAACAAGAACCATGGCGGAACAGAGCGCATGGAGGGGGGAACAAAGCCAAAATGGATTTTATGAAATTGCTTGTCACTGAATGAAAACACCTGTTAAAGACAATCTTCTCCCAGGATACCTGTTGCTGCTGTTGTCAACACTGAAAAGTAACACTTGAATTGGAGGCTTTTTTTATGTGCTGAAAATTTGACGCGACAAGCTTAAATGATCCTTTTTGGTATTCAGCTATGGTGGGATGAAGAAAGGGATCAATGTTCTTTCAATGCTCTGACAGCAGTGCTGTGAAACAAAAAAGAACTTAAGAAACTTCAATACTTCATTCTTTGAAAGCGGAAAGGGTGAAAAAGTAATACTTTAAAAAAGGTAAAGGTATTAAAACTTTAAACTTGGTATTCACTTTTTCCGTGTCTCTAAGGATCATTAATCCACATAAAAACCATCAGACCGATTTTAATGCAAAAGCATAAACAAGGATGAAAGCAAAATACAATTGTATTTAGCGTTCACATAATTGCAAATTGTTGTTAGTTTCACACAAACCTAAAAATACAGCAACAGACAAGTAGATAAATGGCTCATTCTATATTTGTGGAGACAATAAATAATATATACACATAGAAGTGAAGTGTACTATTATATATAATTGCACATTTATACACATAATCATATATTATGATATATTATATTATTCATAACATGAATGGAAAGTTGACCAACAATAGAGTAATTTTTTTTAATATATCTATAGGCCTAAATATTAAAATGCCATTTAGTTTTCTATATCCAATATATTTATTATATTTTAAATATTATTATTGTCAAGGTTTTTAAAGCCTATAACTCATATAAGCCTATTCAAGTTAAACATAAATAAATGACTTTTAAACTGTTAGTTCAATGAAAATTAAACTGTTAATCGAAATTTTTATTATGAAAAATGAACACTGGCAAAATTCATACAGAAAGTTTATCAGATGAGAACAGTGATCTATAGGCTTGCATGCAAACTGCAGGTTTTTTGGCTGGTGTACCGCACAATATGCTAAACACATATGTACGCCCACTCTCAATCCTGCTGTCATCTATGATCTCATGCTTTGAAGGGTGTGGGGCATTGTGGAGCGTCTGCAAAATCCAAAAATATGACCTCATACATATAGATGCCCATGATGACACAAAAAGTTGTTTCCTCGAAGGAAGGCGGCATTCTGTAATGGCTGGTTAACACTGCCAACATTTCAAATCATTGCAGTATTTTACAACGCCTTTGTACACGGCTCATCCAATCATAATTTAGAGTCAGAACTATTTGTTTTATAACTGTTATTTTCACGGTTTCTCATTACATAGAAGCCACCAGGTCAACATCTCGATGACAGACGGGAGAATAAGACATGATTCCATTTTAAAAACATCTTTTTAATAAGGTGCTAAAAATCTTTGACATGTATTTGCACACGGACAGGAACACGTACGCCCCTCCTGTGCCACTTATCATTAACATTACAGTGACAGAACAGAGCACAAGCACTGACTTGGCACGCACATCACAGTGGAGAGGAGGACAGAACAAAGGTCACTGTTAATTAAAGGAGAACTCCGGTCAATTTTAACATTGAGCTCATTTTTTTGTAAATTTGGAGTGCTGTCAGTACAGAGAACAATGACAAAAAAACGATTTTTGTCATTGTTCTCTGTACTGACAGCACTCCAAATTTACAAAAAAATGAGCTCAATGTTAAAATTGACCGGAGTTCTCCTTTAAGGCATGTTCACTGGTAAAAGAGAGAACCGTTCTGTACAGAGAAACACGGAAAGTGATTCGCAAGCAGGCTTTTCCCAGAGGAGAACAGAACTGTGTGTGTCCAAAGTTCTCAGTTGCAAAGCTGTGGAAATGTGAGGGCTGAAAGAATTCAGCATGTCCATGAAATGTTTTTCCTTTCCACTGATAACCGTCAATCAGTTCCACTGAAGTCAATCCTAAATCCAAGTCTCAAGCCACCAAATTTCACCTTTCACAGCAAAGTTGCACGCAACTAATGCGATGAAGTAGTCTGGATTCAGATGGGCTCCATTTTTATGGTGATGCTGAAAAATGCAGGAGAGAACAGACCAGTGGGTTCACGGGTCATACGACAGGGAGAGGGAATATTGCACTCGTTGATGCATGAGGTTGTGCCACAAATCACGAAAGGCTACCAAACATGGCCGTTATTGCTGGTGTTTTACTGTTCCAGCAGTCTGTAATGCCATGTTTAAAACGCTCAGACATAAAAACCATTAACAATCCCTTACGGTATCAATATTAGTGAATTAATCCCTAAAATGAGTTAATAAATTACATTTAAATTCTGTAAAAAAGCTCAAAGGCTTGTGCAACAGACACCCACTGTGCGCATGCTACAGCTAGAGATGAACACAAATGGCTACCTTAACATGAATATAGATCTCTCATCTCATAAACCACAACCTCAGACGTTTTGAGGTAACATGACACAGAATCGGACCAATCGCTGTAAAACGATTAGACTCTACAGTGGAGTGAATAATCCTTTGCATAATATGGGCTGATAAGGAAAACGAGAAGACTTGAGGACCACGGCATATGCCACTTATTGACAGACCTATCACAGGTCAATTAAAGCTTGGATCCCACAGGCTATTTACAAGTGACACTACAGCTCTAAGAGGTCCCCGGTCCACAGACGGCCATAGCTCCCGCCAGGCGGCTAATTGAGCTTGTCTATAATTATCCATTACACTCCCATTAGATGTGGTGAGAGCACTAGAGGAGTCATCACCATGGGGCACTGCCAAATCCACGAGAAGATCCGCTTGTGCTTGCATCTCTACGCAATAAATGTCCCTTATATCGTGACAGTATGTAAACACATCATTTCCATTGATCGTTAAAAAAAAGAAAAGAAAAAAAAAGTCAAATAAATTATATAAAAGGGATGCATTCAGAAGGCAAAATGTCAAGGTCAGTATCTACACTTCTTTCCTCCTCAATTTCTACTGTTAGTTATGATGCTAACACAATGCACTGCCATCACTGCTGATCATATATTTCACAATTACAACATCTTTCAAAAAAAAGAGCACTGATCCATTAAAGTGAGCAACATGCTGTGTGCCCTTTCTGTGCACTCTGCTGGAATACATTGTCCATAAAAAGACAAGCCTTCAGTCTTCTTCAGCGGGAAAAAGCTCACTCGGTGTGCTCAGACAGAGACAAAGACGTCCAAATAGAGGCGGTCGTACGATTCCCTGAAGAAAAGGAGGAGCAGGAGACTGAAGATGCAGGATCCTGTCAAACACCAGTTCAACCAGGACAGCTCTGAAAAACAAAATAGCAAGGTTGACTGAGGTTAGCGATGACAGTGTTAAAAGGGTGGTATAATGCCCTTTTCACAAGATGTAAAATAAGTCTCTGATGTCCCCACAGTGTGTGTGTGAAGTTTTAGCTCAAAATACCCCACAGATATTTTTATATAGCATGTTAAAATTGTCACTTTTTGAGGGTGAGCAAAAACACACTGTTTTCTGTGTGTCCCTTTAAATGCAAATGAGCTGCTGCTCCCGGCACAGGGGGCGGAGCTTCAACAGCTTGCACTCACACAGACATGCAATGAAAATTTCAAAAACTTTTAGTATTTTATGTTCAAACCAGAGTCAGACAATGATGGAGAGACTCAAGAAGAAGTGACAACATGTAGAAGCAACAGGACATTTCTGAATGGTTAGTTGATGAATTTATGTAGCTGATGTGTAGTTATCTTCTAGTCATTGATTAACATATTCTGTCTTGATAATCTATAAATCGTGTTCAGGGGGTGGGGTTTATGTAAATTCTAGGGTTGGTGATGTCACTAACCCGGGAGGAATGTGGTGTAGTCTCTACCAGCCGTTTGCTGTAGTCCTTAAAAAGCGATTTCTTTAAAATAAAATATCTCCCTTTGAACTTTGAGCGTTGTAACTTTGCAGATGTTGTTTATTCTCAAACGGCAACATTACACATTAACTAAAGTTAGAAAAGTGAAATCTTAATCAACCACCCCTTTAAGAGCGCTGGATACCACGTACATCAGTGCATGATAGAACAGACATGAGTTGGAAATAGCGTTTTTTTTCGCATTATTCATCGAAATAAATAAATAAAAGCTAAAAATGTTTACAGTATTTTCCCCCCACAGCATGGCATTCATTAAACAGCTATTCTAGGCATCTTTTCTTCACGTTTGTAAGTTTCAGGTAAGTTCAAGGGGTCATCGGATGCAAAATTCACTTTTATATGGTGTTTGCATATAAATCTGTCTTTGCAGTGTGTGGATAACCACCATACAATGAAAAAAATCCATTCACTCTTTTTTAATCCTCAAAAAGCCTAAACACTCTCAATAATCAAGCCGTTTGGATTTTGAGCAATATGCCACCTAGAGTTTATACAATATCAGGATAAATATCTTCCTATCAGAGCAGGCCACACAACTTCTTGTCGAAGCTCTTGTTCTCTCCAGACTATTGTAATGCTCTCTTAGCAGGCCTTCCGGCATGTACTGTCGAGCCTTTGCAACTAATCCAGAATGCAGCAGCGGGGGTGATCTTCAACGAGCCGAAGAAAGCCCACGTCACACCTCTCTTCATCAGTTTGCACTGGCTGCCAATAGCAGCTCGCATCAAATTCAAGGCACTGATGTTTGCCTACAAGACAACCACTGGCTCTGCACCAATATACCTAAACTCACTAGTTCAGACTTATGCACCCTCCAGAAGCTTTCGTTCTGCAAGTGAACCACGCCTCGTGGTGCCATCCCAAAGAGGCACAAAATCACTCTCACGGACCTTTTCCTGGACTGCTCCCAGCTGGTGGAATGACCTGCCTATCTCAATTCAAAGAATGTCATTTACAAAAAATGTCTAAAGACATATTTTTCGTCAGCTCCTGACCAATTGCTAGCACTTACCTTTTCTATTCCATACTATTCTATTTATTTTGTTTTTCTGTTAAATTTTTTTTTTAAATTAACTTGCTATGTGTACTGTGCTAGACTAACTGAGACTTGTTACAGCACTTGTATAATTATGCCCTCTTGCTGGTTTGATTGTTTCTATTGTTCTCCTCATTTGTCAGTAGCTTTGGATAAAAGAGCCAGCTAAATGATTAAATGTAAATGTAAAATAAATTGTAAAAACTCACTCGTTTACACACTGCCTCTTTCTGCAACTTTTTTGCAAGGTACAAAGTGAAAGTGCAAGGCTGATGCTCCGTAGTGGATTCACACATACATGAGTGTCGCAAGGCAGTTTTATTTCGATTGAAAGGACGCAAAACCGCACCGCACACTCCCAGAATCTGTATGGTGCGCTTCCACTAGCCTAGCGCGGAGCAGAGCGAGCGTTTTCAATTCATTTAGAAGTTTAGCTTCACGCTCACACGCGAGCTTAAAGCTCAACTTCCATTTGGAATGAATTGAAAACACTCGCTCTGCTCCGTGCCAGTGGACACGCTAGTGTAATATGGACGTTGAAATGAAAAGCGTGAAGTATTGAATCTGGCGGTAGATCCCGCGTCCACAAAAAAAACATACACAATAATGAAAATAATGGAAAGGAATTTTGAACGTTCTGATGAACGTTCTGATTTCTAGGCTAGAAATACGTTTGAGGATGATTCGCTTGTTTTAAAAGAGAAAAATGTATTTGCGTGTTGCCCTCCTGGACGTGGTGCCCCTGGGCACTTGCCCAATTGCCCATATGGTTAATGGCAATATGATGTCATATTGCTCATGCTCCGCCCACGACCACTGACGGACTGTCCCGTATTAGCATATTTCCTCCCTCAGCCATTTGTATACTGTCCACCAAGGCAGGTTGCCATGGCAGCACTTTACATGTCTTGTGTCATACATGCTCCATGGAAAAGAGGGGTGGGGTGAGCAGTTGCTCATAATCATTTAAAGAGACATGCACCGAAATGGGTCGCTGTGAACAGAGCTGTTTTTGTGGAGGTAGAAAGGGTGTTGTTTTACACAACCATTGAGGAATTTTAAACAAAGTATGTTACAAACTTTACACGAAGACCCTAAAGAATCATCCCAACTTGTGGAAAATGGGCATCCGATGACCCCTTTAACAAATATAAATTTGTTTTTTTGTTTCTTTTTTAGTACCTAAAAAAAAGCTATTTAGTAGTACCTTAAAAAAAACTAGCATCCAAGGATGACTGTGGTTAGTGATGACAACATTTAGAGCACCGAATACCATGTAGCCTACTTCACCGAAAGATAAAATGTTTATCATAATTTTATAAAAACAGTAACATATACATATATATATATACAAAAATAACAATGTAAGCCTACTTGGCCTAAAAGGGTTAGGTATTCTTGTAAGGTACAAGAAAATAATGCAGATTTTTTTTCACAGCTTAGCATGCATTCATTTTTTTTTCTAAAGGCAAAATCCAGTCATTTCAATAGGAGTAGTCCACACATTCAGAATTTTGAGCAGGGGTAAAACATTTCCACAAGAATTTGCCGCATTGACCAATTGAATGCTGCTTGGTTTGAAAGTGACTTATGTGTGAGCCGTGCTTAGTGCACCATTACATTATTAACAGTGGAAATAGAGCTTTTTTTGCCATGTGACCATGCCTTAAGTATGAGGTAATTTAATGTAAATGTTTTTTTTTTTTTTTTTTTCAATAGCGAAATAGTCATTTATGTACTGTTTTTCAAAATCCCATATATATATATAAATAATGGCCCATTTCACTACATTACAGAGCTGCAAGTGGTTACAGACAGCAATTCACATTGACAGTTGGCACTTACAAACTTTGAACATAAAACAGATATCACAGCCCTTCATTTCCTTTTGACCAAACCATATACATGGTCATGCTCCAATAATCAAAGGCAAATAGACTATAAAAACAAAATATACTAATAATTGTTTGAAAAACATCAGAATGTGTGAGATAGCAGACACACACAGATTCCCACAGCCGCTCTATTCCTTTCATTGGGCAGTTACATTTACGAGAGGTTTTACATAAGCTTGAAGTTTAAACCAGCAACAGAATCATTTCACACGCGCTGCACATGAATACGAAGATACTTTTTAAAGGACAACACTGAAAACTGCATGCGAGAGCTGTGCAAACACATTCAGAGTACATATACTGCAGTGAGCGATTCAATAGATGAAAGCCTCACACCAGCTGCTGTGGCTCTGATAGAGCGCTGGGTTGAATATAACATAAACCAGGTCAAACACACAGACCCTCGAGGACAAAGGAAAGAGCGCAACTTAATTTAATAGAGAAGTGGATTTCAATTTCAAGGCGTCCCGTATCCAGATAACAGGTTGATCAATTGCCCCTGAAGTGAGAGCTGCAATCGATGGCAGAAGGTGAAATGCATGCTGGGTCAGCTGCTGAGCCCATTTGGGATAAATGATATGATTTAGCCATGCAGCACAGTCAACACAACCAGGTACGGCAGACGATAGAGCCACGTCGACTCGAAGAAATGGGAAGCGGGGATTCTTTCCAAAAGCCCCCTCATTAATCAGGCCTTACTAGCCCTTCAGCTGCACTTGGTATAGCGGCAGGTTAATGGAGTTGTGTTTATCTGGCTATTATGTCTGTGCTGCACGCCCAGAGAGAGGCAGCATCACCAGGCAGGATGTCTGCAGCGCATGTTAATGAAGAGAGCGGCTCGGCTCAGGTAATCCAATCAGACGCCCCCCAAAAATCCGCGAGTCGTCAACAGTCACTCTTTCCAGCGCTAATGGAAGGCAGAACTTTGGACAGAGCGGCCCAACCTCTCCCTGAGGCAGCACCGCTATGGAGAATACAAAAGAAGTTGGTTTAAAGGATTCGATTTCTCCCTCCTTCTTTCGCAATAATAGGGCCACAGCAATTATATCCTGTCTGTCAGTTTACGCAGCAGTCAAACTGTTATGTCGCATTTCCTTCCTCTTAATACCTGACGGCAGAATGCAGAGATGTTGTTATTAAGGGTGCAATTTAGCCTGTCTCTTTCCTGCCATCGTCTCATGGGCTGTAATGTGCTGAAAAGGCCACGGTGGAATGACAGCGTAAACAGGCCACTCACCGTGACACTCAAAATCTCTTACATGCGGAGCGCTGGGACAAAAGCGAGGACAAGGAGGGAGGGATGCGAGGAAACATCCTACAGCCGCTGTCTCACGTCGTGACCGGGCGGCCCAATGTCGTCTCACTCACCCACAGGGCTCCTCACTTCCTGTCAAGCGAGCTGGGGTGTCTGAGATGGTCCTCTTATTGCTGTAATTATTCTTAATCGCTCCCCATTCAGCTGGCAGACTGATGGCATATTTCAGATCAGTTTAATGTCTTGCTCTGGCACGAAGCAGAATCAAGAGAGGATGACTGACAGTTTGTAGGCTCTGTTTTTCTCCTTATAAGATTAAACCAGTATTATGTTTTGCAGTTCTGAGTTTGATTTGTTTACCTGGTTTGCTCTGGCAACACAGTCAAGCTGTGATTCTAAATATACATATGTTAAAAAAGAGGAAAAATTATGTAAAAAAAATAATAAGACAAATTAAATTGTATATACACACACACACACACACACATACATACATGCACTATATATTTTTTTCTTTTTCTGTAGAAATTACAATTACAATTAAATTACTGTTTTTAAAAATTAACTTTAAGTGACAATGTCTAAAACTAAAATGAGGAAATTAGCATGCACAATTAATATATATGCAAAAAGATACAATAAAATATCGCTTGATCAACCATATGGTATAGTACAGTATATGTGCATTATAACATAATATTTCATCCCTAAGAAATGTACTCGAAAAAATTACACAACTCAGCTTCAACCCAGGTTTAAGCATGGTGTGAAAAGCTCTAGGAAACTTGATTTTGCTGAAGGTTTACCTTCACAGGCAATTGAACGTGCTAAATCGAATGCTGCAAAAAGAGTTTAGAGCAGGCATACCCCATCAGGAAGTACACACTCTGGGTCTCTACAAAAGGTTACTGGACCCTTAATTTTATAATTGCCATTTGACAGACGGGCCACCCTCAAACAGTAGGTGACATGTCCTTTACTAAGCCACAATCAAAAAAGGCTGAATGCTCAATCTTTACCAGCTATTCACAGCTTTCGGATTTAAGGGTGAATGAACCAACCTTGCCAATTTAAATGGCCAGCTGGGAAGGACAGCAATGGTCACTCAATGAAGCACATCCCTTTCATTTCATTTTAAAGTAAATACAAAGAATGTGTAAGAAATGTGTGGATGTATCATCTGTCACAGGCAGGTGCTATTCTTAAAAGCACATCAATACAACCTTGGGTGGCTGAAAAAAAGAGGATCTGGAAAATAGGCAGGCTCAGTATAAGAGGAAACAGGCAATTTTCAATGCACATTGGTAACCAATCTACACAATAATTCAGATCTATATTAGCAATGAAATCAAAAGAAACAGGGTAATTACAACAAGGTAAACAACAGAACTCTGTCAGGACTCAAGTTTCTGCTGAAGGCCGTGACACACCAAGACGTCGTCAAAGAAATAACGGCGACAAAAGTCGACTTTGTTGTCACCTCGCATCAGCTGTGTCTGGGCCAAAAAGCTGCACTTGATCACACCGCATAGACTATAGTCAATTGCCAAGTACTAGCATGTGAGCTCTGCACCGGTGTATAAGGAAATAATGGTCTATATCAGCAGGTATCAATAGTCCATATTCATCTTTCAAAAAAGGAAACCGAAACTAGGACTGCAGATATTCAAACCGTAAACAAAGCAGCGCTTGCTTACCATTTTGAATACCATCATGTTGATCACTTTCTTTATTCCATGCAGTAGGCGGCTCATGTTGTTATAAAAATACTCGCTTATTGGAATGCTCAGGTAAGATGATATAAAATTAGAACAGCCTTCTGTCTGTGCCGTCTCAACTTCTTCGCTTGCTGTCATCACTTTCGCTTTTATTCTGATGCACTCATCAACTAAACTGAACAGCCATCAAATGATCTCTCTCACAGATGGCCCTGACGCCAATTCAACATGCTGAATCGGCTGAACTGTCACCGACGAGGGCCCAAATAGAGATGCGTGTTGAACACACCATAAAAAGTAGCCCAACGGATGCTCACCAGAGGCCAGATGTTCTGTTTTAATACATTTTGAAATGGAATTTATTCCTGTGATGCAAAGCGGAATTTTCAGCATCATTACTCCAGTCTTCAGCGTCACATGATCCTTTAGAAATCATTCTAATATGCTGATTTGGTGCTCAAGAAACATTTCTTCTTATTATTATCCATGTCGAAAACAGTTGTGCTGCTTAATACTTTTGTGTAAACTGTGAAGCATTTTTATTCAGGATGATTAGGAAGTTGAAAAGAACATCATTTATTTAAAACAGAAATACGTAACATTTAATTTAATGCCTCCTTGCATAATAAAAGTATTAATTTCTTTCAGAAAAAATAAAAATCTTACTGACCCCAAACTTTTTTACAAAACTTTTTTAAGGCGAATACATGCTTCGGTTTTACGTTTGTCACTACGTCTTGTACAGAGTGTAAAAATTCCAGCATCCAAATTCTACTTTCAGTAAATTTTGAGTAGAATGTCTAGAACTAACTTCAATAATTGGTGGGCCCACTAGATGGCAACACTTTTACAGTTGGGCCATTACTTCAAAGAAAAATTCTATGAAGAATATGAAAAATGCCAATGAAAACAACAGAATAAATGTTACATCAATGTGCAAGGGTGATATTACTAGAGCTTTCATCAAATGCACATGCACATCATTTTAATGTGTTCAATTTAATCATCTGTCTAAAGTTCTATTCATTTAACTATGTGTCAAATTTTAAGTGGAACTACACCTTTAAGAGGAGGACTTTGTGCAGTTTAGCTAACAGAGAGCTTATTATGTCGAGAAGGGCTTTCTGCCAGTGGAAACAGCGAGAGGTTGCAGGATGGTTCTGATGAAACAAACAGAAATCCATCCATCATCTCTTCAGCACCTACACACCGCTTGGCCTAAACAGAAAGCGTTCAAAACTCAATAGCAATGCCAACGCAATAACCATCTATATATAGAGACCTCATTGTTCCAACATTATTTTCAGACATGGCACGGTGTTGGCGGGCAACTGCGGCACTGACAGCAACACAAAAACAGAACGAATCTCATGGCTTCATTTGGAACCGATAACACGATCAGATTTGAAAGGATGAGCCAGTTAAGCTCACTCATCTCAGTTTAATCTTTTCCAAGGGATCAGCAGGAAGACTGAGGAGTTTTCGCAGCCTTTCTTGACACCTGGGAGCCGTCAAGCAACCTAACTGCTCATAAAAACAGAGACCTGTCAGCCGGTCACTCAAGGCCACTGACAGAATGGGGAGATAAGTATCACAGTGGACATCTGGATTTGACAGCGGTCAGTGTGAACAGAGGTTGACAGCAGTACAATTTATTACATATGCTAATTTCTAAAGAAAATGGGGGTGGTAAGTTTTTCACAGGCAAGCATGTTGTGGGTGGTTTCCAAGACATGGCTATAAAGTTTCAGAGATGCTCTATTTGGTTTCTGGGATGTTATTAGTGTTGGCTAGGTGGTTGCTTACTGGTTAAAGTAAAAAAAAAAAAAAAAAAAAAAAACTATATCATGATGCATGTTTGTGTGGTTTTCACCAGTTTTATTGGTCTTTTATTGTATCGTAAGTCTGTTTTTACCCCAAAAATCTAAATCAAAAAGCAAATAAAATGCTATTATGACTTAATATTATGATATTATTTTCAGGAAAATTAAATCCCCAAATCTCATTATTGTAATGCATAAAAACAGACTTTAACAAGATGACTATATCTTTATATTACTTTATATATTTTAATAATACAAGACTATAAATATTGATATTCTAATATAATTTATATAATTTATTTATACATCTTAGTAGTATTTGTACAACTACCTTAAACTGAATTGATAACAAATTGATTTTAACTTTGAAAAAAAAAATTGAAAATATAAAATTATGAAGAATAAATGTGCTTAATTTTCCTGAAAATAAAATCACAAATGTAAAAACTTCTGACAGTAAATTGCATTTTCTTTATGCAAAATAAGATTTTATTTTTCTTTATTTTTTGGGGTGAAATGTGAACTGGACAGGATTTGGGAAATTCATCCACACTCTGTGAATGTTTTAGTGAACGCTGAACACCATCCGTAAATAACAATCACTGAAATCATTGTTATGTTATCAACAAGTATATATGTCATGTGTATATATGTCATGTATGCGCTACGTAGGCAGACTATATAACAAAATGCTGTTTTTTGAAGGGAAAAACACATACAGCCTTTGTGTTAACCTGACAAACGGTGTCCACCAATAGCAAGAGCTAGAATAAAACTATCACGGACTACCTGTCAATCCAAAGAAACCTCTCAGAAAGTCACTCATCAATATTCAGCTGGACGCTTGTATTTACAGACAGCAAGTCAATCTCCCTGCACTTTTTTTCATGCGAACAGCTTTGCACTGAAAGTTAATCATCATTCAGGAGGACAATGACACTGTCCTAAGTCTAAGTCCATGTCTCTGCCATGTGTTTATTTAGGCTGAGTGAAAGCTTTGTTTTAATTGCTGTAAACCTTGCATTTAAAGAGTTAAAAATATCAAGGTACCTGTAAAGTAAAAGGTGAGGAAAAACAGCAAAAGTCCGGTGAAGAGGTTGCTGAGGAAGGTGACCACTCCACAGGTGATGCCCTCAGGTACAGGGTAAACCGTCTCAATGAACAGCTCCAAGAAGATGGGCACACTACTGTTGATGAAGATACCCACCAGGATGCAGGAGGTGTAGAGAGTGGCTAAAGGAGCAAAAAGAGAGAAAAAGTGAGAGAGCGGGCTGAATCTCAAATACATTTCTAGAATAATACCTTCTTTACACAGGAAGAGAAAGACTTTGCAACTGATTGAGTGGAAAAAAACGTTCTAATTAAAAAAAATTTCTTACTGCGCTGACAAACCTCCTTTCAGCAGATATTACACTAATCAACTATGAAAACACTTACAACCTCATCTTTAAGTAATGACTATAATGTGCTAAGTTGGTACTACATAAATCTTTCTTATTATCTTAGCAAAGCTGAAGTTTAATGAAGTGTGGAATTTGCAATAAAATGTATTTTATTCCAATATTAAATACACTTTCATTTCCAAAACCCTATTTTGCTTTAAAAAAGTGCCAAAAAGAATAATTCAACGGCCTGTCGTCAATTATTCCTTACTTATATTTTAACACATTGTATTCCTGTGATGGCAAAGCAATTTTTAACCAATTTAATGCAATCTTGGTGAATAACAGCATCAAGCGCTTTCATAAACATGTTCATTATGAATGATTCCCAACTTTTCAGTGTAGTGTAGTTGTAATCATCAAAAATATCTGAGATACGTGTAACCATGGTATAAATAGAAGAACTGACAATGCTGCATTTTGAAAAATGTAAAAGTCAAGGTAGTAATGTGGCCAATTATTCCTTACATAATGTTACACAATGAATATCATTATTTCTGTATTATTTGAATACTATTTAGAATATTCAGATACAAGACAAAATATTTAGCAATAAAGCACTGTTCTATGAAAAGTGCCTGCACTGCATTTACAATCAAATGTGTTTATTCAACCATGCACCGTTGCTTCTAAGCAATGGCAATTCTTGTTGAATGCCATTCAGAGACATCTTGCATGTCGCAATGACTGAAAGAGAAGCAAAAAAAAAAAAAAAACCTGGCATTGCACAAAACATAGCCACATTTGGCTCGTGGCTGGCATTAATTTGACACACTGGATGTAAGGAAGTACTGGTATTTAACCATGGTGTTGACAGTGTATTAAATGACAGTGGCAACATTAGATTACATGGACACTGTGGGCGAAGGTCCATTGTCAGTTATTCCTTGCATAATGATTCCATCTAGAATAAGTTCTGATGAATTGATGTTGCCACAACATAGTCTTGTGTTCATTAGTGAGTGATATGAATCACGACAGGCATGAGAAGGCACGGATGGCAACGGGTCATGCGTGTGCGATATAAATCATGCCAGATGGAGAGATGACCCATGAGTCTGAAAGCTCTGTCTGCCAGGAATTCTGGGAGAGAGCAGATAAAAAAAAGTCAGGTGCCACCCATAAAATGATAATTGATGGAAATATCTGAGCTGGCTGATCTATGGGGCATATGTTTGTTTCAGGCCGGCTTCTCTAGATATCCACTCCCCTTTTCTCTTCACGGATCAGGACTTAATGAGTTCCTCTGGCTCCCTCTCACAGATAAAATTGCAGCTTGCTATGCTGCTGTTTGCCTAGCAGACTCCCCACGGGCCGACAGTTTTGTG
Organism: Squalius cephalus; assembly: GCF_949319135.1. Classification (NCBI taxonomy): domain Eukaryota; kingdom Metazoa; phylum Chordata; class Actinopteri; order Cypriniformes; family Leuciscidae; genus Squalius; species Squalius cephalus. Next base: position 11,236,459 of record NC_137130.1, read on the forward strand.
GATGTGCACAAGGCAGAACATACTGTCCTTTTCACCACAGTGTACCTTTAGTGGAGGGCAGGTGAGTGAGCCTGGTCAAGCAGGTGAGAGTGAACCAGGTGGCCGCCAAGGATGCACCGGCAAACATCAGCACGAGAATCAGCTTTAACATCCCTCGAATATAGTCAGCAAACCTGAGGGCAAAAACAGAAAACATAAGAAAGCAGGAGGAGAGAGAGAAACGTGAATCTCGAGTCATAGCTCAAAGGTGACAGAACAAAACACGCACAAAAAAAAACTACAGAGGAGGCAAATTATAGGCAGGCGCATGTGAAACTTTTTCACAGATGTTATTTTCGGCACCAACGTCAGAGACGAGGCGCGCGCGAAAAATCTTGTCCCTCAAAAACAAGCCAACTGGAGATATCTCAAAACAAATATATTTCATAGCTTCTGACTAAGTTCTCCACACCGTCTCCTCTCATCAGACATCAGACACAATTTAGCACCTCTAACATGACGGCAGCAATACATAGCAATATCACTAGGGCATGTTATTCATCACCTTTCCTCACAACAGAGATGAAAGCCATCATAATAAAAACACTTAATGGTGGAGTTAGCTGTTATTTGTTGTGTCAGGGTTGCAAGACTTATTTTTAATAATGGCTAATGGGCTTTTAATGCCTTTTAAAGTAATTATTCACCTCAAAATGAAAGTTTTGTCATCCTTTACTTGCCATCATGTCATTCCAAACCTGTGAATTTGTACATTCGGTGGAACACTAATGGAGAAATTTATCATGTTGTTCATGTAGCTTGATACAATGGAAGTCAATGGTAACCAAAGGAAGTCACTCTCCAAAAAAAACAAAAAAACAAGTGCCCCTTATGACTTAAAAGGCATATCTCAAATCTTCTAATGCAGTTAAATAGTTTTGTGTGAGGACAGGAATGTATGTAAATATTCACAGAAAATCTTTACAGCTCTCACATCTCATTAACATTCCGATATATATTCAAATAAAAAGTGCCACTCTAGGTTTGACATTAATGATATTATGCATATAAGATTTATAGACTACCTTTACAACACATTTATGGTGTTGTGGGCATTTTTCAACATTTCTCTTTTCATTTTCCATGAAAAAAGTCATATGGGTTGGAATACATGTCATACATTAGAACAACATATAAATGAAGAACAGAATTTCTATTTTTGGGTGAGCTATCCCTTTAAATATAAAGCATTAACTTCAATCGGTTGTCAACCTCACTTTCTTGACCCAACAACATCACCTTCTTCATTCGAAAATCAATGTCACCCCTACCCCTACGGCTGCTGTCTGACAATTAAAGTCTGATGGTTTGTCAGGCATCCCAGTGTTTGCCCAACCGCTCAGTATACCTCACACCACAAACCGTTAATTGACCTGCGGAGACAGCCTCTTATGATTCACTCGTCTAGGATAACTCCACCATAACGGCGAACGAGGACGAGTCTTTGACGAGGGCTTGCGGCCATTATATCCTCCTCCGGAATAGCATCAATTAGAATGTGCAGCCATCGCCCCTGCAGCTCGATTTTAATGCATCCATTTTTCTAAAGCATGGACTTGACCCAAAGGGATGCGCTCTGCGGCGGAGAGCAGGTGGTGTATAATAACTCATGTTAACGCATTTGCTGCATGATTCGTGGCACAGGGAGGGCGCTGGACCCTGTAACTCACAGGGGCCTATTAACGAGAGATCACTCGCCAAACAACCACTAATAGGACCGTGCTGCCGCCGAGACTTAGTGGGGCATCTGTTGCTTCTTTCTACTACCTGTCCCAAATGAACAGCCAATATGAGAAAAAAGCTAACACGTAAAAGTGCCAAAGAAACTGGCGGGGTGTGCAATCTTCAATCAGCTTTATCAATCCCCATTCGGCTTGTGGCTCATGACTCGATTTGAATCACACACAACTAGGGCAGCTCAAAAGTATTTATTGATACCCCACTTTATCCCTCCCTATCTTAATGGTAATGCATGTACCAAGCCCAAAACCAAAACAGCAATGTGGCAATTGATTAAATGCAGTTTCCTAATTAAAAGGTTTTCAAAATGCAAAACCTGATCGGATGTACTGATTTGAGCCCTCCTGCAAACATTAGTCATTGGGGACAGACAAATCTCTTGTTTTTTGCAGACAACAGTTTGGTCTTTCTCTCTTCTCTACGCCAGTGTCTTAATCTGTCTGTGCGACGTGACCATTTCATTAGCATTTTCTCCCACTGTTCATAACAAAAGCTGATTTTAATAAATTAGCAGAAAGAGAATAAATTAGCTTTGGGATCAGGGAGGATTCAAAACACCCTGGAAAAAAAGTGGCCTAACAAAGACAGAATAAATGTCTTTCCAGCAGGAGCGTAGGAACGATCTGAAAAGCATGACACAAGTTTGACACTGGTTTATATGCCTAGTTGCCAGGGATACAGTCATATCAGACCATTTTAAAGCTAAATAAAACCTTAGAAAGTTTCTAGAAACGTCAGCATTCTAGCATTTTTGTCATGAAACTTTAATAATTAGGCCTAAAACATTGTTGTGACAAATATAAATATATAAAAATGCATATTTTTGTGAAAAAACAACAACTTTTCTTCTGTTGTTCATATCTTCTTTCCGCAGGAAGTTTTTTTCTGTCAGTGGCTCAGCACACAAACTGTGCCAGGCGTGGGTTATATTCATGAATATGTATTATTTGATGTGACATTTGCCCTAATTGATTCGCTGAAAGGTGGAAGCTGGTAGCCATTGTACGATTACCACCTGCCATTTAGCCCACTCCTAAATCTGGTCTTAAAAGTTATAATTTTACTAGCTGTGAAAAAGTACATATTTTTTCAGACCCTCGCTGGTGAATTTTAATGCCGACTTAGAATGTTGAATTGGAGGTGGAGCATGTCAGTGAGCCTGTCACTCTGATTGGCTGTTCAGCTTAGCGAATCAGTACATGAGAAGAAAAATGGAAGTAAAAAGCAAGCAAATGTCAATACCAAGAGGGCACACAGAGAAAGTTCTTCTCATTTTTCATCTGCATCTCATCTGTGATTATTTTAATTGAATTTGTCTGTGGAGAGCTAGACTTGTTTGAAAATGGTAAGAGCAAGTGCAGCTTTGTTTACAGTTTGCATATCCGCAGTCCTAGCTTTCGGTTTCCTTTTTTGAATTACGATTACAGGCTATCAGCTGGTATGGAGACTTCCAAAGCAGCTGGATAGAGCCAAACAGAACAGTGGTCTTGAGACACATTTATAAAAGTTGAACTATTTTTACCTTGATGCGAAACTAAAGGTGTTGAATTAACGAGACACCTATTGAAACCACTGAGATGGCCAAAGATGCTAATGCAGGAGTTTAACAATATTTGTTTTGAAATGTTTTGTTGAAGGCAGTGGATTTGTTACAAAAGCTATGCTTTGATGGCTATAAAAACGATGCTTTAACAGATGAATTTAGAGAGAGTTTTAGCATGCTGACAGTCCCAGCAGTTAGTCAGTAAAGCTCATTCCTGGATTTTTATGTGACTAATGATTAAGGGTCTGCTACTTCTCTTTTCCATGTCACTGGACAATACATGTACAGTAAATGTTAATTAGTTGCAAATGCATGACAACATCACCATCATTTCTCAGGCATTACTCACCTCGCCATGGCCACACCAAACACACAGCCTCCAACTATGGACCAGAACCCGATCCAGCCAGCGTCCACCTATCAGAACAGAGAAAGGTGTGATCAGAGGGGAAGGGATTATTCGCTGCTTGTGATGCTGGACATCACTCGTGATGAAGCAGCCTGATGGGGAGTGAGCCAGGAGCGTCTACAGTCTCTGCAACTGTGTCTATCAGAAAGAGACTGGCAGACTTCATGCTGTCCACGGACATATCTTTGATGAGCAATCTGGTTCAGCAGCAGACTTCATAAAACAGATGGTCTGTGTCAGGCATGGCTGAGGTCAACCACAGTATTGATTAGAGCAGGAATACAAGGATATAAGTTCCTATATGAGAACCAAAAAAAATGCTACATATTGTTTGTCAAAGCACCCCCCATAGTCTCACAAAATCCTATGGGAAACACTGCAATAGTATTGATTCGGCCAATGTTATTTAGTAAAACAACTTGACTGTGATTTTGACAGAGTAATTTCTCACCCTCATGTTGTCCCAAAACCCCGTAAAACTTTCGTTCATCTTCGGAACACAAATTAAGATATTTTTGATGAAATCCGAGAGCTGGCTCACTCCTTCATAGGCTTCTATGTGATCGATATCTGCCATCCCAGAAAAGTTAGTAAAGACATCGTTAAAATAGTCCAAGTGACTACCTTTAGTTTATCAAGCGACGAGAATACTTATTGTGCGCAAAAACCAACAAAAATAACGACTTTATTCAACTATTAATTTTCTTCTGTGTGGGCCTCTGAGTTCACATACTGTAACAGCGCAGCGCTTCTGTGTTGTACGTCAGAACGTAGGCTCACTATTGGCCGACGCTGGTCATGTGTGTGATGCGTGTGATGCTGGCTGCACTGTTACACTATGTGAACTCACTCAGAGGCCCAGACAGAAGAAAATGAATAGTTGAATGAAGTCGTTATTTTAACCCTTTAACTGTTCTATCAAACAACTACATATGACCCGTTTATTTATATCTTCTCTGCCAATCAAAAGAGTTCTAAAATACACTCGTCTCTCGTCCACCAAAATATACCACGCAAGGAGAAAAATTATTCTAGTCAGAAAAAGTTACAGCATCAGACTTTGATTTGGCTAATTTGATAGCTAGTGAAGCTAACAGAGCGCTCCAAAATGCTGGCTCTGTCTGGGCATCAGCCTTGATCCCCTGGGGGTGGTGATGGGGAGGGGAATGCTGGCTAAGCTCTCTGCCATCAGGAACAACATCTCTCACCCAATGCACCGGACTGTCACTGCACAGGAAAGCACCTTCAGCAAAACACTTATTACACAAAAGAACATTCCTTAGGTACTTCTCACCTGTGGCTATCAGGAAAAACAACTGTACCCTGAGCTGAATATCACTGTCTTTGGCTGGGTTGTAATGTCACTATTCAGAGAACACTGGGTTCATGAATATTACTTCGCTCATTGCAAGCTAATCTTGTGTCACAAGAGTGTCACAGTAGCTAATTAACATTCATGATTCATGCTAACTAATATAAAAATTCCATGTTGTTTTGGGATGTAGTAGAGCTCACCTCCAAGATGAACTGAAATATCAACAATTTAACATCAGGACACGTTCAACAATGATTGAAATTCATTATTCCTTCCCTTTAAAATGGTCAATAACACGCTGATTGGATATTTCTCATAAATGTAAGGTCAGTCTTGTGAAGTGTGATTTGTGTGACACTTAATTTGTGCACAAATGAACGTGACATTTATTTGACAGCTTCATCGTTCTAGAATACTCAAAATCAAATGTAATGTTGATTTTAGCATGTGTAGAGATTAAGCACTGTGCATTTTCAATTTCTCCACCTTCTTAAGACTGTCCCTGTCTGGACAAGCGCATTCTCACTAAACGGCATTAAGACACCGCTGCTCCAGGGATTTATAAGGTCTGAGGATACATGTGCTGATGAAATGTCTTACTGCAGGGGTAAAAGACATCTTTATCTATTTGAAATAAACATCAAGTGCTTAAACTACAGTGAACCATACCATATATCAGAATGTCATATATCATGCGATTTTAATGCGAGGCAGCAGAGGTAGACTTCATAATTTAATATCTGCCAATGGGGATGTGAGCTAAAAGTTTGGGGGGAGTGAAGTGGCAGAGAGAGCCCTGGATTCAGCGCCCCTGGATGTATTAATTGCTATTTCCCATTCTGTGATTTATGTCTACTGCTGTAACGCTGCAATTTCATACCCTATGCTATTTCTTTTGGCAAAAAGTGTAAATCATGTGTGTCCAAAGCATTATTTCAAATTAAAATTTTTCTGTCATGCAGTATAGTGCATTGTGATGGTTAGGACTCGGGACAAGGTGGAGAATGATATGGCATACATCCCAATTACACTGATGTTACTGTTTTATACTGATACAATATAATGCATGATGTTTTTGCTATATGTTCTGTTGTGATATGTATTGCATACTTCTGTGAAAGCAAACACTTTCTTCAGGTATTCTAGATCTCTGTGCTTGATCATCTTAACTCACTAACATGTATACACCGGAAACCTTAGGGGCAAAAAACATGGCATCACTCACTGAAATGGGTTTTAAAATCAGTAAACCACATAGCTCCCCCTATAGTTTTAAACAGGGCAAAATAGTTCTACACACACCATCACAAAGGCGAGCCTTTGGTTTCTGGTGTAAACATGTTAGTGAGTTAAGATCATCAAGCACAGAGATCTAGAATACCCGAAGAAAGTCCTAGAGCTCCTCCTGTCTGATTTTAGGGAAAAATCGTTTTTTTTGGAGACGTCCAATCGATTTTTTGGCGCGTCGAAAGAACACCACATACACAGTACAATCCACATGGGAAAATCTCACAGTAAAACAAGCAGCTGTGCAAAATATGATACACCAGTGTTTTGCCAGATGAGAAGTTTATTTATGTATAATCTTATTACTCTTAATTCTTTTTATAACTGTATCCACTGTATGTCCGACTGATTGCAAGTTGCAACGTATTCCTCCTTTTGATTCTAAACTGAACTCAAATGGCACTGAGAATTGGATAAGAGACAAACATAAATTACTTAATTAAGGAACTTGAAAGATGAAACCATGCTGATGACCTGGGTCTGTGGTGGAGTAGTGAGTTTGATGTGAGTTTGATGTGTGATTAAACTCGAGTTTCTGTGGGGTGCGGACTGGATTGATTCCATTCCTAGAGCTTCCGAACAAATGGGTTTTTGGGGTGCGGACTGATGGGGCAGTGAACCCGAGGTTACCCAGTGAGTCAGTCCTAGAGATCCCCCTGTCCGATTTTAGGGAAAAATCGGGTTCATCGGAGACATCCAATAGATTTCTTAGGCGCGCCGAAAGAACACCACAGACACAGTGTAATCACCATGGAAAAATCTCAGAGTAAAACTGGGAGTTGTGAAAAATATCTGTTTTGCCAGATGAGAAGTTTATCTATGTATCATCTTTTTACTCTTTTAATTCATTTTATAAAGACAAATATATATATTTATCATTTTATATATCTCTTTTAACTTCTTTTATAACTTTTATATGTTATAATGTATATAATATATTTATATTTTTTATGATTATTTTAATTATTTTCTGTAAAGCACTTTGAATTGCCATAGTGTATGAAATGTGCTATATAAATAAACTTGCCTTGCCTTTGTTCTGAGCAGTTTGAGGCAGCTTTAATAAAACAGTCACTCTTAATGTGTCTCAACCCCAGCAAAGCACCTTGAGTTTGATGATAACTTTCCAAGGGCAAAGGGTGTCTGCCTAATCAGTGCACAGCCATTGTGCGCAGGCTTAATGGCCATTCACCATTAATGAAGCAATTAGACAAGACTGATTAATGTAGCGGGGGACTATACACTTGCAGCTAATGCTGCTTACTGCCTCAGGGCTCTACCATTCCACTCACAAATTACTGTGTGCGAACGTGGAAACTTATTTGTTGTGAGTGACTTCTGACACCAATCAACATGCAAGAACTTAACATCTTCAGAATATAAACTTTCACACCATGGGCCCTATTTTAACGATCTGAAACGCAAGTATCAAACATGAAACGCAAGTAACTTTGTGAGTGGATCTAAATCTAAAATGGGTTGGTCTGAAGTAGCTACATTACTCATATGTGTGGTTTCAGAGCATCATCTCACATTCCCTTTAAGAGCAGGCGCGTTTGTTCCATGGCGGATTGCTATTATAACGGCGGATTTGCCAGGCGCACGCCAGGAGCGGATCACAGCCGAGGGGATCGACGTTCTGTAAAAAGTGACATTGTATGGGGATAGGAGAAACCCACCCAAATTAGCTTCGGTTAAACAGGGTATAATCATTTTTGTAAATGTGTAAGCTAGATTTATGCCTATTTGTTCACATCTTCATGGACACCACAATGATTTCCCTCATGTGGGATATTTTTCCTTGTAATTATGTATGGTTTGCAAAAATGGCAACTGCTGCGTCTGTGTATGAGAGAAGCAAAGTGTATGTGCATTGTGCACACGCTACATTATGGCCAAGTATGCGCCCCTAAAATAGTCTGGTCAGTTTTTCTGGTCTGTGGCGGAATTGGTTTCTGGAACTGCAAAATAGCACCAGGGAACATTTGCGCCGGAACAAGCCTCCTCTTTTCGCTGAACCGCCCCCCGGGAGCGCAAGTTCATGCCTTAATTTACTGACGTGCGTCTGTGGAGGGAAAAGTCCGCTGTGTGTTGGGTGCAAAATTGGAATGATACATGCGTCCGTGTACAAAGTCAATTGTGCTGGGTGCAAGATAGGGCTCCATGACTGGATGCTTTTCATTGCTTTCTATCCAAGTCAACAGAGAAATCATTCAATGTAAAGTAAATTGCTAACACTTTATGACAAGGTCCCATTGATTAATGGATTAAGGATCCTGAATAAACAACATTAGAATAAATGTTAGTTCATGTTAACTGTTGCATATACTGTACAATACATTCAACCTTATTATAAAGTGTTACCAGCAAAGCCAAGGTTTATGAATTCTGCAGTTAATCCTAATTTAGTTTTTCAATGTGATCCAGGCTGAATTAATTTAAGTTTAATACTTAAAATTTGGGATTTTGAACAAATCCCTAACATGAATGTTTGAGGAATATCAATACACTGCTGCCTTGTAAGCAGTTCCGTGTATTATCATTATTATTTTTTTAACAATCTGACTTCTAGAAATCTATATATAATTTCAGTTTGTCTGATAACACTTATTTCTCTTCAACCAAATTTAAATGACTATGAAAAAAGACTTTCTTAACAATAGTGAAATATTAAAATGGGAGAAAGAAATGCTTGAGGCGTACGCTTTCAATTGTTGTTAAAAAAAGAACTGAGACTTGAATGAGAAGACGGAAAATTCAAATTAGTCTCACAATGGCTTTGGCAGCAGAGACATATTGTGGAAAAAGGAAAAAAGGCATTCTATCTTCAACTTGCATGATTTTCTTTCCAATACCGGTTCAAAGACCACTTAGTTTACCTGGAAAAGAAACTACAAGACATGAAAACATCATCTTTGTCTCTGCAAGCCAGTAATTCAGCTGGGCCTAGAATGTTGTGTGATTGCTTTGGCCCATAACTCTAACATTTCAGATGCAAATGTGAGGAGGCTGGGGAGAATCAGAGACTCTGAGGTGGAGAGCTCATCTCGTTAAGCTGTGGTTGGCCCATCAAAGATGAAGTACTTTTGTGAGTATGCAAATAAAAGCGTCTTGAGCATGTATGTTTGATTAGATTCTGATGAGCTCTGTTAGGAGAGGGAACGGCTGGAGAGGGCTATCTACATGTGGATAGCTTTGGATTTTCAAAACTATAATTAGATGTTTTTAACAGCTTGTTTTGAAGTTCAAAGTCCACCCATTCAGGCCTGCCAGTTTTTTAAATGAGAACGTATAGAAAGGCAAACAGTTTTTTGGTCAGAGTTTCCAGTCAATACTTCAATGTGTGTTTGTACACCCAGGGTTAATTATGAGTCAATAACCGTTTAATCCAAAGGAATTACATTTCATTTTGATCATAATTAAAATTATAGAAGGTGCAAATGATTTGTACATCTGATAGATGCTTGTTTCAGACACACACAACTATTGAAAATACGGTGGCGCATTTCTGCCACATATTTTTTTCCCCTCAATTATTTCTTAATAACGATGTCATTTAAACAAAATATTTTCTCATAATAACTAGATGCTATGTCGTTAAAACAATATGTTTTTGTAATAACGAGATAATGTGTTAACGACAATAACGGCATATGCTTTTCCTGTTATGAGATATTGTTATAAAAATACATATTTTTGTATGTGACGTGACAACACGAGAAACAGGCCTTTATCACAGTCTGTGTTAAAAAATTGGATGCTTAAATAATATAGTAAAATAATTTAGTCTGCTGTAGTCTGCATCAATGGCAGTGCCCATAGCATGGGATTGTTGTGATTTATTGATGTTCTGTTTATCACAGATACTTGATCAAAACACGAAACCAGTTTATAAACATTAGTCGGGTATGATGAAAAATAAAAAATTTGTTTGTTTTTTATTTCCGACACATATTTCATTATTTAAACGGCCGCACACAAGCCTACTGTATATGTGTCCACAATATTTCAGCGTCTGACCATCTTTTTTTATTAAAGAAATGCAAGAATTGAATTCAAACAACATATCACATGACACAGCATTATTCATTCAGGTTATGCGTTCAATAAAACATTACTTATGAGTAAAGACTGTACAAATTAAACAATAATAAATGTTCAGATTGCTTTTATGCTCTGACTTTAGTTTCCAATACAATCATCAGTGTTAAAACTGAAGTCGTTCAAATAAAGAAATGTTTCCAGCCCAGAGTCGATTATTCAAAAATAACTGGTTTGATCATCTTAAACGATCAAATAAAAACCATAACACTAACATTTAAATTTAAATTTAAATAGAGTGTATTCCAATTATTCCTCTGGAAGTAACTTGAGCAGTGTACAGATCCTTGTTTATCTCATGACTGTGGCAACACCGGCAGTGCTGGCTAATGCCTCGTTCACAAAACATTGCACATTAAAATGGAAATTACCCACACATGGTAGGTTATCATGTAAGGCTAATTAAACCGTTTGAAATGCTGATTTTTAGTGTCAAGTTCAGCCAATTTAGTTTGATTTTCTTTTCAAAATTGGCAACCGACCATTGACAATAATGCAGGAGGAAATTCGATTACACTACAAACCGAAGCCGGATGTGACAATATGCGGACTGTGATAAAGGCCTGTTTCCCACGTTATCACGTCACGTACAAAATATGTCATTTTAACGATATTATTTCATTATAACAGGAAAAGCATATAATTTTTAAGACATAATATATCGTTTTAATGAGAAAATTTTTGCTTTAATGACACAGCATCTTGTTATTATGAGAAAATGTATTGTTTTAACAACATAACATCTTGTATGAGAAATATAGTTTAAATGACAACATCTCGTTATTATGGCATAATTGATCAGAAAATGCCACAAAATGTATGTGGCAGCAATGACCCACCATAGACACACATGGAAACAGCCAAAAATAAACAGGACTTTGTATATTTGCAATACTTTTTTTCCAGGAAATAATGTAACATCTAAATGGGCCCAGCATGGAGCATGGAATATGTCTTACCTGGCTGACTTGAACAGGTGTTAAAATCATGTCCAACACGCCGGCCCAGCCGGCAACAACCCCTGTGGGCACGGAGTAGGCGAGCGCTATCATCAGGAAACGCATGTTGCTGAAAAAAAAAAGCAAAGATGTAGACTGAAGAAAACTTTTAGAAATAGAACACTATGAAAGCACTTTAAGATACTAGGCTGTATTTTGACTGTGTACGACGCACATTTTTGAAAGCGCAACAGATCTTTCAGAACTGTCATGAAACTGAACATCAAAGCTTTTGCATCACAAACAGATTGTAGAGTTTCCTTCCTATGCCTTCCAGCCTGTCACCAAACATTTATCCTACCTTGCAGCCCAGTGACAGAGAGATAAAAATCTCCTTAATAAGGGAAATAGACGGAACTGATAGCAGAAGCAGATATCAGGCCAGCACAATGCTAGAATAAAGACATGCCCATAAGCGGCGCTCTGTCTTACATTGATTTAGCTTCCTCAACTGAATGTGATTCTTAAGAGGACACTGCACATTTGAGTCAACATAATAATACAACTTTCATCTGCACAAAATTAACTTGAAATTTACATGCTAATCCAATTGCCATTTTAGTCAGAGTAACACTGACTACTTTAATGAATATGACATGATAATGAATTGACTAAATACAAAAACCTATAAAAATACTGAGGTTATTTTTAATTTTTGAGGTCCTGCAGCAACTGAAAAAATGCCACTGAGAATATGCAATGTTAACAGACAGCTTGCTTAAGGTAATATACATTGATATTAAGAGTTTTGCCAAGTAGGAATTGTTTTAAACATCTAATTAAATCTAACTGACCCACTGGGCAAAGCTATGCATAAAATCAGTATCTGCATGTTTTTAATAAATCATATATCTGTAGGGTACAGCTGAAATACTTTTACTCTTTCATAGCAGTATCTATAAGACTCGCTAACAAGTATTACATGCCAACAAATCCTTCTTGAAGCTAAGCAACAACAAAGTTGCTCTAAGCATTAATACAAGCACAGTGCATGGTTTAGTGTACTGTCAATTTTGTGGTAATCCTGCCCTGATACAAAAATCCCTTGCTTATGAGGGATGCTTTTCTTCATGTATTAGCATTTTTATGAGCATCTATCCAGTCACAGGATTGCTGTAGTCAAGACTGAAACAGGTCGAGAATCCCTTTGTGGAATCTGCCTTTATGTGTTCCTTCTGGCAGGTCTCCAATCACTCCCAACCCAATTACAATCACCCGTCCTTCTTACTCACTTCTCTACCTATTTTCCCTCAAGTGTCTCAAACAGTGTCTCCCCGACTTACCCGAGAGGAAATGTTCCCCCCATAAAACAACAAAGCATCTGGAACCAATCATGAGGGCTCTCCAAAGATGCTTTGTTTATCTTTTGAAGCGGTGTGCATTATGGAATTTACTTGTTGCAGTTTGGTTCTTGGTATTTGAGTCTCTAAGGCTGTCACAGTTTCACAGTAAGTTAGTTTGAAAAAAAGTCTGATTGCACCATCCTCCTCCTGCCCTAGATTTGGGAAGTCATCAAGCCAGAAGGATCATTAGCTAAGTGTCATTTGTCCTTTGCCAGCTCTGTTGGGATCTAATACCGCAAAATGAAGATTTAGCAAGACACAGCTATTTTTAACACCAACACATCAACACTAATACTATTCTATCATCAATTTTACCGCAGTAATCAAACGCTGGATAATGGTTCCTATAAAGGTGCGATCATGATGCTCTCTGCAAAAGCACAAACAGATTAGACTTCTCCAGGCTTGTGTAATATTTTTTACATTTATGAATTTTAATTGAATTGACCACATTCTATTTGCATGTCATGCTACTCATAATTACCTTCAGGTATGAATTGTTGGATGTGAAGAAAGTTCTACCATCAACGTCCATTAACATTAACAGGAAAGTGTGAGGAGAAATCAAAGCATGCTTTCAGTGTCTTACGGTAGCCTTGAAGAACGCAATGGCAAAAAAAGGTGTTGATGGAGAACCCTTTCTCCCAACAGTACCCCCTTCATTAACCTCACAGCTGGAAGAGATCGATATCTATGCAGTTTTTTTCCCCACCAAGAGCTTATTTAGCTTATGGGATATGATGAGAAAGCCTTTCTTTCCATTCTTTGACAGATTTGGGGGAGCCATCAAGCCAGAAGGATCATCAGCTAAGTGCTATTTGTCCTTGGCAGGCCCCGTTGTGATTTAATACCCCAAGATGAGGATTTTGCAAGACATGGTCATTTTTAACACACATTTCATAAATACTAATACAATTCTATCATCACAGTTAGCGCAGTAATCAAATGCTGGATAATGGTTCTCGTAAAAGAACAATGAAATAATGATGCTCTCCGCAACAAACAAATCAGGCTTAAAAACGTTGAAGCTTTACCAAGTCAGGTGAGCCAGGGACTTAGGAGTTCAGAAACGAGGGTGAAATACAATCATGGTCTGTATCCAATGAACTGTCCCTATAGACTAGCTGTTATACAAAGCTCTACCAATCTGCTGCTTCATTCAGATACAAATGTGAAACGGCTACTGGAACTCTGCCTATCGGAGGGACTCCAGACAGCATTACAGTCTCCGTCCATTCATGTTTGTTCTTCTCTTTGTGAGTGGGAAAGTTCTGGCGTTCCTCGGAGGGGGTCGAACTGCAGACTCACTGCAAAAGTGGAAGTTCAACAGTTCTTTCCAGTCCACACATTTCAGCCAATTTCTCTAGTGTTGGTGTGAGAACACATTCAAAGCAGGGATGGCTTCCTCTGATCTGTGAATATCAACCTCCCCAGGCATTGCGGGTGAGACTACATCAAGAGGGTTCTAACTAACTGTAAAAATGCCACTGTGGTCACACTGGCCTTGATGGGCTTCACTGGGTTTCTAAACGTACAGATTAAGATGTTCTATTAATTAAGGATGGTCAGAATGTGACATCATAAGGCTTGGTAATTAATCTGCAGGGAGAGGATCTTGTCTTTGATGTGTATTAAATGACAACTGCAGCATATGGTGAGTGACAAGACCCTGTTCATTAAGATTCTCTTTTGTAAAAGCAATAGTAACATTTCAAAGACCCTGCTGAGATTAGGGAGACAGTATATGGAAGTTACAAAAGGCATAAAATAACAGATGTCCATTTTTATCTCCATGTGCAGATATACCCAGTGCAAAATCTCTTTTGAATGGCAATGGTGAACACTGATATTCATGCTCTGAATCCATTTTCAAATACAGTAAATATTGTATTTAGGTCTTTCCAAATTTTGGAATTTTTGCACTTGGATTTTTAAAGGGCCAGTTCACCCTAAATTATTATCAATATATATATATATATATATATATATATATATATATATATATATATATATATATATATATATATATATATATATATATATATATATATATATATATATATTTTTTTTTTTTTATCAAATGTATTTTATTTGCTTTTACTGTCTGTAGCGCTTTGGGTTTTAGAAAAGCGCATTATAAATAAATTTTGCTAAGTGATGTATTATTATTCTTATTATTCTTATTATTCTTATTATCATCAATTAATTATGCCATTGCGAATCAGCTGGATTGATCAGCAGATTTTTAGCAGAATATTGCCCAGTTGCTCTTTTCCATAGTACATTTAGTGATTCAAGCCGCTGATTTGTGAAATATAGAAAAAGTTTTTTTCTGAAAGATATTAATTCTTTTATTTAGCAAGAATGCAGTAAATTGATCACAAGTGACAGTAAAGACTTACATAGTTTGCTGTTCTTTTGAACTTCCTATTTATCAAAGTTTCCACAACAATTTTAAGCAGCATCGTGTAACTGTGTTAAGAAACGTTTCTTGAGCACCAAATCAGCATATTAGAATGATTTCTGATGAAACATGTGACACTAAAGAGTGAAGTAATGGCTGTTGAAAATTGCTGCTTTTTTCATTGACAGGAATACAATTACATTTATTTAGTTAAAAAAAAATGCTAAAAATATTATAAATGCAGCCTTGGTGAGCATAAGAGACTTCTTTTTAAATACATTAAATATCTTACCAATCCCAAACGTTTAAACATTAGTGTATTCAAACCTTTCTAAACCTGCTCTGTGTGAAATAGATCAAAGATATTATTCAAAAAATTTACCAATATACTATTTTCAGTGCATCTGCATTTACTTCTCTGAGTAAGTGTAGAAGACTTATTTCGGTTGAACAATTCCTACTTCCAAACCTCCATTCTTTTTGCACGTCTAAATTAATAGCTTACATTTAAAAAAATTAGCATACAATAGTATAAAAAGTATTTTTAATGACCATAAAGGTCCATGTTTATTAAAAATGTTCACGAAACTTAATGAAATGTTTAGTGAAATTAGAAAATATGTAAGAGATCGTTAATTTAGTTATGTTGTATACACATTCTCATATCCATATATTTTGTTTTATTGTCACAAGTAATAATCTCAGGGTTTACTGGGTTTTACACGATTCTTTTTGTAGTGTGGTATTGGTGGTGGTGGTGTCCTAAAATAAACATTGTCAGTGTCACGTGTGTAGCTTTCTTCTTCTCACCGCTGATTCCTGATGGTTTAGAGGACAATTACTCGAGTCGCCCCCTGTCGTTTCAAAGAATAGCACAACGGCGAGCGCGTCAAGTATAAACGCCTCAACCGTTTGGAGAGGTGCGCGCGCAGTCAGCGGAGACTCGCGCTGCGGAGCCAGGCGAAAGTATAAACAAGGCTTTATACCTCAGCAGCCTGCAGATGCTGCTCCTGTAGCTGAGACGTTGGCTAGCCGCTGCCACGCTAGGAGGGATGGGCGGCCTGGAGGGGAAGTAGAACAGCACAGCCACGAAAAGTGCTGCAATCATCCCAAACTCTGCAAGTTCACAAAAACACACAACATTTACCATGCGGCCACAGTGTCAACATCAAATCTCACAAAGATTTTTCGGATTCAGACTTAATCTATCTCTGGTAATTAGAACAAGAGCTTAACGCGTCTGGCATTTCAGTGCAATTTTCAGATACTAAATTCAAATTAATGAGAGAGAGAGAGTAGCATCCAAACCAACATCATTAACGGTCATTAGATGGCTCACATTAATCTAGAGTTAACCATGAGTCTAGCAGATTTATTACAATTCTGTAGAGGGAGGAAATGCACAATGAAACAACTGATCAGCTCATTAACCCTAGTCCACGAAAAGCTCCTGCTTTCCAACGAGCTTATCCAGGGCTGGAATTTTTGACGGTGTGACCAAGTTCAGTATTGGCACTGCTGTAGCCAAGAAAAAACCTGTTGGCACACAGTATCGCAAAACCAGATGCACTGTCTCTGCCAGCATAGGATTCAGGTTGAGTTCCTAAATTTTGTGTCCTCCTGGGCGCTGTCGACATGATAAAATAGGTGCAGTTTCCTTGGACAGATCCCACTTTTATTCAGCTAGTTAATTTCTACAGTATCGTTTGTCGTTTCTATAAATCTGTCCTTTCTGTCATAAAGTACAGATTTATCAAGCAAATTTAGCATCACAGTAATATTAAGATATAAACTACTATTCAAAAGTTTGGGGGAAGTAAGATTTTATGAAATAAATTAATATTTTTATTCAGCAAAGACACATTAATTTGATCAAGAGTGACAGAAAAAACATTTATAATGTTGCAAAAGATTTCTATTTCAAATAAATGCTTTTCTATTCATCAAAGAATTAAAAAAATAAAATAAATGCTTCATAGTTTCCACAAAAACATTAATATTAGTATTTTTAACTGTGATTAATAATAAGAAAATATAGTTGCAAGCAGCAATTTAGGGGCCAAGCACCACAGAGGCAGAACGAGGATCTAAAAATCAAGGCATGGAGCATCAGACCAACTACAAAAATGAGTAAAGACATTTGGAGATGATGTTATGCAAAATGGTTGAAAAGCCATACAATAATTTGTAATGTGCCATAATTACTTATTACTTTTTGGCATTATGCCATCAAATTTGTTGAAGCGGTACACAAAAACAATTTCGTGAAACGACACAAAATCTATAACGTTATGCCAGCATGGGCTGAAGATGTTCTAACCCTAATTTGGTGAAAATCAGACAAAGGAACTTGAAAAAATAGGTTTTTAAAGAAAAAAACAATGGTGGACAGGAAGTTCGGCAGACAATGGCAAATTTGGTATATGTTCTCGGCATGACCTAAAGAATCTATGAAGACCAATTTAATTTCAATAGGCAATATTAATCAAGCTATTAGCATTTTTTAAAATATCATAATTTTTTGACCACAAGGTGGCGCTACTCAAAACTTTTTCAGTACCTTCAGGGCATGGTGCCGATGACACTTACCAAATTTCGTAACAATACGCCAATGCATTTGTAAAATATAGAATTTTATGACAAAATTCTAAATGGCCAACACACAAAATGGCCGTTATCTATAAATTGGGAATCATTCGACTCAGCATGCAGCACAGAATCTTAAGAGTTTTTCTTCTTCAAGGAGTGTATCAAAATCTAGTGCATGTGGCTGCATCTTGATGCCCAATGTTGCAGTAAGTGTCACAATGACCTCTAAACTACCAGCAAATCAATGTCTTTTTTGTGTACGAAGGCAACATCTTTCAACTTAAACAGACACAAAGTATCAATCTATTATTGGTAAAATGTATCTCTCTCTCTCTCCCTCTCTCTAAATGTTTTAATTTTCTGAATCAGTTAAGCAGAACAATGCTAGGCAATCTTTATGGCGAGGTGAACGCAAACTACGTTGACGCTTGATTGTGGTATTTGGAGAGCCAATGGATGGCTTTCTTGTGACTGCTTTTCTGTATGGCAAATGCTTAAAATAATTTAATATTGATTCAGAATGAATACTGTTGCTGGATTGTCAGCGGACAACACCGTACCTGCGTAAAGAACAAACTGCTGAATACACTGTACCTGCATAAAGAACAAACTGTATCCTGTCTCCTATGTGATTTTGGGTCCAGTAGATGGTACTTGTGCTTCCCAATTTCTCAGTGTCATTGGGTGCAGGGACAGCTAATGGACCAATCAGAAAGGAGCAGGCTGACCCCAGGTAGCCAATAAGTGATGCAATAGCGGTGGCTGTAGCCCTCTGATCAGGAGCAAACCAAGTAGTAGACAGGAGAGGGCCGGCACTCATAATGGTAGGACCAGCTAAACCATTTAAAAGTTGACCACCATGAATCAACCTGTAGATTTGAAGAAGAAAAAAAGACACTATGAGTACAATATATTTTTCACATTTTAAAACAAATAAAGAAAATATGGGTGTGCTTTTTCCTGTAAAAGTCACAGTCACAATGCTATATTGCACAATGCTGGATTTTCAGGGCATTGCTATGTGTTGATTAAGTGATCTGAGAGTTTTTAGGATGTTTCTATGCAGTAGCTAGGGTTTTCTGGGCGGTTGTTTACTGGCCCAAGTCAAAAAAGGCCCATCAAGCATCTCTAATATTTGTATTTCTATATAGCAAGTTTCCTTGCTCAAATCAATGCAAGTCAGACAAATGTCTGAGAAAACATGTAACTATTAACCATTTACATTAAGAAACGGTTACAAATGCAATCACCTGAGTTTAGTTGGTTTCTAAACACAAATTGCTGCACTCCTCTATGTCTATCAGAGTTGAGGTTTGATAGCAGGGGAAACAAAAGAGCTTTATCTGTGAGACAGAATGACTGAGTCCCAGTGGGGTGACTTGTGATAGCCTAACTGCCTGAGTAAACACTGCAGTGCTTGTCTCCAGAATAGATCTTCAGAATTGACGAAGATGGAGAGTGACTAAAACACTTTTCCATTTTCTACAGCCTAGATGCACACAAAACCAGACCGAAATGTTCTTTTACCTTCATGATAATCACTGTCATAAAGATCAAGAGGTTTCTTGTGTCAAGTTTTTTTCTAGTGTCTTCCTAGCAATTGTCAAACTGAACAAAATATTTAAAGGTCTATTCTTGTGTTCATGAAGAAGTGAAGTTCTTCACTGCGGCTTGTGAAAGAGTGTCTGAGGGACGGTAAAAAACCTCTGAAGATGTACTAAGTGGAGAATTGATAGTATACTTTAAAACCAGCTCACAATAGCATTTGGTTTGGCCAGTACACATTATACACAACATTTAAACAGGCTCTTGAACCTTACAGTCCACAAAGGATTTTGGTTTAAATTAAGTCATTGATCATGCAATGCTCTCCTCAATCCCCAATCAAATATTGTGTGAAAGCTCCCTCGACTATTTTTCCCTCTATTGTTCAAGCATGTTGACATCTGATTCTGCAGAAAGGTGTTTATGCATTCCGATAGCATGTTTCTTGACTGACATTAGCTCCTGTGACACTATATTCATGCTAAAGCCTGTGCTCTTCCCTGTAATGAAATGGACCAGAGTGCACTGTGGGATTTTTTTCCTGAATAAGAAGAAGTGGTCTACATTTGCATTGATTGCAATCATTGTGAGACCTCTCACGTAGCTCATAATTGGATCGTAGATTATTCTAAATCCTACACCTTGAGCCGATCATTATTATGACATTAGGTTTGTCAATTACGGTTGGAAACAATGAGAATTCTTGTACAAAGAATGACTACAGATATTGCCAACTACATCAAGGCCACCGAATTCCAATCTAAAGCTTATCAGCCTGTAGAGGAGAGGAAAAAAACATTATTGATGTGTTAAGGCTATGTATCTAATCAAGTTCTATAGGATTTTGGTGCAAACAGAACGGTAACTTGGTAGCGACAATTCAAAGTCACCTCAATTCAAGTGAAACCTCTCCTCAAGTTTCCCTCAAAATTCTGATTTTGGATGTGCGCCTCTTTGTGAATGTTAGCAGGGTATATTTAAATAATTTAGCTCATATTGCTTTAGAACAAATCATCATTTCTATTAATTTTCCACTGAATTATGCAATCTGGTGAGAATATTCGCTTTCAGTGCTGTCGCCCTGTATTCTCAGTTCCCTGATCGCTGCTATGACTCACAAGAAGATTATTACAAGCAATCAAGGGTGGTTTACAGTGAGTTGAGTAGTGTAGTATTTATCTCATCAACTGTCATGTGTAGCTTGATGCTAATTGTATCTATAATTCACCTGTTACCCATATATGATTATATCTCATGATGTAGCCTATGTTGTCAAAATTATTCACACAAGGTCGTAAGAAACTTGTTTTGTTTTCGAGAAAGCTTTTTGATAATAGGTGGGAATGTATATCAGGATCAAAGGGATGTGGATGGGCAAGCCATGAAATGCCAGAGTAAAGTACAACACAACTTGCATTTGACAATGGTGTTCTTGTCATCCAAACTAAGTAATGTCAATATTTCAGCCGCTGAATGTAAGCTTTTCCATATTACAAGCTAGCTTGCTGCAATCATGATGTCACGCGCACGAGTCATGATTTGTGAAAGTATATGAATCTAGGAATTATTGTTGGATTTCAAATCAGTAGCGGTTGAGGCAACTAAAATAATGTCGTAACAAGCTATTTTATGGATGGTAACTGTAATATTATAACTGAAATCATATTAGTAATTAGTTACACTACTGGTTACTGCAAAAAGTAGTATTTGTCTTGAACCGACCACATCAATGAGTGACTGCAATAAAAAAAATACAAAAGATACTATTACTAGGAATCAAAATTTCAAAATCAAATGTCATGCCACATCAATTTATCATATTGTTCTTAGGAGCTCATGGTAATATTACTATATTTTAATATTTGGTTTAAGGCCAGTTGTGTTGACATTTGTATGATTAACAATTTTAATATCATGTTGGGTCGCAGCATGATGTCCTGAAGCAAAACTTGCTGAGAATCAGTGTGCTATGCTATATTTCTTCTGGCGACAATCCGCTAAACCTTGATTTAGAATTAAAGAGATAAAAAGGGTGAAATGAGTCTCATGCACAGAGAAATGTAAGGGCAGCAGAGCAGTGGTAATTTAGCCTTAGATGATTCTGATCTGGCATGAACAATATAAGGGAGTATTCTCTGCTTTCTTTCAAAACTGCTGGGCTAAAAGGATTCGAATGCAAATTTTATAACCTCCATGAAAGTGACTGAGTAATATGTTTTATAAATGGGGTGCTTTACACTGACAAAACCAATAATGGTACGGCCAAAATTTCAAGTCATACTAAACTAAACTAAAAGTCCAGAATATAAGACGGACTAGGGAGAATTTAAACCATACTGCCAGCCTTAAAATCATAGCCAATAAAGACATGATATAATCATGTCCTTCATTTAATCTACAGAGGGCAAGAGAAATAGTATTCAATAAAAAGACAGCCTGAAACTTCAGTTCAGTTTGGCTTGCAAGGAACATTGTGGCTCAAACCAAGTCACTCCTCCTCACCGCCAAAAACGGCCTTTAATTTGTGTGTGTCTCCTATTGGAAAACATCTGCTGCGACCACAATCACTGTTGATTTGAGAACAACATTTGACATTTGTAATCAAACGCCATTTTAAAAAAACAGATTTTTCTATCATGATTGATTCTCAGCACAGTCATTCTGAGACCAAACCAAAGCTTCTAAATAAAGATTTAGGTTAATAAAAGTAACTGAAAAATCGGAGATATCCATGAATGGGCCTGATTAAAGAAACACCCAGAAGTTTAAATTATGTCATTGTTTACTATTCTTCTTGTCGTTCCAAACACACAAAGATATACTTAGAAGAATTTGTACACTGGTCTTTGGCATACAACCACTGTTCATATTGTTATCACATTAGTCAAGCAAAGTCTCAAGGACAAAAAACAAAAACATAAAAGAGGCATAAAACTGGTCCATGTGACACATGGCTTCTGAAGCCATAAGATAACTTTGTTGGAGGAACAAACTGATTGACATTAGTACTCATTATGAACTACTGTATTCAAAAGAGAAAAATATACATAAGAAAAAATATATAAATATAATAATAATAATAATAATAAACAATGAACAACATTTGTGGGTGAATTTGGGTTTTATTTAAACAAAATGTATTCTATTTGATAAAAAAAAAAAAAAAAAAAAAAATATGGTTAAATAAATAAACATGCTTCCAATATAACTAAGCCGTCTAAACTGAGCTAACTGATATCTGATGTTGTCCAATTTACCCTTAAATCATGAACTCTAAAACAAAACAGCACATTCAGATCAGAACGACTCTTTCTAGTGTAGCATATCAATGATTACCATCAGTCACATGCTAGATCACTTGATATGCAAGATGGTTACATTTTAGTGAGACCTTTTTACAGTTTATTAATGCAAGTGCTGACACCTAGTGGTAGCTCAATTCACAGCAGAAGTCACCACACCATGATGCAGGTGTATGGCCTCCTTCTACCTAACACCTTTTAAGTGTCTGTGACCTGAGCTTAACCAGAGGCTTTCAGTAGCACTCCATAATCCCAGCTTTTATAGTTGCAACAAACATATCTAATGACTCAGGCAGTGTTTAACTCTCAAATTAAGCAGTGTGCAAGTTATGGGGTCTAGGCTGTTTACACACGGATCGGAATTTGTTGCACACGTGTACAAAAAAAAATTAGCATCCTTTTTGAGCCACTTTCAAATGTTGTTTTAAATCAGATGCATATCCGACATCAGGACATCTGACCTACTTCTAAACACGTGTATTCGATTTCCCTTGGAATTCCAAGCCACCACAAGGCCAGGGCAACACGTTTGCCCACAAAGATAGCTTTTTAATGTTGTATTTTGGGGCAGACATGCCTACATGAGCTCACAGTAAAACTCACAGTGGAAACAGAATTTCGAACACAGAAACGGGAGCATAGAAACTGGTTTTTAACCTCGGTCCCATGAATTTTATAAATAAAACAACCAACAGAATATTTCATTTTATTTATGGCAGGGATTAATGTCGGATATCAGTTGTGTCTAAAGTGAATGTAAAAAGGCTGGACAAAAATAAATGCAAATAAAAAGTACTTTTACAGTTCTACCAACTGCTAATTTTAATAAAGCCTACATGTGAGATTTAATCATTATTATTACACAGAGAGAAGACAGTCTACTTAATGTTTGCTGATGGTGTAAACTGTAAATGTATTTAAACAATACATCATTAGCTGTACTGGCCATCTAACATATATAACACACGACAGAGTCAATTCACTTTGTATGAATCAATAGACTCAACACATTAAGTGCCCCCGTGTTGAAATCAGCCATTACATTAACAGTCACTTCAGGCAATCGCTGCTTGCAATGTATCTTTGTGTTTAAATGTGCTTGTGATACAATATATAAATATATAAAACAATCAACATAACCTCTGCTTTCTCTCTCTCATGTAACAATCCTAAAAAGCTTTTCCTGTTATATCAAGCAAATACACAATTTCAGATTATATAACTGAGAAGGTCAATGTGTCACTGTCTGTTCCAGTTTTGTAGGAGCTGTGAAACTAAGCTACATAGCCTTATTTCATCCAAGTAACTAATTAGCAAACATAAAAAATAAGAATTATCATAATGTTAAGTTGAAAAAGAATGTACTTGTATGGAAATTGGCCCTTCTAACTACACACGTTTATCCGATGCTTTAATAAAAATGGGAAATAACATACATCAGATACAGATAAGAGTGTCAATCTGTATTATAGTGCATTTTCAGCAGACCACAACCAGACCCAACTTCTCTAAATTCAATGAATGAATAATATTCTATATTCCTCAATAAAAAATATGATTTATAATCCTTGATGTCTTATAATGTAGTTTTGTATTGTCAGTTTTTTTATTTTATTTAAATAGCCATTCTAACAAAGTTACATGAACCCAACGTGATTTAAATAACCTTGCTTAAATGTGTAGTTAGCTCTTTGTCAAAATTAATAATAATAAAAAGGTTTGTTTCCTTTTCTCGCAAGTGCAATGAAAAGTTTGCTATAGTTATTTCTTTATGTGCTGATGTTAGCCAAGTGTGAATGAAAAAGCTTAAAGAGATAAGGAGCGAGAGAAAATGGAAAGAGGACACAAAGCACAGTAGAGGACAGGAACATTCAATTTTACAGGTAAAAGAATCCTAATCTAAAGCAAACAGAGCACAGAGCGTCCTGTTAGAGTCTGCCACCACTATGTATTTAAACAAATGAAAAGGTCACATCTTTAAAGTGGTACAACCATGCAGGTTACTTTTGCCAATGAATAACACACTTTCACTTATGTGTGGCGGCGCATTTCAAGTCGGCATATTGTGAAAAATACATTTATTATTGTTCAATTGTATTTATATATTGGCCACCCTGCTCTCTAGATAGCAGTATTGAACTGATGAAATGAACAATCGGTTGACAACTACATCTAACCACACAAATACAGCTAGATCACAAAAGCCATAATTATACAAAAAAATATGGGTATTCAAGGCATAAAACACAGGCTGTCAACACTATTTCTTTAGATGTGCTAATTTAGACCTCAAACAGTCAAATACACAAGTACAAATGACCAATAAAATGTGCCACCAACCTAAAGAAAGGTTTAGAAAGACAGGACAACATTGTCCGCTACAGCATAAAAAAAAATATAATAAATAATAATAATAATACTACAGCATCAACATTTTCTAAAGGACCTTTAAAGTTGCGACGTAATGAAAACTGCGACAGATCTCTTCTTCCATATTGTGATATACATCCAAGTGAAATATAGGGTGGGAATTGCTTCCATCCATCCAAGTCTGGCATATGTACCAGAGAGAAGTGTCTCTTGACCTCGTAAGTTTTAATCAGAATCTCATAACTTACGAGGTCAAGTAAATTAAACATATGAATTGATCACAATAAGATCATTATATCTATTTAGAAAATAGCTGACTTTAAATACACCATGCTGTCACAACAATGTGCATATTGTAATAAAAGCACTTACAATGTTGGGCAATTCAAGATGTTTGGAAAGTAATCTCTGATCTTCTCATGAATTATCTCATTGGGAAATGAGGAATTGCATAATTATGCAAGTGACGATGAGGAACCAACGTATAGTGAAAGCAGGTTTGGCTAAGCATTGTTTTTTGTTGAATAAAAGATGCTTCATATAGTGTAACTTATTGTGTAATATTGTGTGAGTCTTACCAGCGTCTGTAGTGCAGGTCTTTGAGGGGCACACTTCGAAGCGCTGCGCCCAGCACCATGAAGAACGCTGACAGCAGCAGAGATGCTCGCAAACCTTTGGCACAAGACAGAGAAGAAGGAAAGAAGCCATATCAGACAGATATAATATCTTGTAAGCTTTAAAGGTCCCATATTGTATACCTTTCTGAAGTTTTATTTTAGGTTTTGATGTCCTTAAGAATATATATTTGCGGTATAAGTACCAAAAACCATGGTGGGCAGAGCTCGGGGTGGTGACTGAGTAGTTCTGACAACACATTTATACGGAAGTCACACCGGCTTGTGAAAAGGTACAGCTACTTTATGCTGGCTGTGTGCATTTGTCTGTGAATTGACTGTTTTGAAACTTATATGGTAGTTTCATAGCCTCTAGACCTCTGTTATCATGAAAAAAGCCAGGAAATTTCAGTTTTGACAATATGGGACCTTTAATTAGCCTAACTGATGAGATTAGTCGTTAATGTAGATCCATCTCCGAGATCCTGGCAAATTATGCAGGCTTATCTTGAAGATATTAGGATTAGGAAATCAGAGAAGATGAGAATTTTTGATGGTTTTTTTTTTTCAACCATCAAAAAGAATTAAATATGATTTATTGGTGACAAAACAAATCGTTAGCCTAATAGCATAATTGCCTAAGTCCTTTTTTTTTTTTTAAATAGGACGTAGGCAATTATGCTCTGAGGCTAACGAAATGTTTGTTTGTCCAGGATGCATAATGAAAAGCATTTTCCTGGATTCATGAAACATGAACTTTACAACTGTTTTTGAGTTTAATATAGAAACTGCGAACTGTGGTTTTTGGCAGACATGGTTTTCACAGCCTGTGGCAACTGCTTTCGTGTTGAGTACAAAAGGGAAGGTGAAATGCTCCCATTTAGGATAAAGAGTGAAAATGTGGTTGGAAGCATTTTCCATCAAATATTAACAAAAGAACATGCACTTTCTTTTCAAAGATACCAAATAACGTGTGTTAATGTGTTAATAAACAGAACTGAAATGTCGACTAGTCAAGTCACCTTTATTTATATAGCGCTTTTTACAATACAGATTGTATCAAAGCAGCTTTACAGTGATAACATGAAAATAATACAACAAAGTTTGTTTCTAGAAGAAAATTGCATCATCGTCCACCTTAAAGGGTTAGTTCACCCAAAAATGAAAATTCTGTCAGTAATTACTCACCCTCATGTTGTTCCAACCATGTAAGTCTTTCGTTCATCTTCGGAACACAAATTAAGATATTTTTGATGAAATCTGACAGAATTCTGACTCTTCCATAGGCTTCCAGAGTGACCGAAACTCGCCGACCCAGAATAGTTATTAAAAACATCGTTAAAATAGTCCAAGTGACTCCAGTGGCTCAATCTTAAGTATATCAAGCGACGAGAATACTTTTTGTGCGCAAAAACAAACAAAAATACCGACTTTATTCCACTATTCAATTCCTTCTCTCTGGGCCTCGTAGTGTTTTTGCGTAGCGCGTCTGTGTTGCACGTCATCACGCATCACACACATGACCTGCTTCGGCCAATTGTGAGCCTACGTGGTGACGTGCAACACAGACAACATGAGGGTGAGTAATTACTGACAGAATTTTCATTTTTGGGTGAACTAACCCTTTAAGTAAGGTAGATCAATAATATTGTTGAATATTAAATGTCCCCAACTAAGCAAACCAAAAGCCAAGGCGACAGTGGCAAGGAACCAAAACTCCTTCAGGTGACAGAATGGAGAAAAAAAACCTTGGGAGAAACCAGGCTTAGTCTGGGCCAGTTCTCCTCTGGCCAATGAGGGAACAGAGTATGATTATGATTCAGGCAGCATTATAGGTCAGAAGTCAGATTGGATCAGAACATTCAGAATATTTATCCAGTTCCATCAGGTTGGAAGTCGGAGTCATCCAGCCGGAGACTAGGTGAATAAGCTAATGAATGAGGTGTTAACACGGGGAAACTGAGAGCTGAAGACATTTGTTTGACATTATCAAGTCTTTGAGA
This sequence comes from Squalius cephalus, assembly GCF_949319135.1. Taxonomy (NCBI): domain Eukaryota; kingdom Metazoa; phylum Chordata; class Actinopteri; order Cypriniformes; family Leuciscidae; genus Squalius; species Squalius cephalus. The sequence continues at coordinate 11,264,061 of NC_137130.1, forward strand.
TATCTGAAAATGCACCTTATTTCCAGGTAAGATAAAGTGAAAGGCAGTGGGGAAGTTTTAAAAACACAAGCTTTCTGTCCTGTTTGACCAAACGCTCTTTTCCAAATGCAAACCACGTGAGTGTTATTTGAGGAAGGCTCGAAAATGTCATTTTCAAGGCTCAAAAACAGATTCCTCACACAATGATTCTTATGTTAAAGGGACAGTTCACTCAACATTATTTACTCCCCTTCATGTCCTTTGAAACCAGAATACTGTTATTTTTTATTTGAAAGTAATCTTTATGTTACTATTACCATATAAGGATATGTCCACGTAATAAACACCATATATGATGTCTATTGCTGCATTCACGCCATGTCGAAATTAACGTTGTCTCAAAAATGACAACGTGACATTATATTCAGAACTGTTTACATACTCAAAATTATGTGTTTCTATGGCACCACTATCAACACCTAAATGAATCTGGTACAGCAGTCACAGCTCTCAGACAATTCCAATCTTACGAGCTGTAATTACGAGGTCTACGAGGACATGATCGCTTTTTACAAGTTAAAATCACGTAATTGCGGTAATTAAGACATGGTGTGAATGCACCTTTTATAACATTTGAAGTCATACGATAACTTTGTGCGAGGAAAAGATTGAAATCAAAGCTGTTGTCTTCTTCCCTGCATAAAATCATTTGTGTTCTTATTCAGAAGAACACATGGTGTAAGTTCTTGTTCTTAGAGGTTTCCTGTCCTTTTTGTCAGCAATATCTTTGGAGGGCTGAAATCATTGACTGAAACGATTTGCTCTTCTTCAATGAATTTTGACTGTGTCAGCGTCTATTTTGTGCACACAACATGAACAAGTTACAAAAGATACACGTGTTAGCAGTGTAGACGCACTTCACTGTGACCAACAATGATGCTAGCTTAGTGTGTAGGCTAAAATTTGTTCATTTGAAATATCGAAAATTGCTTTACTTTACTACGACTGGTTTATCACCAACGAACAACGCACTGAACATCATACTGATTTGAAATACCCAATGACCAAATTCATTCAGCGGTTTCAGGTTTTGGTTCAATTAAAACTGGTTTCGCGAAAAATTTATTTTGGTGCATCACTATAATTTTCATTTTTGGGTGAGCTCAGTGTTTATTATACGTGTTCCTTCAGATGGCTCCTGACCAACTTGATTTTTGGTGTAGAATCCATAATTTAAATTTGTATGAATAACAGAAACAAATTTAGGTTCAATATTTGCCTATATCTTGGCAAACAGGGGCTCCCCTCAAAATATCTAATTTGAAGTTTATGAAATAGCCTATCAGAAAAAGGAATTGAGATTCTATAATGTGAAGGTTTCCTAAGGGCATGATAGGACATAATTAACCTCCATTTTACTGTTATATATTCTTAATGTCTGTTTCACATTTTCATTCAAGGCTTCTAAGCATGTAATTTCCTCAACTTCATTAAATTGGCATGGCAAGCATGAATACAAAAAAATGCATCTAATGACGCCAGGCTTACATAATTTATGACTTGTGTCATATGATGTTAGGGAACTGGTTTTGTGGCCTAACATGTGATGAACTACCTTAATGACACATTTCAAATGAGCTAATGAGTCCTTATGTGTGGCATCCTGTTCAGCTAACCCACATAAAGCATTGTATAGCCTAAAACATAATAATTCGCAACATTTTTTATTTTTCCAAAATGGTGTACTTTAAGTTACACATCTGGCCAGGTCACACCAATAGAAGTCAGTATAAAATATTCAAAAGGTACTTGGCTTTAACACATTTGTCAGAAATGTATGTTGTTAATAAGAACACAATGACATATAAAAAGGACAGTTGTATAAAATTCTGTTTTAAGGGTTTAAGGTAATTACAAATTATAGTTTGGATACGTCACCCATAAAATGGTTTGAAAGACCTCTCTGTAGTGAACAACATGCATAAAAGAGGTATAAAAAATTGCACAGACATCTCAAATTTGTTAAAACATAAATGTGTACATTAGACATTTAAATTATGATATTGGCTCTGGTTATTTACTAAAACACCTTCAGATATGTGGAATGATCCAAGACAGACAATACATACATCCATCTAAATAATGCCAAATTGATCTGTCCTCATTTGTTTGTATTTACAGATATTGTTGCCATGGCACTAGACAAAAAGCAAAACAACTCACCTTTCTTATCCATTAACCAAATAAACAGCAGCCAGGGCATGTAGCCCACTGGACCCCACATCACCAGCACCGCGATATCTGTCGATGAGAACTCGAACACATGTTTGGCTGAGATCTGGATCGGGCCCCAGGTGTTCCACACCAGTCCTTGCATAAAAGCCAACAATGAAAACATGGTGAGAACAAACCATCTTCTCCCATACACCCTGCTGAACACAGGCTGTGTGGTGTTTGTCGCCGGCTGGGCTGGAACCAGCAAAGGTTCCCTTTCCCCCTCGGTGCTTTCCACGGCACCCATTGAACAGACGTGGTATCACGTTTTAAAATGTCTTTATGCTATCCAGCAACGTCTATAACATGACACGTTAAAAAAAACTAGGGCAGTCGCTCAATTGTCTGCTGCCCATCGAAACAAAAACAACTGATGACACTCTCAGCAGCGCTCCAAACTTTAATGCGCATGCGCTGTGTCGAGGCGGAATTGACGTAAGTGTGAAACTGAACGTCTTTGTTCTCCATGTTGGATCATATATTTCATCAACTTAAAGGGACCTCAGCTCTTCTATGGAGCCAACATGGCCGTTGTTTCGTGCTCCATGCGTTGTGTGAAAAAACAGTAGTACGTCTCACGTGAGTTTTGTTTACTAGCTGGAAAATGGATTTTAGTTGAGTTTGCATGTGTGTAGATGCAAAAATGTAACTTTTAAACAGATGCTGCACACGCAGGGAACTATGTGTTTTTACATTTTAATATGAACATGTCAGTTCTATTGATTTGACTTTGATTATGGATTTGACTTTGTGATTCTCTTTATCACAATCAATCACTGTGATATATGTTCATTTATCTGAAATATTACTGAATATGTGTTGTATAAGACAGAATCTATTTATCTTAATCATCCTCATCTTATGCTTTTCTGTAGAATGGCTTCGAAACCTTTCACCCCAGAAGAGGCAAGGAGGATTGTCCAGTTTCTACAGAAACCAGCTGTGTTCCTGAACATGACCAAAGACTGGCCAGCATTACACTGGACTGTGGAGCACCTGTCAACTTGCCTTACAGAGAGGGTACGATTCCGTATTGGAAAAAGGAATGAGGATATGGGTAAGCCATAAACATTAAACAGCAAGCTAATTAGAGTAAAATAACTGAATTTGTCCCCAACATATTTTTTAAACATAATCAGGACATTCATTTTTCTAAATTTAGATGACGGGTAGGTATTTTAGAAGAGGATTGGACTTAAATCCATGAAGGTAGATTTCCAGGAGTAGAAATAGGTATCCCAAGCAACACTATAATGTTGTTTAGTTACTTGCTAAGAGACAACACCCATGTAGTATCCTACAATTTCTCAAGAGTATTCCTCCCCTTTGTTTTTACAATCTTTGGTGAAGTAGACAACTGTCTTGAGAAATCACACTATATATGTTCGCAGTGTGAGTACTTTCTGAAGGTGGTGTAAATGGCACAATAATTTAGTTTTTAAAAAATACTTTATAGACAGTCTTGTTCACTACAATGTCAACATAAAACACATTTGTTTCTGTAAGACGATGCCGTCTATCCTAAGGTGCAGTTTGACAGACTTTATTTGAAGAAAAGTTTATTTCGAGGTTAATTTGTGGATTTGAAAAATGGTAATAGTGTGCCTGCAGAAACTTTTGGTAACAATGGGAACTTTGCCATTACAGGTGTAAATGCCTTTGGCACTTCTGGCAAACCAATGGTAGCAATCCATGGACAATCCATGAAGGCTGTTTTAGCTTTTTAATGAAGGGAAATGCAGGTGAAAAGCAGAGACAGGATTGTGACAACACTATAGCTCTAAAACTATTTGGTTACACTTTACAATAAGGTTCATTAGTTAACATTAGTTACCTACCTTAGTTAACATGAACTAAGAATGAACAATACTTCTGCAGCGTTTATTAATCTTAGTTAATGTTAATTTTAACATTTACTAATACATTATTAAAATCAAAGGTTGTTTGTGTAAACATTAGTTAATGCACTGTGAACTAACACGAACAAACAATGAATAGCTATATTTTTATTAACTAATACAGTAACAAATGTATTGCTCATTGTTATTTCATGTTAGTACATTAACTAATGTTAACTAATTAAACTTATTATAAAGAGTTACCAACTATTTTAAGCAACAATTTTCAGTGATAGTTTTACTTGCAGTTTTTATGACTTCAATTCAAACAAACTGATATCATGCTATTATATGAAAAGTAAACCATATCAATATATGTTGCCTCTTACCAAATACAGTTCATTTGCCTAAAATAATTTTACATTATCAAAGGCTTTTCCAGTTCATGCATTTTGAATAAACCCGCTTTAGAAAATCTCCGTGGAGAGACTCTCTTTCTCTGATAGTCTATCCATTAATTACTTTGTTTCACTTTGTTTGCACCAGCTCCTCTTTTTGAAACGGAGTGCTCCTTCATTGAAGCAACTGTTAAAGAGTTTCTGTCCTGGTCTACCAATGAGAGTGAATCACTTGTTGGGCCATTTTCTGACTATCACTGCAAGGAATTCTGGGCTTATGCTGATTACAAGTACATTACCCAGCTTTTTCAGGACAAACCTGCCGTCTTTCAGGTAAACCTTGTGAATTCCCTTTCCATTGCTTTACAATCAGATTGTATTCATATTTTTCAAACATTTAATACTACATTATTACAAGTGTTATTATTACAATAATAAATATATTGTATTATGTATTCTTATAATTGATTAAACTATACATTTTATAGTGTTGCTAAAGTGAGCTCCATTTGAATAAAACACTACTCTTTTAATTTCCTCTCACCATCATGCTCTCAGACCTTATCAAGCACCATTTTAACCCATTTGCCTTTTTTCCGCATGCCAGTTATGCTTGAGAGCGACAAATTTTTCATGAAGTGGCGCTCTACAGCACACAGGGCACGTCAATGACATCAGCTTTGATCAATAAACACAGTCGAATATTCATTTGTATCTATTGCCTTGTCTCCCGAGGATGCTTACCTTTATTTTATGAGCTCTCGGAAACTCTTTATTAGCCTAGAGTTATTACAACATCTCATGAAAATTTATCACAATAATAACAGATATGAAGAGCAATTAATCAGTACTTGCTGTTTGTTTTATCATTTCAGTAAAACATATTCAATGGCACATCATTGTCATTCTGTAGACATTTTATGATATTTTGTGCCAATTTATTTTGTTTTGTTTTCCCCAGCCAAGGGAACAGTAACCTAATGTTTGTTTCTAGCTTTCAGTTTTTGTAAATCATAATAAATGCTTATGAGGTGCCAATATTCTCCCTGCCAGCTAGGGCACTGGGAGCAGACATGGGCCTCTCTTAAATGATGAATAGGGTAATTTAAACATTGCTGAGGGCTTGATTACATACCATCTCATTTACAGTCCTCTGGACATGGTGATGGTTCCATTATCTCCCTTCAAGGGCAGCATCTCTGAGTGTTTCTTGTTTGTTATATTGAAATAATTGACATCAAGTTGTTTTTTGCTCTTTGTAAAAACAAACATTATAACTGCAGGATGTGATGTGGTCTGACTTTGGCTTTGCTGGCCGAGATGGACGAGACAGCACACTTTGGATTGGCACACAGGGTGCTAACACTCCATGTCACCTTGACTCATATGGTTGCAATCTTGTGTTCCAGATCCAAGGCAGGTAAGAACCAGGGTCAGACAATTTTGTTTTTCATTTTTCATTTTTCATTTTTCATTTTTCATTTTTCATTTCATTTATTCATTCTTATATAGCACAGTTTAATGCAACACGGGTTGCCCAAAGTGCTTTACAATAAAGAACAACAATCAATACATGGAGATAAAAAATACATAGAACCACATAAAGCAGAAACAGGCGTACTCGAAATTTATATTTTTGTTTATATTTTTGTCCTGCTGACACTGACTCATAGAAGATGCTGATTCTCTGATCTCAAGGATCTGGGGGGAGTATATGTTGACAACATGTTGGACATGTACAAAGTTGCCTGATTGTGAAGAGCCTTAAAAACAAGTAGGAGAATCTTATTCATAATTCTATACCATACAGGCAGCCATTTCAATGAGATTAAAAGCGGCGTAACAGAGTAATATTTTTTGTCAGACTTGATCATCCTAACCGCTGCATTTTGGACTTTCTGTAAGCGGGCTAGTGATCTAGCATCAATACCATAAAAAAGAGAGTTGCAATAGTCCATTCGTGTGAAGACCAAAGCTTGTAATTGCTTTCTCAAGATCTGGATCTGATAAAAAAAGGTTTAGACTTAGCTAAAAGCCATAAATTAAAAAACAAACAAAAAACTGGTTCTCACAACTAGTTTATTTGCCTATCCATTTTTAAGTTACTTTCTAATACAAAACCCAAATTTTTGACACTAGATTTCATAAAACCAGCCAAGGAGGTTGATTTCAAAGATTGACTCACAACATCACTGACATTACCAGGTTTTGTGGCAAAAATGCCTCCAAAAGTGACAAACAAGCCCACTAAGATTATTACATTTCAGTCAGTGTTATTTTAGTATTAATGAATATTTTGAATTAGCTTTTTTTCTATATTGTCAGTTTTCATGTTCACTTATGTGCTTTTGTCATTTTTATTTTTTATATTTCTATTTAGCTTTATTTTTGTATTTCAGTTTTAGTCATTTTAGTACTTCATCTTAAACTTATTTTATTTCAGTTAATTGATAAGGCAGCATTTCAAAATGTATGTTCAATAAATGTATTTTATTTTATTTCGGTTTTACTTCAATTAACAAATATAATTTTTAATAGCAAAGACATCCAGTCCATGTTGTTTAAAAGCCAGACAGAGCATGTTAGATTTAAACCTTTTTTTGCTATTTACTGTCACAGAGACAGGCGTAGTTTCTCATGACGCCTGTTTTTAGCAATGTAGTAGGTAGTAAGTATTTGACATATGTTAGAAACAATATGCCATCTTAAATGCACCTGAAAATCAATTATAGGGCGTGAATGTCACCATTTAATAGAAAAGAACCCATAACACTACTATGTTGATATTGTATTTTTCTGCTCTTGTATAACCCCTTCTGATTTTATGGTTTGATGTGAGATGAAACTAGTTTTTGATGACCAGCTGTCGATAGACCCCTGAGCAAGATGCTGTAAGCCTCAAGCAAAACTGCCAATTTGGCTTATTCTATGAACATGGTTTAAAGGAACACCAAGTGATTTCTACAAATATTGACAAGAGCTGTATCTCATCTTATGTTAGGGTTCCTGATCCAAACCTGAGCTGTTGAAAGAAAGCCATTTTTCTTCTGCATTCGAAAGAGCGAGTCACAAACGGAAAGTGTAGTGATGTGAACAGCTATTGAGATATGTTATTTGCTCCATCGAGAGAAGCGAACCTGACAACAAAGAACCTCTTCCTCCATCTTATCTCTTTGTGAAGCTTGTCTTGTCTCTGTAATTGCTTATTGAGACTCCTCGTGTCAAGATGGCCTGCCACAGAAATCACAGTATTGTATAATACCTCTTGCAAGTAGACCCATATCACTTTGAGAAAACTATCTAATCCGTAAGCATTCCCATTCATCTCAATGGTAGTTGCTCGGCTGGCGCCTTCAGTAGCTATGCAACCTGCATGCTGAAAATATTTCCTCTAGAAACTGACGTCCTGACACAGCTGAAAGCTAACCATTAGAATTCCCATTCATCTCAATCGCAGTTGTTTGATTAGCGCTGCCGTGACATACAGGGAAAATATAATCTATGGCAAAAAAACATTGCCTGTTGTGAAACTTTCTATATTGCAATGAAATATGGTCACTTTTAATTAGGATCAGATTCTCACTATTAACCAACTATTAACTATGACTTTTGCCTCAATAAACTCATAATTACTGCTTATTAATTGTTAGTAATGTAGTTGTTAAGTTTAGGTTTTGGGTAGGACTAAGGGATGTAGAATATGGTCATGCAGAATAAGGCATTAATATGTGCTTTATAAGTACTAATAAACAGCCAATATCCTAGCAATATGCATGCTAATAAGCATCTCGTTAATGGTGAGAATTTGAGTGAAAGTGTTACCTGAAATATTTGTGATTGATATGTTATTTAGGCAAATCTCAGTGGTATCACAATAAAGTCATTCTTTCACCAGGAAACGATGGCATCTCTTCCCTCCCGATGACACACCCTGCCTCTACCCAACACGTATCCCATATGAGGAGTCCAGCGTGTTCAGCCAGGTCAGCGTGGTCCATCCAGACCTGAAAAAGTTCCCAGCATTCAAAAGAGCTCGAGTCCATACTGTTACTCTGGAGCCTGGTCAGGTAGGCCTGTATGATTTTTTTTTTCATAAATTTTCCTGTCAAAAATTTTGTCACAGCTACTAATTCTTTATTTTTACTAGCCACATTTTTGAATAGTACAAAATAGCACAAATGTGAAGTGAAATGAAAATTAAAAGCTAATTAAAAATATTAATAAACATTTTAATGTTATAAAAATTATATTAAAATTACACTGGGATTACCTTTTACTTTTACATGGCGACGTAAAAGGTGCACAATCTTTATCTTTATCTTACAACTCTTGTGTATACAGCTTGTATAGTCATAAGAGACACAATTATATTATTGTACTGTCACAGTACAGTATTTTTATCTACATTCACTGTGTGTCCACTTTAAAAAAATAAAAATCCATTTCAATCTGTTTTAAGACCACTAATTTTGCCACATTTTAGAAAAGTATAAAAAAACACAAATGTGAAAAATATGTGGACTATAACACTATTAAAGACGTTCCGGACATTTGTGTGCTGCCTTTCCTTTACCATTCATCCATTAAAAAATTCTGATATTTTTAATATTATATTATTAAATTATTTCATTAAAATGATTTAATTATTTTAATTTATCACAAATTACATTGCCTACAAAGCTAATTTCAAATGTGTTGTCATAAGTTGTTTGCAAGCGAAAGAGGGCTTGTTTGAATCACAGATATCACATAGGAAATCTAGTGTACAGTTGTGCAATTAAGTCAAGATTTGTCCATAAATTACCATCAAGTGATGTCATGGATGGCACGTTTCCAAAACATTCAATATAACATTCCTTGAGTGTCTTTTTGGATCCTGTATTACAACAGTTGGTCTCCTATGTGTGCATTTTAGCGACGCGTAGATGAATCAGACAGCAGCAGAATAAAGCTGTGTGCATGTTTTGTAGCACATCCCCCTCCTTCAGATTCCAGCAGGGATTGTGAAACCTCTCTGATCAAGCTCTTTGAGAGGCGAGACGGTGGCAAGGCAATTAGCGGCGGTCCAACACTGCGAGCGTACTCTCCGGGAGCACTCACACTTTTCACAGCATACTAATGAAGACGGGAGACACAAACTTCCATTCTGTGAGACAGCTAACGCTGCTCCACTACCTCTCACTGCAAACACATGGGAAAAAATCACAGAAGGTACTTACAATGTACCTCGAGTTCTGGAATGTTAGAGGTGAAAAACATTTTAAATGAACTGAACTCAAACTGAAATAAGTTGAAGTTCTACTATTATTAAAACTAAAACTGAAATAAAAATATTTTTTTATAATGATAAAAAAAAAAAAGACAAAAGCACATAAAATTACTAAAACTTTACTATAGTCTGTAAATAATACTAAAGAAACACTGTTGGAATTTTCTTTTTTGAACAAAGTACCACATTAACTGTGTGGCCAGTGCCACTTTAAATTATGTTTTTATGTCAGTCTGTTTCATGAACATGTTTATGTTTTCTTTTTCATGGATCTGTTTTTAGCAGAATGTTTGTTTATTCCTTTGTTGTTATGATAGAGAGTTTGCTTAGATTAAAAAGCACTGTATGTGAGAATATTGCTATAAATATTGCTAGGATATGGATTTTTTATGACCCAAATGATGTGATGTTATATAGAGCACAGCTGCCACCTTGTGGTAAATAGTATTTCAATATGCACTTTATATCTGTACATGCAGTATAGAGTTTGGTCCAAAAAAAAAATATATATTTTTTTTATATATATATATGCATATGTATGTATGTATAGAGCACATATATATATGGTTTAAAGCACCTTTCAGGCTACACGGTAACTCCAAAGTGATGTAAGTTACACATAATATAAACAAAAAAGAATAAATACAATAAAAAAAGACAACAGAACAACAACCAATAAAACACCCTTTAATATAATGTATTAAAATGCAAGAGAGAACAGTTGTGACTTTAGACGGTACTTAAAGATATTTAAAGTTGGCAAAGACCTAACCACAAAGCAGTCTGTATTCTTGTTCCATAATCTTGGACCAGCAAAAGCGTAATTAATTACAAGGATAACCATAACCATGCACTATTTCTAGGTCAAATTTGTGACAATGAGCATTGTGAAGATGCTTCTTCATGCGGAAGAACATGATCATCAGATTTTACACAAATTTTTGGAGTTAATGCCGCTTGACTGCTGTTGTCATTAAAGCAAAAGAGGAACAAACAAAATACTAAGATCATCTGAAATTCATCTTAATAATTCAACCTTTCACTCAAATTTTTTATTTTATGATTTTTTCATAATTCATGATTTTTCTGATTTTTTTAAATAATATATGCACTATATAATATATAATATAACAATTATATTATTAAAAATACAAAATACAATCATTTTAATTAGTGGTCTCAGATTTTTGCACCCTATTGTTTGTTCATTGAATTCAGGTCATTGTTATGAATATCTTCTATCAGAGTAATGACTGACTGCTGTTGTCTTTCATCAGGTTCTGTTTGTCCCCAGACACTGGTGGCACTATGTGGAGTCTGTGGATCCGCTGACTGTCAGTGTGAACTCCTGGATTGAGATAGTAAGACACTTTTGCCTTTATGACTCTGCTGATTTATTTCTGTTGTTTTCTGTAAGCTTGATAGTTTCAGTGTTAAAATTTAGAAATAACATTCTGTTATCAGCGAGTGATGAGTGTATCAAAGTAATGTCCATATGGCAGTAACAGCTATACTATAGTACATTAGTTAACTTCATGTATTCAGTTAAGACGCAGCAAACATGTTAGACTGCAATTACATCTACAATATAAGGTTAATATTACAATATCAGGATAATATTACAATACAAGGATATTATATGTTGATCCAGAGTTGTCATCGCCTGAAATCATTGCAAAGCTGGATCCAAACTATGGATACAAAATATGATTGCGTATTTGGTACGATTTCATCAGATATAATTGAAGTGCAAGTTTATGCTTTTACTTCCAGAGTTTAGGAGTCAAATGTGTAAAAGCTCTACCTCCTTTAGTAGACTTTGATATCATTGCTTGCTACTATCAAAAGTACAGAGCTTTGTGACCTTAAAGAGTGTGATAGAAGACCGTTTAGGGCTTTATAGGTAAGCATATTTTATAATTGATATGGAAGTAAATATGATCATATTTCCTTGACATGGTTAGAACTCTTAGCAGCTGAATGTTGGACTAACTGAAGCTTATTTTATGAGGATGTAGGAAAACCAAGCACCTATTAGTGCATTACAATAATGAAGACAGTAGGTAACATGTTTCTAAGGTGGAAGATCACTGTTTTTGTAACATGGGAAATATGATTTTCAAAAGACAGGCTGCTGTCTAAACACCAAGGTCTTAAATTGTAGAGGATGAGCGCTAGCTATCCACTTTGCCATTTACTGTATATGCTCCCATAATGCATAGCAAGCCCTACTACTCAAACTATCTAGATTCTAGATGATTACAATTGTATACAAATTGTATTACTCAAGTTGACTCTTTTTCATGTGTGCTTCAATCAGGTTCTTAGGAAAAAGTTGCTTATCTAAGCGTATGATGTGGTTTCTTTTTTTTTTCTGCTGTAGGACATGGACGATGAGGCCAGAGTAGGAGAAGCTCTCACTAAGACCATTGTGTGTGCCCTGAAAAGCGCCCCCAGCTTAGACAACGACGACCACTGGCTCAATCCCACTGAGGTATTCAGAACATATGGAACAGTGCTTAAGAGAAGAGATTTATTGAAGAACTGGCCTGAAATCTCAATAAAGCAGTGAAAGTTCAGCAAATCTTTTTTTTTTTTTTTTTTTTTTTTAAGAAAAACATTCTGAAGGGATGCATTAAAAGTGACACTTATGGGAATATTTATGTCATGAATAATGCGGTCATATTTACACATGCAATTTCAAACCCATGTGGTGTTATCTTTAAAAGGAGACATTTTGAGCATCTCTGCAAGGCAGAATGACAGTGAACTCCAAGTCTTCTGAAGCCATATGATAGCTTTGTGTGAAACAGGTTGATTATGGGTTTGGATTGCTTAACTGCTCCGTATGTTATCTTTTTGTGTGTCTTAGGACAGAGTTTCCTCTCATGATGAAAACATGCAGTATTTGAACCTAGCAGTAAAGGCCTGTATGGACAAGAGGACTGACGACACTGAAGGCTGGTCCTTGCTTGGAGACCAACCTAGAGCAGAGGCGGGAAAACGTGATTCCAGTGGACTGTTAAAGACTCCAGCATCCACTTTTGTTCTTCCCTTCGGACCTCATCTCATTCCTGTTATTTTGGCTCAGAAACCTAAATGCAACTGCCCAAAGGACACATCATCTTTCAAGTACAATGACCCCTCACAGCCAGAACAGAGAAGTGACAATGAATTTTGTCAGAGATCTGGTCAGCATGAGCATCAAGAAGTAGAAAGCCCAGGATCCTCACAAGGAGCTGCTGGTATGCGCCTATCCACCAATGACATGCTAGAGTTCCTGGTACACCCTGATGTCATCGCTCAAGTTACAAGGCTAATCATGTGCCGACAAAGAGAACTTCGGTCTTAATTTATACCGGATGAACAGTACTTTTATAAATAAAAGTTCCCATGCTGATTTTTTTATTTTTTATTACATGAGTCTTTCTGAACAAACAATCACATCAATTGTCAACAATATTTAATACTCAATGTTTTCCAGACCCAAAATAATGAATTATGTAAAATATAAAGTGGGATTAGATGTTCACATTTTGCATGTGTTACACATATTTAAGCATATGTAACTGATGTGACTAATGTTGTACAGGAGTTAATCAAAAACATTATGTACCCGAATGGACATGACAACAGAGGGCCTATTTGGATAGGGCAAAATCAAATGTATATTTTTCGCACACGACCATTGTAAAAAGTACAAGGAAAATTACAGTTTTCCAGCCAACTTGGGGTATGTCTGTAATTGCGGTACATAATTTTTCATAACACATCGTTTGTTTTAATTTGACCTGCATCAAATAGTTAATAGCCAAATTTCTTCTTGTGTTCTCTACATAATTATTTCCAATTTACTACTACTAATTACTACCAATTTTCAGGGTAAAATAACAGTTAGTGGATCAAATGCTAAAATCTGTTCTGTTGTAATTATATGCATAATAATTATTTCACATATATGTTTTGTTCATCCTTTCCAATCCCTTCCAAATTAGTACATGAAATCACAGGCATACTATGTTAAACTGTCGTTTAGATTAGAAAACTAATCCCATCTTAATACTGCAAGACAGACAAACATCATGTAAAAAAATGTGAGCTTTAAAATGTGCAAATAGCATGGTTGGACTAATAGTTTTAGGCATTGAAATTACTGAAGTTTATACACTACTGTTTGGGGTCAGTAAGATTTAGTTTTTTAAAAGAAATTAATACTTTTATTCAGCACAGTCTCTTTAAATTGATCAAAAAATGACTGTACAGGCTTTTACAATTATTGCAACAAAAAAAAGTGACTGACATGTGTGTGTTAAAACACATTAAATGTGTACATTGATAATTAGAAATGTTTCTTGAGCACCCAATCATATTAGAATGATTTCTGAAGGATCATGTGACTGGAGTAATGGCTGCTAAAACTTTAGCTTTGCCATCACAGAAATAAATTACATTTTAAAATATATTTAAAAAGAAAATAGTTATTTTTAATTGTAATAATATTTCCCAATTTCACATTTTTTTTAATCAAACAAATGCAGCCTTTGTGATATCTTACCGACCCCAAATCTTTGAATGGTTGTATATGTAAAGTCCATCACATTCTTAGCGATTACGTTTTATAACTGCTCAAAAACAGATTACTTTTTGTAAGGTACCATATAATGTAAAAGCATAAAAATTCCTTCAGCACAGTAAATTTCTCTTAAATCAGCTGGAATATAATCCCTGATCAGTAGAGGTCAGCATAATGCCACAAAGGCCAAAATAACAACAGAATTTAGTTTAATCACAATTAATGGATTTGAATAGTTCATAATGAAACAGTCATTTTGCTACATCTTGGTTTGCTTTGGCATGTCAGCCATGGAAACCGCCTCGTTTTTCATACCATTTAAACTTTTCACTTTCTCATCGTCTGTATCCTCTCTGAAAAGCTTGTCCAACTGATCTGGATCCACATAGGTGTAGAAATAGGCCATGATGGAAAAGATGATGCTGACAGCCACCAAAAGGCCAGCAAAAAGGAGGAACTCCACCCACTATAAGAAAGTGCAGTTCAGTGCAGAATATGTGCAACAAAACCATACAGGCATTCATAATTCAGCCCACTGCTTACCTGTTCCATCCCGGCCCCCTCTGCCACAATCAGCACTATGACATTTCCAAATGCCACAGTCATAAGCCATCCAGCCTGGAGAACAGACTTCATGTTTGCCGGTGCCTACGCACAAAAGCATAAGAATGAGAAATGTATACACTCAAGCTAAAAGTGCAAGGCATTTGATAGACTTACCTGTGAGTACGAGAACTCCAAACCAGTGATAGAGAACATAACTTCTCCAGCGGTGAGGAAGACATATTGTGGAATCTGCCAGGCGATGTGAATGTTGTTGGCTTGGATATCCTCCATCTTTGTGAGTGTTAGATCATTGCTTTTCTGTAGAAATGAACTATATCTGTGTCAAGATATTGATCCATAAAAGCATTTTTTGCTTCTTGTTTGAAATATTGTAAAGGTGCAGTATGTAATATTGACAGCTAGTGGTTGAAATGCGTACTGTAGTCCATTTAAATTTTAAATATTGGAGAAAGTTGTTATAAAACAGTGATATTGTAAAATATTATTATATCATTTTAAAAAACTGTTTTAATGTATTTTTTCTTTTTAAGTATTCTGTAATGACAAATTTATGACGGACGCTTTACTTTCCCATGAGGCCACGGGAGAGGATTTGTGAATGGCAATGAAGTGAAGTAACTGACGCTGGTAGGTCACATGATAATGACAACATGGCGAATGTAGTACGTCCAGAATACATTCATACTACCCACACTCATACTATATAGAACGTGCTTTTTTAGCAGCCGTCCAGTAAATCTTCAGCCAAGTTCTCATTGAGTTGAGTAAACAACATCTTAAAATTTGCAATAAAGTATAAGTAGCAGAAAAACATTAACTAGAAACTGAACTCTATCACCCACCTGTGTGAGTATGACAGTGTAGAAGGCACCAAAATCAAGAAGTCCCAGATCGATTTCATATTTACTGGAGCCTGCTAAACAAACAACTCTATTGTATCTGAAAGAAGAGTAAATGCAGATGTGAAAAACTGATCAGTTGGAGGGGTTGCTTGAAACTATATATGAAGAGTTCAGATGCAAAAGCCTCTAAGTGCCATCTGAAATTTTCTTCTTGAATGATCATTTTTATCAAGCTCGTATATTTAAGTTCAGTAGTTTCACTTAAATGACAATTAATAGGTCATTTTCATTGCTATATAAGTGAAATTACTGAACTTAAATATACAAGCTTGATAAAAATGATCATTCAAGAAGAAAATTTCCGATGGCACTTAGAGGCTTTTGCATCTGAACTCTTCATATGGACAATGAAACAGATGTACTGTAGGATTAAAATACTCACTCTCCCCTTGGTACACTTATATTGTGAGAAATCCCATAATTAGCGGATGCATAAAATTCTTCCTCTCCAACAGTTATGTTGATATTCTCAGTGTGGGTATTGATGAACCTGCAATAGACAAATAGTCTATGACAAAAGAGTACTGAAAACGATTTCAGGCAATCCCAGTTGCTTTGTCAAAGGTTAGCTTGAAGTATAGTTCATTGCAGCAAAGCACTAAACTTTAACAAAGCTGTTAAACAGTAACTTGAAACAATATAAAACAATGTTCTGCAAGTATTAATTTACCTTATATATGCAGCCCCGGTTTCAGATTTGGTGATGTAATCTTCCACCTGTATTTGTTTTAATAATGATAAATGTCAAATTATGTATAGTAATGTATATGCTGGTAGAATATTTGCTGGTTATTCACTAGTGACTCACCAGTTTGCATACTGAGCCACCAGTCTGTACAGGACTGTGCAGGAAGAGACTGTAGGCGGCCCGTTCTGTGAACGTGAGTCCACACTGGTATTCTGCCCCATTGTGACTGACAATCACTGTATGGAGCTGGGATTCGCCAGTAAGTGGAAGACTTGTGTATCCCGAAGGATCCTGTGTAATAAAAAACAAAAAATCTGTTGTTTACTGACTAAACCTAATCAAATAAAGCAATAACAGGAGTTATAGTACGAGTTGCAGTGAGTTACAGCACTTTTAGAATGGGTCATAGACATGTTGTGAAGCTGAGAGCCTAAAGCTCCTTAAACTGGTAAAATCACATGCATGGCCTCAGATGGCTTATTGCATTAAGAGAATAGTTCGCTTAAAAATGAAAATTCTGTCATCATTTACTCACCCTCACGCTGTTTCAAACCTGTATGGATTTCTTTCTTCTGCTGAACACAAATTAAGATATTTTGAAGAATGTCGGTAACCAAACAGTTGATGTACCCCATTGACTTGCATAGTATTTTTTTGGGGGTCAATGGGGTTCATATGGAAGCTTGTTTCCGCCACTGAATAATAAATAAATAATAATAATGGTGACTTTTTATCTCACAATTCTGAATTTTTTTCTCACAATTGCAAGATATGAAGTCAGAATTGAGAGAAATAAAGTCGCAATTCTGAGAAATAAAGTCGCAATTGCGAGATATAAAGTCACAATTCTGAGAAATAAAGTCGCAATTGCGAGATATAAAGTCAGAATTGCATGATATAAACTATTCTGAGGTAAAAAAATGTTTTAAAAAAAGTGTCTTTTTCCTAGAATTGGACTTTATATCTCACAATTGTGAGTTTATATCTCACAATTCTGAGAAAAGATGTCAGAATTGCGAGATATAAAGTCAGACTTGCGTGATATAAAGTCACAATTGCGAGAAAAAGTCAGAATTCTGACTTTATAACACAATTCTGACTTTATATCTCGCAATTCTGACTTTATAACACGCAATTGCGAATTTATTTCACGCAATTCTGACTTTACAGTGCTATGCATAAGTTTAGACACCCATGCTAAAGTTGACTAAAAAGAGGAATAAAAAATCATCTTTTGGAAATTAAACTTAATGCCTTAATTTAAAAAATTAGGAAAAAATCCAACCTTTAAGGACACCAATTTTCTTTGTGAATGAATAATGTATCGTAAATAAATAAATGTTCTTCCTTAAAATACAGGGTGCATAAGTTTGGACACCCCTATGTTAAATTCCCATAGAGGCAGGCAGATTTTTATTTTTAAAGGCCAGTTACTTCATGGATCCAGGATACTATGCATCCTGATAAAGTTCCCCTGGCCTTTGGAATTAAAATAGCCCCACATCATCACATAGCCTTCACCATACCTAGAGATTGGCATGGTTTTATTTCAGTTAGCCTAATAGCTGGTTTGATTTGCATTGAGAGATGATCTTATGGAAAGTACTCCATGCCAATCTCTAAGTTAAATTAAAATAGCCCCACATCATCACATAGCCTTCACCATACTAGCTATTAGGCTAACTGAAATAAAACCATGCCAATCTCTAGGTATGGTGAAGGCTATGTGATGATGTGGGGCTATTTTAATTCCAAAGGCCAAGGGAACTTTATCAGGATGCATAGTATCCTGGATCCATGAAGTATCTGGCCTTTAAAAATAAAAATCTGCCTGCCTCTATGGGAATTTAACATAGGGGTGTCCAAACTTATGCACCCTGTATTTTAAGGAAGAACATTTATTTATTTACGATACATTATTCATTCACAAAGAAAATTGGTGTCCTTAAAGGTTGGATTTTTCCTAATTTTTTAAATTAAGGCATTAAGTTTAATTTCCAAAAGATGATTTTTTATTCCTCTTTTTAGTCAACTTTAGCATGGGTGTCTAAACTTATGCATAGCACTGTATATCTCGCAATTGTGAGAAATAAAGTCAGAATTGTGAGATGTAAACTCGCAATTGTGAGATAAAAAGTCGCAATTATCTTTTAAAATGTTTTATTTTGTGGCGGAAACAAGCTTCCAAGCTTCCAACTGTCTGGTTACCGACATTCTTCAAAATATCTTCTTTCCTTTCAGCAGAAGATAGAAATTCATACAGGTTTAAAAAAACTTGAAGAATTTTCATTTTTAAGACAGTGGTCCTCTCTTTTAACACAACATGCACAATGGCGCCTCCCCAGCCCCGAATTTGTACTAATTTTCAATCACAATCAGTGCACACACACACAGTTTGTTTCCACATCAATAATAACAGACTCTCGTTTCGTGTGCCTAATTTATGACTCCTGTATGTAACTGTAATCTTATTTACCTTGATTACAATCGTCATCCATCAAAACTTTACGCAATACTGGTTTGCTTTATTCAACCGAGAGATGAAGTTTGCGTATCCTATGCTTATGCAGAAGTTTGGTGTTTTGAGCAGTCGTTCAGTCTGTATTTCACAGCACGAGGAGAAAAGGCTTTGGCCTACATTCGCTTACTGGATCCTTGGACTGAAAACTTTCCAGTTTACAGTTTAAAATGATCTGATTGAAAACAGGGGAGTGGAAATATAACAACGTCTCTTGTCCAAAAACCTGCTTCTTTTCGCTTTTTAAAGTATTATTTCCGCTATTGATTGAAATTATTGAAGTTATGAATCATTCATTTTTTAATGATAAAAAAAAAATGGGGGTAATATCAATATGATATAAGACAGACAGCAAATACCTTAACAGTTGGCAAATAATGTAGCAACTTGAATTAAAAACATCTTCAGTCATGGCTTATCAAATCAGAATTCAGAGTTGGAACTACGTGACATGACATTCACTCATTTAGGCCGTTGGAAATATAAAATAATATTGATGAATACTATACAATTTTTATTTTAAATGTTTTTGAAAAAAAATCTCTTACGCACACCAAGGCTTCATTTATTTCATCAAAAATGCAGTAAAACAGTAATACTGTTAAATATTATTACAATTTAAAATAAGTTTTTTATTTGAATACATTTCAAATGTATTCCTGTGATGGCAAAGCTGAATTTTCAGCATCATTACTCCAGTTTTCAGTGTCACGTGATCTTTCAGAAAACATTCTAATATGCTGATTTGGTGCTCAAGAAACATCTGATTATTGGTAACCATGGAAAATGTTTTAAGATTCTATTTTTTGATTAATAGAAAGGTTAAAAGAACAGTATTTATTTTTTAATAGAAAAGTATTAATTTAACTAAACATTTGAACACTAGTGTATATTAGTAATGAATACAGAAAAGTGTATAAGCGTGTTGATAATGGAAGCAATAAAATGCACTCATGTTTGTCTGCAGTGATATTACCTCATATGGTTTTAGTGGCTCTGAGAAGACAGTGTGTCCTGGAAATTGCACTCTGACATCTGAATCCATAAGATTGAAAACCTGAATGAGGCTTTCTTTGGCAGGAGGGGGCTCCACAACAGTTTTCTGGCCACAGAGAAATGTCACTTTCAGTTAACTTTCAAGCTCTAAATGTTTTTAGCGGAAGATCTTTAAATGCAATATGGTGCATTTTTGGAAATGTACATACAATGACGTAAATTTCTACGACGGTTGCAGCACAGAAGGCAAGTGCCGCAAGGATCATGCCTGTTGCCATCTTCCTTAGTGGACTGAAAATGAACAAGAAAAATTATTTTACTCAGACAGGAAAAGTAAGTGATAAAATGAGTGTCATGTTAACATCTAATGTTTATATCTTAAGGTTATACTATATCGGTTTACCCTGGTTTTTTTTCATGTTCTTTTATATGTATATATATTTTTTACTGACATGTGCATTTACACAGCACTCACGTTAGTTTGATCCGACACATCCCTACCAGCGGGTATATGCCCATGTCAAAGATTGGAATAAACACCAGAATCAGCAAAGCATTCAGCATCTTAACAACACAGAAACACACACCCACTGAATGACACCCATAAGACATTGATTATGAAGGTGATAACAATAAAATTCAGTTACTTAGTTTTTACAACCTGTCATAAACTGACTGGTCAATTTGGTATGACAGCACAAAAGAACAGGAAGAAGTAAATGTTTGTGTGAGGCTTTAGAGGTCGAGGTTTATCTGACTTTTTGTCAAATAAACCCTTATAACCTTTGAACATATATTTATATTATCTAAGATTTAAATTGATGTTCTAACATTTCAATAAATATAATCCATAGTAAATGTAATTTATTTTGTATATAAAAAAACAAAGCTTTATAGGGTCCAAAAGTCTAGACCTAAAATCTGGGTTTGCTTGTGGATTTTAATCTGTAAACAAAGTTTCAAAATTATGAAAAATGTTAAACAAGATAAAGTTAAAATAGAAAATTCACATTCACATTGTACAAGTATATTAAAAATCCAATAATGAAGCATTAGCTTTTGTGTGTGCGTCTATCTGATGACCTTTCTGCCTGTTTGTCTCACCTGCATTTGATCAGGCTTTAGTATAAAGCCTCCACCCTGTAAAACACAAATTAGAAACTCATTATTCTAAATTTTTAGCTAAAAGAAGAAATGTGATCATTTTGTCATCTTTCAGGAGCACATTAGAATACAGACATCTTCAAAACTGATATACATGGACTAAAAGCAAAAATAATTATATTGATAATAATTTCATACAGAAGGACTAGGATACAGTAAAAAAATAATAATTTTAACATAGAAAAAATGATGCACTTCAACTCTGCACCATTTTAATTTCTACGACAAGAACTGTTATAAAGTCTTAGATATTTATAACCTTTGGATTCTATAGTGATGATGGCAAAGCCTGTATATTGTTATCAAAAGAAAAATCAGATCAAGGACATCATGTTATCTTATTTTACTTGCTATATTGCTTAACTGCTTAGAATCACAAAATAATATTATGAAATGATATGTGACAATTGCTTTCACTGTCCTAAGAATCTTGCATTCCCAAATGTATAACTACCCAAGAATAATCTGATTCAAATTAAGTATTAACTCAGGTCACAAAAGAAAAGACTTACAAAATCCATGTTCATTCGAGTGGCTTGGAGAGTCCAGCGTGAACCCTAGCATAGAACAAAGAGAGCCATTCTTAATTAACTTATTCACAACATTATTTATTAATTCTCTGATCCTTAAAGTATCTTCAGAGGTTGTACAGTGCTGTGATCAAGAGTGGCTTTTCCACTGGTTAATGAGATCATTATGTCCAGCAGATATTTTCTGGTATACAAAGAATTCATGATGAATCTGATGAGGAATCAATACATTTTCCTTGTTCCTTATGACAGAATTTTTATTTTGGGTGGACTGTCCCTTTAAGTGAAATACTGTGCTGAGTTGAGTGTTAAAGAATGTAAAGGATATAGACTGAATAAAAGCTTTTACCTGCTGGTCAAAGAGAGCCCAGAACATGGGCAATGGAATGTAGAGTACCAGCACCCTGAACACCATTTTAATTTCCTGAATGAGCCGCTTCTGTAAAAACACCAAAATCATGATTTAACAAATGCATTTCATTGGTAGATGGAGTAACACAAGGATTTCAACTTGCTAGGTTTGGCTTGTATAGCAATTAAAACATACCGGGTACTTCTCCTCTGCCCAATCCAGCCAGTGACTCTTTTTTGGGCCGTTCTTGGAATTCCTCCATCGATTTCGTATAGCAAACTGGCAAAAACAAAAATAAAAGATGGCCGTTAACCTTCCTTTCATGCTCCAGAAACTTCAGAAACGCATTAAAGAAAGCTGTTGAGCTGTTGATAAGATTAACTTACCCCAATACATTTGCAGACACTAACCAAGATATTTCCCTCCGGAGGACTTTTCTTATATAGTCCACTTCCAGAAATAAACACCACTACATGAACAGGTGCAGAATTAATTAGATGCCTAATAAGTGAAATGGCCATAGGAGTGGTGTAGAAGTAGCATGCTCTTCTCCATAGTGCATTAATAATCAAGTATTGGTTCATACTCTACAAGCACTATCTATCTATATGCAAAGACATAAATCATTTTAAAGTGTCTCCAAATACTTTTTTGAGCCACTATATTTCCAGACAAAGGCTGAATCCCTTCTCTTTCCATACGGGATTCATGCTACACTGAATGGGATTCACTAACGTGCTATCATAACATACTGGGATTTTCAAATAAATGACCAGGAGTTTGTTAAATATACATGCCTACTGAGGACAGTTGGTTTCACAAATACAATCAGTTTAGGATTACCAATTATTCCCAAATTCCTTCCATTATTACACCTAAAATTCCCAGAAAACTGAGGACCCTCACCTAAGGCTATGACCATTAAAATCGCGGGAACTCCAAAGGCAAGGGCGTAGCAGTCTCCTCCAAAGCACTGCACATCACCTATTGAGATTGAGTATAATGAAGATCTAAGGTTTCTCTAATTGACATGATAATGGCACTTTATGACTGCAATACATTTTTATTGCTTTAAAAGATGAATTGTAGCCAGAAGCTTATCTTGATTCTGACCTCTTAGTATTGGTGTGACAATGGTGGACAAGACACTCCCAGCATTGATTGACATGTAAAAGATGGAGAAGAACTTTCGCCTCTCATCTGTCTAAATAAAAAAGGGTTAAAAGAAGTTAGATATTGTAAAGACCCAATAGTTGAGTCAGAAGTTCACTCAAACAAAGTTGAGTGTCTTTTAGCCCATGTCAATTAGATTTAAAATCACATGAGTGTACTCCTAAAACTCAGATTTTATTTATTTCTGCTGTACAGCACGTTGGCTCATTCTCTGATTTTACAGTGCTTTATAAATAAATTACTTTTTGAGATATTAAAGAAGCATTAAAATAAATAGAATTTGACAGGTGTAAATGGCTATTAGCTGATATCATTTTGTGACTTACATTCTCCTCATCAAACTGGTCACCACCAAAAGCTGCGACACATGGTTTGATCCCTCCTGTCCCAAAAGCTATAAGGACCAGACCAAGCACTGACAAAGCTCTATAAGGAAAAAACAAAACTTTTTTTTTTTTCACTGCACCTCTAAAAGGGAAATACTTATTTCACTTGAAACATATTTACTGTATGGTCTCACAGTAGAATGGTACACCTTGACTGGCATAAAAAAAAGCTTACATATGAATAGTGCTGTCCCCTACATCAGGAATGGCACCCACAGACTTGACCACATGACCAATCACATAGACTATTGACAGATAGATGATGGTTCTGTGAATAGAATAAAAAATGCCATTTTCAACATCAACTTTCCCCATTATTCATCAATTGAGTATTACAGCGGCGCTATGCAGTTTTGACAGTTTCTTCGCTTTTTGCTCGCGGGTTTCTCTGTAGAGCTCCCCCTACAGCTTCGGAATAGATATTTGACAACACCCCCGGCCCAAAGTTGCAAGGGTGGTTTTTCCACTCACAGGCGGGGAAGTGAGACGGCCACCATTCAACCCGAAAAAAGTCATATAACCATTCCAATAACTGTTCAGTTAAGGTAAATTAAGCTAAAAAAAAACTGCATAGTTCCACTTTAAGAACAAGACTTACTTGAACTTCCCCAACCATGAGTCAGCTATCAAGGCCCCCAGAAGTGGAGTAAAGTAGCACAGGCCAGAGAAAGCATGGTACACAGCTGTAGACAGATCCTTGTCCCAGCCCAGGTAACGCATGAAATAAAGCGTGAGCACCGCTGCATAAATAAGATGCACATTAATTAATACAAAATTAGAAAATACATTAATACAAAATGCAAGATTTTTTTTCAATTGAATTACCTTTCATTCCATAGTAAGAGAATCTTTCACAGAACTCGTTGACCACAATGAAGCCAATGCTAGTAGGGTAGTTAGTCCCACATAATTTCTGTGCATAAGCAAAGTAGCATTTGATTACAAACAGACATGTCACATTTCCACTGACCTCTGTTGTTATATTTAGTAGCATGACTTGCAATCATTAGATACCTGTATTTGCTGTCTGTGGTAAGTTTTATTGAGTCTTTAGCTAATAGCTTTTTTTTATTATTATTTTTAGCTATGAGTCTAGCTAATAGTTCATATTTTACATGTTTTTCATGTGTAATGCAAAAAATAAATAAATAAAATGCTGTAAACAGTGAAATAACTCACCGGTGAGCGCTGTCCTTTTCCATCGTTCTCTGCATCTTTTTCTAGAGCAGAAAAAAAATAAGATAAAAAGAGAATTAGGTGATAAAAGTGTGGAATTTGGACAAGTCTAATATCAACTCAATAATGTTGATCAAAAACAATTAGAAACTATGCTTACAGGTTTTACCCAAGCCAACAGAAAGGCAATATCATGCAGTGTAACTTATATTTGTTTAAGTATCATTAAGTTGAAAAAGCCATAGTCATGCGCATTCCCACTGCATGCACGTAACACAACATTGGTTTTCCCTCAGACACAACGGTTGCATTCAAAATTGCTAAGTAATCGATTATCTTGACTTGCAGTAGTGTATCATATTTTAGCATTAACATTATCAAATAGGCCTAACTTACTTCGCATGACGCAAAGTTTGTTTAAACTCAAAAATTAACCCTTACAACAGTTTTAAAGATGCATAAATGAATCAGTCCACGCCAATGTCCAAAAACACAGGCACGTCTCGCAGAGACGACTCCAAAATTTGACGTACAGAGAACTACCACATCAAAGACATCTATTAAAAGAATTTGAAAACAGTTTAAGCTTAAAAAAGCCCTCGTTACCCTTTATTTTCCCCATGTCTTCAATGAATCCAAGTGTGTATTTAGACACGCAACATCTAGTGGATTCCTGAGCACGCGTCCAAGTCCGTCCCTCCACATAGAGTAAAAACTCATCCGCCTCACGGTGTTGTTAAAGCGGTTTAACCCTCTTGGGTTAATGTTCTACTTCATGATAGAATCGGTAACTCCGAACCGGGCGGGTCGATATGCCACATGAGACCCAACACATGCATCAGATTATGTGGTTTATGGGGGAGCTTCCCACTCCTAAACTGTTAATATATAAACGAACGCTATAGAAGGCAGCTAATGAAAATATTTTACTTCAGTATAATTAAAATCCCGTGTATTTTCTTCTTTTTCCGACTTTTGTGATGGTTGGGCTGTGGTAAATGTGCCTCAATTAGTAAACTTGTGCTCCCTTCAGTGCAGCTCCCACTTCCCCCTGTAACAGGCGGAGGGCAGACAGGAGTTAAGGGACTAGTGAACAACAACAACTTTAGTTTTGAATGGTTCTTCAGTTAAAAATGTTGACAAAATGACAAATAAGAGTCAGTAGGAAGATAATTCTATTAAAGAGAATCATATTCAGATTATAAAGATAAAAAAATGATCAATCTTTTTTTAAAAAGTCTGAGGTCAGTGAGTTTGTTTTTTAAGAAAGCATTCAGCTTATCAAAAGTGACAGTAAAGAATTTACATTGTTACAAAAAATATATTTCAAATAGGCTAAATGCTGTTCTTTTGAACTTTCGATTCATCAAAAAATCCTGAAAAAATGTAGGCCTATCTCTTTTTCCACAGATATATTAAGCAGCACAACTGTTTCCAACATTATTAATAAGAAATCTTTTTTAAGCACCAAATCCTTTTTTTCTGAAGAATCGTGTGCCACTAAAGACTACGATTCTATGATTTTAAAGACTTTTTAAAATATATTTAAACAGTTAATATATGTAATATATATATTTCACAATATTACAGTTTTTACTGCATTTTTGATCAAATAAATGCAACCTTGGTGTGACTTTATAACATCTGACTGGCATCACAAAAATATCAAAATTACGAAAAAAAAAAGTGTCATGTATGTCATTGAGCAATAAAAAAGAAATGCTACATATTTCAAATGCAAACAACATTTTGCAAAATATGTATAAACTTTTTTACAATTGTATCATAAAAGCATTCAGTGAGGATTTTGGGAAGATCTGATTAAAGCCACATAAAGATAACTGTAAAGATATTTGAGAAGCAGGTTGTTCTGAATAAGGTTGTAAAGTTTAAAGGTCCTCTGGTAGAGAGATAGAGAAAGAGGGGAGAGAAGCAATACACAATTGACTTTCAATAAATGTCTTTTGAGCTAAGGAGACCTTTTTTTCCTAAGGTTAGAAATATACCTAAGCACAACTACAGTGACCAACTTCAAATATGTGTGTGCCCTCTGTAGGAAACACACTGTAATTCCCTCCAAAACAAATGTTTCAAATTGTTCTTAGAACATGGGTGGTTGGGCGTTTCTGCAATTGATTAATGATCTACAACAAAATAGAGAGCGTTTGTGGTAACTAAGAGAATGTTTAATTATTTCAATAGTAATTTCTCACAAGAAATGACATCAAAAGTGGAAAATGTTCAAACAGTTGACGAATGATAGCCATTGACTTAGTAGGAAAAAATACAATGGAAGTAAATTGCTACCGTCAACTGTCTGGTTACAGAGTGGGATTTGAACCGTGGTCTCCAGCGTGGGAGGCGGGTGCTCTTGAGATCAGGGGAGTGAGGTTTACATGCACAGCTCATACTGGCCTACGACAGTTACACCAACATTCCTTAAAATATATTCTTTTGTGTTCAACAGATGAAAGAAACTCACACTGATTTGGAACAACATAAGGGTGAGTAAATGATGATCGAAATCAAAAAGATTTTTTGTGAATTATTCCTTTGATAATTTTTTGCCATTAGCATCATGGGACCAGCTCCAGGGCCTGATACAAACATTTGTTAACCCTCTATTACTCAACCCCAGCCCCTGTTCAGGGAGGGGCAAGAGAAGGAGGAAAGATGTCATTTCTCCTCAATGATTCGAGATCGTTTAGACCATTTTCTCTGAATCACCTCCCCTTAGATCTTGTTTGAGCCTCCTTGAGTTGCATTTCTCTGCAACCTACTCGGATGAGAAGGCGGATCACGTGTGGTGACGCTCCAGTCCTTGGACCGGGGCGGGCCAGGCCCATCAGAGGGTTTAGGAGCGGATCTGGACTCTTTTTCTGGACTCTTTTTCAAACTTTTTCTCTTTCTCCCCGATGTCAGCCACATAAGTTCACCTATAGGTTCTCTCCGTGGCCACCATTTCCACCATCGATGAACCAACTAGTTTGCTTGGTAGCCCAGAGAGCCAGATCTGTGGTCCAGCTCAGCTCTGCCACCGGTTCAGGGGAAAGACGCTGGCCCTGGTCCAGGTTCTTCAGCAGATCAGCCTGGTATGCCTGCAGCACAGCCATTGTGTACAGGGCACCCCCAGCCTGACCCACTGCCACTTGGATGCGACTTGGATGACAGGGTTGGAGACTTCAATATGATGCCTCCCCCACTGAGAGTTAGCTGGCTAGTGTCTCTTCAACGGAAGGCATCATCACATATACATGATCGCGTATTCCTTTTACATTCGCGTAATTAGAATGATGAAAGAAATGAATGCGGGCCGAATATGGTTTCTTCCATGATCTCACAACCTCAGCATGGAGATCCAGGAGAAACGGAAGGCTCACAGGAGCTGGACTGTTATGTCTGGAAAGAAAACACTCGTCCAACCTGCCACAAGTAAGATCTGGTCTCTCTGTGGAACATGCCAAAAGCTCCTCATATGAAGGGCAGGCAGGCTCCCAGCTTCTTCGCCTTCAGCTACATCCTGTTCTTCCTGGCTGGAAGCAGCAGAGCGCTATCTGCTGGTTTGGATGATGCAAGTGATAGCACGTTCTGATCCAGCAATTCGCTCGAGTCTGCAGCTGAAGAGTGAGAAAGATCCATACCTTTCTCAAACTTTTCAGCCAGCTGGACCTGCGATTCCCACAATCACATTCTCCACTTCACCTCTGCGTTCACGGGTCCTGAGCCAAGTGCAGACGCTTATCTCATTTCCCTCGAGAAAAATGTGACAAACGTGAAATGGGCTTCTTCATTGGAATGCTCCTCGCCCAATCACATAATGCAGCAGTCATGTGAATCCTCAGGTCAGATACCTCTTACACAGATACACACACTTCCTGAAACGTTTGGTAGTGGACATTTTGAAAAATACACCTAAACACACTGCAAACAAAAGGATGACGAAGAAGAGGATATAAATGTAATATAAATGTAATAAAAGTGTTTATTTTATTATACATTTTTCTTATAAAATATGAATTCTCACTAAATTTCTTATAAATAAATTCTAATTTATCTTAATTTTCTTATATAAATTATAATTTTCTTATACAATTTGTTTCAAATATTCTTACAAATAAATTATACATTTGCTTATAAAGGTATTTTTAAAATATAAGTACTATGTAAAAACACGTATTTACACAATAAGTGCATTGTATCTAATGATTCATTTAAAGCAGCACTATGCAGTTTTTTTAGCTTCATTTGAACAGCTTCGGAGTCATTGGAATGGTTATATTACATTTTTGGGGTTGAATGGTGGTCGCCTCGCACCCCCCCGAGCACCTGTGAGCCGAAAAACCACACTTGCAACTTTGGGCCGGCGTGATATCAGGTCTCGCGATGTAACGAATTGCTTTACGGCACTGCACACATACACTATCTAAACATTTATTTGCTAGCCTGCTGTATATCATACATACCTCAGTGGACATGGCTCCGTGCGTTCACCGGGTTCTTTGAAAACAAATGCACATGACCAGCGGGAGAAGATGGGAGGGGGGAGAGTCGCCAACGAGTTTTGACGACAGTGTTGTCAAATATCTATTCCGAAGCTGTAGGGGGAGCTCTATAGAGAAACCCGCAAGCAAAAAGCAAGAAAACAGCGAAGAAATCTGCAAAGCTGCATAGTGCTGCTTTAAATGTTAGTACATAGTAGCTGACTCTCCAATTCACCTAGCCTGCATGTCTGCATGAAACCGGATAATGGCATTGGTGTCGTGGGCTGGTAAGCCATCATATGTGTATAGAGAGTAGAGCAAAGGACTCAACACACAGCCTTGTGGAGCTCCTATGCTGAGTGACAGAGTGGAGGAGCGGTAGATGCCCATCCTGACTGACTGTGTCCTGTATCAGGCAGATGTAATAAAAAAATTCCTTGGGGTGGAAAGGCCACTCGTGTCAATCCGCCAGACGCAAAGCTGACTGAAGACAGAAATAAAATGGTGGACGTTTGTACGTGTCCTTCATGTAGTTTTTATGCTTGTATCTGCGTGTGTTTGTCAGGCTTCACTGAGCGCGTGCCGTTATGAGTGGGAAGAGCACCGCACATGAAGTCAATCAATTTGACTTCCAAAGTGTTTCGATTTATCAGCAGGTTCTCCAGTTTTATGTCTTGATGGAAGACGCCACGCTCACAGCAAATGTTAGCAGCGTGAACGACCTGCTGCATAACCTGCCGTGCTGTCCCCTCATCGAGACTTCCTCCTTGGAGCTTCATGAACCGAAACATGTTCATGCAAGGCAAAGGGGGCTCCAAGACCATGGTATAGTGGTCCGGGTCGTCCACCCAGTCCAGCAGTAAAATTATCTGCGGAACGCTGGGGCCCTTATTGGCCATGAATGTCAGGCCGATCTCCATGGGGAGGTGTTTGGGATGGCCAGGCTAACATAAAGAACATATGATGGTTAGATGGACGTGCTTTCCCAGATTAACATGAACATAAGATGTTATAAATAGAAAACAGTAACTGAGAAGCAATGATATAGAGAGCACAGCCTACTCACAACTCTGTTCTGACGTCAACCCAACTTTCATTTCCAACCAAAATCCAATGTCTATACGACGTCGGATGTTGACGTCAGTCTGACGTTGGGTTTTGACATCAACCCAACTTTCGGCACTGAAACCTAGAGTGACCCTCCCCCAATAACTGCTGAGAATAAATAAATAAAATGTGTTTCATGTGAAAATTTACATTCAGTTATTATTATTTTACTATACTCAAAAGTAATTAATATTAATAAAATTATCTGACAACAGAAGGTTACATCAATGTTAGCTCAAGTAGAAATAATTCTTACTAAATCAGGTTACCACTTTTTGCAATGTACTCTATAAATGATAACTTGTGAACCCAAATGTTATAGATAACCTGCTGCAAGTATGCAACATTAAACATTTTAGGACTAGTGAACCCAACTGTTACAGGCATAATATAATAAACTGTTTCACTTTAAGGTACGATATAAACAAAGCATGCTGCAAAAAATGAAATGCAAACATGCCAAGGTTTTAGACTGGTCTTGCAATAACATCTCTATTGCTACATGGTTTTGTGAGGTTTTGAACTGTTTTTTTATTTTATTTTTTAAACTCACTCGTTTACTCTCTGCCTCTTTCTGCAACTTTTTTGCAAAGTAGGGGAGTGCGGGGCACAACCTAACACATTTTGGTTTTGGCTCAATTATTTGAAAAACAATTATTTTTTACACAAGCAACATACACATCTCTGCTACAAATGAACACTTAAAGTTTTTTTCTAGGACCTACCATTTTCGTACAGTTGCACTGAAAGTGACAGAAGTGCAAATGTTACAACTATGCAGGTTTAATTGTAACAGACAGAGGGGTTAGTTGTAACACTTGTGTGTAACAAACATAATTCAGTACTATTTTATCTGTATAGTTTAATATTGTTTGTACATTTGTATAGATAGATATCCATACATCCATCCCTTATCCAGTCATCCTTCTATTATGGATCAATATCATGGATAGAGATATATGAAAGGGCTGCACAGTTTTGCTATAAATGAATAAATAAAATCCTCAAATATTGTAATTGCTATTGAATTATATTTGTGTGTGGCAGCTGCATGCACACCTATTATTATTAATAATAATAATAATAATAATAATAATAAAAACGAGCTCAAAATCACATTTTAAAGGGTTTATTGCACGAAAAACAGGTTTTTTAATATATAAACAAGTGATCAATGCATAGTTAACAAATGTGAAAAAAATCATACTTTGACATTTAAATTTCAGCATTGTTTGTGAAAGTCCAACAAAGTTAAATGTGGCAAAAATAAATAAATAAATAAATACTCAAACCTGAAAAGTTGAGTGGCTCCCTGTTTTCATTTCCTTATTGTTGTACACTTGGCGGCTTAGTTGTAACGCTGTGCTACAACTAACCCCGCTGTGTAAAAAATAGTTTAAGCCTAGCTAACAGTTTCTAGGAGTTGCTGATATGTTTCAAAATGATGCTATGTTTTAGCCAACAAGACAGTGAATAAGGTAATATAAAGTTAAATTTGGTGACGTACACACCTCAGAAACCGAAAAAAAAAAGTATGATGAAAAATTTGTCCAGAATCTTCACGAAATCTTATCAAAACTTTCCACAAATCCACGGGAGACCGTCTTCTGGCAGCGAGAGAAAAAGAGCGGAAACACAACCTGCTTGACCCTGACTAACTATGTAAAAGTAGGCTAGTTAGTTTTTTTTACGTGCTATCACTTGGAAAAAAAACTCAACATGATAAATGTATGAAAGAGTTATGGCTATCAAGCGGTATTTCGTCCAATCTAACACTAGAGGGCATCCTGGGATTTGTATTTGGCTGTGCAATCTGACAAACAGCAAATAACCAGTGTAATGTGACAGCACTGGAAATATCTATTAAAAAAAGAAAAAAATGTCCAGTTTCATTTTTAGATTGTTTCCCTTGTATAACCACCATTTCGCACCAGTCCAACAGTAGAGGAAGAGGAATTTTATCTTGACCTATATGTTATTGAAATGTGTTCGGCTCTGATCAGGGTCAGAAAAGGATCAGATTATTTAAGGAATAATTAAAATTATTACATATTTTAAAGCATTATTTATTGTTTTGTGGTACAATACTTACACATAGAATGTAAGTATTGTGATTTGCTTTTATTTCATTGTTCATTTTTCATTTAATTTCAATTAATTTCATTTAATTTCAGTTCATTTAATTTCATTTCATATTGAAACAAAAGTTGAGTTCTCTCAGAGCAAAGCTTGTTTTGGCTGCTTGCCTCATGCTCACTCTGATCGGCTATTACATCTTCTCAGTCCATGACTCCAGGGTCATTAAAGACCTCATAATGGCCACACTGGCCCTCAGCCCATCTCATGCTGTTTATTTGTCTATACGAAATTACTATATTTAACAATAGAAGAAGCTGCCAAATTCAACAGACATAATTCAAAAACTGTTTGAAATTGTTATTTACTGATGGTTTTATCTTTCTACCTTCATGTGAAATGCTTATTATTTCAAGGAAAGCGATCAGACTTAGTAAAGTGTTACAAAGAGAAACAGTGAACTGTTCGTCATCTGAAAAACATTTGAGAATAACTGGAGATTTCCACAATAACACTGATATACTTTGGAACAATGCATTGTATTGCACGCACACACGCACAAAATTCTTGTACAATCTAAAAAATGCTGGATTATTATGTTTTAACCCAAATGCTGGATTCAGCCTAGTTGGGTCATTTCATTCAAGAAGTTTCTCCTCAGGAAGTTATAAAATATATATAGAGAGAGAAATGTCACCATAGGCTGCCATTCAAATTCAATTGTTGATATCAACAATTGATTTCTTACTAGTTGAAATTCCAATTTCATATATCAGAAATACAATTCTTACTAGTAAATCCTTTATTTTCGATACCAAGAATTAAATTGTCACTAGTTGAAATGTCTATTCTTGATTTCAACAATTGAATTGCTACTAGTAACAATGTTAATTTTTTAATATAAATAATTTGATTTTCAAAATTCGAGATGTTGGTGTCCGTGCCGGAGATGGTGGTGTCCGTGCCAGTGTCTGTTCCGAAGAAGTTGGTGTCCATTCCGGAGAAGGTGGTGTCCATTCTGGAGACATTGGTGTCCATGCCGGAGATGGTGGGTGGTGTCTGTGCCGGAGACGGTGGTGTCCGTGCCGGAGACGTTGGTGTCCGTTCCGGAGACGTTGGTGTCCATTCCGGAGACTTTGGTGTCTGTGCTGGAGACATTGGTGTCCGTGCCATAGACGGTGGTGTTCTTTCCAGAAATGGTGGTGTCCGTGTCAGAGACGTTGGTGTCCGTGCCGGAGACGGTGGGTGGTGTCTGTTCCAGAGACTTTGGTGTCCGTGCCGGAGGCGGTGTTGTCTGTGCTGGAGTTGTTGGTGTCTGTGCCGGAGTCGTTGGTGTCTGTTCTGGAGACGTTGGTGTCCGTGCTGGAGAAGTTGGTTTCTGTGTCGGAGACTTTGGTGTCCATTCCAGAGACGTTGCTGTCCATTCCGGAGATGGTGGTGTCCGTGCCGGAGACGGTGGTGTCTGTGCACTTGTCCGTGCCGGAGACGGTGGTGTCCGTGTACTTGTCCGTGCCGGAGACGTTGGTGTCCTTTCCGTGCCGGAGACGTTGGTGTCCTTTCCGTGCCGGAGACGGTGGTGTCTGTGCACTTGTCCGTGCCGGAGACGGTGGTGTCCTTGTACTTGTCCGTGCCGGAGACGTTGGTGTCCTTTCCGTGCCGGAGACGTTGGTGTCCGTGCCGGAGACGTTGGTGTTCATGCCAGAGACGGTGGTGTCCGTGCCGGAGACGTTGGGTGTCCTTTCCTGAGACGGTGGTGTCCGTGCTGAAGACTTCCAAAGATTTGAATTTTGCCACAATTTTTTCTCTATAGAGTTTTGATATGGCATCTAGTAAATACACAGATTTTCGTCATTTTAGCATGTGTGGAAGTATTTAAAACAAGGGTGTTACAACGGACGGTGCCGGAGTCGTTGGTGTCTGTTCAGGAGACGTTTGTGTCTGTGCCGGAGATGGTGATGTCCGTGCCGAAGACGGTGGTGTCCTTTCCGAAGACAGTGGTGTCTGTGTCAGAGACTTTTGTGTCCGTGCCGGAGACAGTGGTGTCTGTGCCGGACACATTGGTATCCGTTCCGGAGTTGTTGGTATCCGTGCCGGAGTCGTTGGTGTCCGTTCTGGAGACGTTGGTGTCCGTGCCGGAGACGTTGGTGTCCGTTCTGGAGATGTTGGTGTCCGTGCCGGAGACGTGCCAAAGACATTGGTGTCCGTACAGGAGTCGTTGGTGTCTTTTCTGGAGACGTTGGTGTCCGTGCCGGAGAAGATGGTTTCTGAGACGGAGACTTTGGTGGCCGTTCTGGAGACGGTTGTGTCTGTGTCAGAGACTTTGGTGTCCGTGCCGGAGAAGTTGGTGTCCGTTCCGGAGACTTTGCTGTCCATTCCGGAGATGTGGTGTCCATGCCGGAGACGGTGGTGTCCATGCACTTGTCCGTGCCGGAGACATTGGTGTCCATTCTGGAGACTTTGGTGTCCGTACCGGAGACGTTGGTGTCCGTGCCGGAGACGGTGGTGTCCGTGACGGAGACGTTGGTGTTAGTGCCGGAGACGTTGGTGTTAGTGCCGGAGACGTTGGTGTCCGTGCCTGAGACGGTGGTGTCCGTGACGGAGATGGTGGTGTCCGTGACGGAGACTGTGGGTAGTGTCTGTGCCGGAGACTTTGGTATCTTCCAAAGATTGGAATTTTGGTGCAATTTTTTCTCTATAGAGTGTTGATATGGCATGTAGTAAATACACTAAGTTTCGTCATTCTAGCATGTGTGGAAGTATTTAAAACAAGGGTGTTACAAAGGACGGTGGTGTCTGTGCCGGAGACGGTGGGTGGTGTCTGTGCCGGAGACATTGGTGTCTGTGCCAGAGACGGTGGTGTCCTTTCCGGAGACAGTGGTGTCCATGCCGGAGACGGTGATGTCCGTGCTGGAGACGTTGGTGTCCATGCTGGAGACGATGGTATCCATGCCGGAGACGGCGGAGACGTGCCAGATACGTTGGTGTCCGTGCCGGAGACGTTGGTCAGTGGCTTTTAGCCAGTCATAACCTTTGTTAATTTTAATACAATAAAATATATATATGCCACCAGGGACTGATCCTTTTTCTCTGATCTAGGCATTTCTCAGATTTTTAAACTTATGTTGAATCACTTTTAAATAAAAAGCCTGATTTCTTCTGACCCCCACCCTTGTTTTTCAAATATCTTCTCCTCTTTACTGGCTCTGGACAAGAGAATATTTTGCCCCCCAGAGATCCTCTTCAAACACCACACTTAAAAAAAATAAAAATAATGGTTTCCAAGACACTAATGAACATACTCTCCCTCTTCAGGCTGTGGATTAAGTCCAGGGTGAACTGTGAGGAAAGAGTTGGCTGTGGAATGATGGATATCAGATGGACTAGGTTAATAGCCATCTGGAACTTTATAAGTATGATATGATGATCAGAAAATGAAATGATCATTATAATTGACATTGAACAATGACATTAATATTAACATTGAAATGGTGACCCTTGTTACAAGATATCCTGGGCATCAGATTCAGGTACAATGACCTGATCATGGGCGTAGCCATCATTTCAGAAGGGAGGAGGACAGAAATGTCAAGTGTTAGGGCTGGTTCACACAGAACGCGTTTTTGCTTTGAAAAACGATAGACACGGTCAAAAACTGCAAGGTCTCGCGATGCTTCTTTCAAAAATTTTACTTATTTTAACTTGAGGGCCATGTTTTTAGAGCGCTGTGCCTTGGGCGTGATGCCTCAAAAGACGCAAGGCTTGAATGCAATGGTCAAACACATCCGTCTAGCGCTTGTTTACATAGAAAAATATGGGAAAAGTAGCGCAGTGGAATGGAAAAACGCGTTCTGTGTGAACAGCCCCTAATAGATTTTTTGTCTAATTGACAGATTTTATTTTTTCTTATCTCTTGCTTCTAAATGCCTAAGAATACACTGCTGACCAATAACCAATAATTTGAGTTCTATAAAATTATAATAATTAAAATAATATTTCCTGTATTTTCCTAATGACAATTTTATGATTGGTGTATGGAGGCTAAACTTATGTACATCACACTTGTGCATTGTCATCATGGATATAAAACCATATTTTATTACAGAATATTTAAGTTCAGTAATTTCACTTTAATGACAATTCATAGGTAATTTTCATTGTCATTTAAGTGAAATTACTGAACTTAAATATACGAGCTTGATAAAAATGATCATTCTAGAAGAAAATTTCAGATGGCACTTAGAGGCTTTTGCATCTGAACTCTTCATATATTTATTCTAGGAATAACTTGGATGAATAAACTTGGAATAACAATGGATGTTTATTAAATAAAAAGTACTTTTGTTAGCAGACCTAAACTAGTCAACAGATCTCACTTTTCTAGTGCAGTGCTCGGTGCTTAAAGTCACAGATCAAAGTGAGGAGCTCTTATTGTTCAGCTCACACTACACACAATGTCACCATTCATGCATGGATGTCTTTTAAGCCAAAAGCCTCTCATAACCCAAAGCATTGCTGGGTAAGGAGAGGAGGGTGCACTTGCGCCCCAAACCCTGACCCGGTCAGACGTCTTTGATCCCGAAGCCTGTGTTCTTCGCGAGCGTCCTTTGATGGAAAGTATTAACCAACACAATGAAAGTACAGAGGACAGGCTGCAGTAAAGTGGATTAGTTTAATGTGATGACCTTCTCCTGAGGTCAAATTGAGACAAATTTTTAATGCACTGAAACAGCACTTGAAGCCTTTATGATGCAGGGATATGTGATGAAATGATATCATAAAAGCTGGTACAGGTGTCAAGTTATTTCTAGAATAAATATTATAGTTTGCATATTTTGTTAGTCCCTGAAATACTTTTTCGTCTTGGCATAAAAATGAAACCCCTTAACCGGGCAACTGACCTTTTCCCAACTGTTCGATGTCTTCCTAAGATGGGACCAATGCACAATAATACTTGCAAGGGTAATAATGCAAGGGTGCATTATATTGATTAAAAGTGGCAGTAAAGACTTTTACAATATTAAAAAAGATTTTGATTGGAATTCTTTGGAATTTTCTATTCATCACACAATCATGATAAATAATATCATGATTTCCACAAAAATATTACAAATGCAGCTTTGGTGAGCATTTAACATTACACGTGAGCATTCAAAAAAACAGGAAAAAAAGACCTTACCAACCCCAAACTTTGGAAACATGTACCGATACAGTACTGTTGGACAAACTTTTCTGGAATCGTCAGTGTGGTTCCTTTATCATCAGTTGCTAGTCAATTCCACTTTCATGCTATCCTCCTGTTCTTCATGCTTCTGAGATTTACCCTGGGGCTATTTTTCCTCCATCATTTCTCTGAGAGAATAAAGAATTACAAGGCAAGAGAAATTATTTGGATGTGGATCAAATAAATCCTCAACAACATTTTTCTGTAAGGCTGGAATTATATAATTCGCTGCAATGCATATCAGCGTACCAGTCTCCACGATTCGCAGCTATTCAACTAAAATCAATAATTCAAACTATAGGAAGTGCTCAGTATGCATTTAGTTTTTGTTCATTTTCAAAATAGGGTGTCATGCATACAAATTTAGAAATAAATGCTGCTACACAATGTTACACAACTACTTCCGCGATCTAGTTAGTAGCCTAGGCTACATATCGGGAGTTTCCGGTTAGAGCGTTCAGTGCACCTACATACATGAGAATGCAGATTATCACTATGTTTTATGGCTGCCAATTGATTAAAACAATGAATAATGATCTCTGTATTAATTATCTTGAGCCTGCTGAAATGTTCCTATACATATTTGCTTTCCAACTGTGCATTCTGAATAATAAATAGGCTAAATCACTAAGCTGCAGTGTTCGTCTTCTCATTAACAGTTTTTTTTCTCTTTCTGACATTTCATACCTGTTGGGTTTACATTTTTAAATGAAATTGACTATTAAAAGGATTGCTTGTGTGTGCTGGTGTTTTCCAGTCTTTTAAAATAGTTGAATGAATGAGGTGCCTGTAACAATGTTAAATAGGCTAGGCTATTTAATCAATGATGTAAGCTTAGAGGAGAATGACAGTCAACTAGGCTACTTTGAATATTATAGCATTTTGGGCATAAACATGTAAATAGTGAAAAGATTGACATTGAAAAATGACACAGAATGATTCAAATATTTAATCTAAATAAATAAATGCTCATGGTTCGAACTGATGTTATTCATCTGTTCTCATACACTTCAGTGTCGCGGTCACTAGTTTAGACCAGTGGTTGTCAACCTTTTTTGGGCCAGCGCCCCCTATCCATTATCCAGGTCCCTGTAATTTTTGATTACAACAATAATGCCTGACCAGTAAATTACTTGGTGAACAAAGAAAACATTTTGGCATTAGGCATTGGCATTAGTTAATGCCTAAAAATGTAAAAGTTTTACCTTATAAATAGAATTTAGTTTAATTTTAAAATTCGTCGCCGGAGTGAATGGGAACATGATTTATTGAAAATATTTGAAAATATATAAGTGGTTCTTAAGTCAATACTTTTTTAATGGCTTGTCAACTTTCCATTCCTCCGCGCGAAACATATTTTTGAGCACGTGAATGCTGATTCTTGTCAGCGCTGGATTCTAGTCAGTGCTTGAGCGCTGGTCTATGACTGGAAAAATAATAAAGTCGTTGCCAAAGAAACGATACATAGCTTACATGTCGCATTAAACTGGCAGATTGTAGAATGTTTTAGGTAATTATTCTGCAAGTAATTACACGTTTAATCTTGTCTTGCCTGGATCTTTGGTGTAAACTCGTGAACGCCCCCCTTTCAAAGATCTTGCTTCCAACCGCTTCCAACGCCCCAGTTGTTCTCTGTCTGAACCGCCCCCGTTGAGAACCACTGGTTTAGATGAACACTGACACCCTGTGGTGAAATAATGGCATATTTTTAATATCCGCTGCTTTCTTAAATCGGCTTGTTGGATTAAAAACTCATGTTCCGATAAGTTTGGAATATTCTGCTCACAGTAAACATCAGAATATACCTTCTCCTGTCAATAAAAATTGCCAAATTTTTAAATCTTATTGTGGACACTCATTTAGGTGGAGTTTGTTCAACTCATTGACCACAGTATTGAAAGTAAACATAACCGGAAATAAGTGAGGTGTACTATTTCCAAACGGAAGTGCGTCACGAAGCTCAGTGCAAATGGTCCATTAAAGGAACACGCCGACTTTTTGGGACTTTAGCTTATTCACTGTATCCCCCAGAGTTAGATAAGTCCATACATACCCTTTTCATCTGCAGAGTGATTTACTCCAACTCTGAGTGAACTCTCTGCTCCTCAGGTGCTGCGAGCAAATCACTCCGCCCAAGTAGCAGTGCTTCGCCTTCTGAGAATATAGTTCCCAGTATGTATACGGTTAGAAAATGGCTGTCTCTCATGTGACCTTGTTATTTGTACACGCAGTGACTATACAAATCACAACATGTAAATAGGAAAATGTTGGCGTTATTTTGTCACTTATTGAGAGCAGTATGCTAGCTGGAGCCGTTTACCTCCAGTCTTTGTGCTAAGCTAGGCTAGCGGTGGGTGCGTCAGACAGCGTTACGGCACGCACGGAGATGAAAAGGGTATGTAGGCTATGGACTTATCTAACTCTGGGGGATACGGTGAATAAGCTAAAGTCCCAAAAAGTCGGCGCGTTCCTTTAAGGCAGTTAACAGAGTGCAATGCCCTCTTAAGGTGATGATACACAGGGCAACTTTTTGAGCAATCTTGCTGGGCAATGTTGCCGTCAACGGGCAACCAGATGAGACACAGGGTCCATGACTGATCTAAATTATCCAGACAGAAATGTACTGCCAATTTTCAATAGGAAAATGCCCAAGTAACAATCGATCGGCAAGATTGCCCAGCAACATTGCTCAAAAAGTTGCCCTGTGTATCATCACCTTTACAGTACACATCCACAAAATACCTAAACCTATACAAATGAACAGATATATATCTGTGTTATGACAAGCTCATGGTGATATTATTACTTTTTGCTACTGCATTTTAATGAACATGCTCACTTTGCACTTTTTCCACACTTATTTCTTAAATTCAAAAGAGTGCGCTAGAGAGCTTCTGAAACAATACCTGCTCCACAAGGAGCAGACGGAAGAAGAGACTAAACAAACCCAGTAAACAGAAAAGTTAAGATGCTTTATTGAAAATGTACAAAAGCTATACATATGCTGAGTTCTGCAAATGGCATCACAAAATACCAACCAACGCTGATAGTTTAGACTTTCAGAATCGCTCTGTCCTTGGTGGGAATTTCTTGAAACGGTCCTAAATCAAATGCAAAAGTCATTTTAGTATGTGCCTGTGGTTTATCACAAGCTCAAGAGGGTGATGGACCTGTTAATTGGGATGCGATGTCCACTGAGAGCATACAGAGTACTTGCATATTCCTTTAAAGACATCTCAAATGGACGCACGGGTTGCAGTCCTTGGACGCAATGCTGCCCTTCAACATCACACAGCCAGATGAGAAGCAACTACAGAGATCTGAAACTCCTGGAGCATGCTTTGAGGGAATCTGTCAATGCAGATGAAATTGACCAGCTCCGAAGAAATGTGCAGACATTTATGTCCATCAGTTTCTTATAATTACCCTAAGGAGTGACAAGGGGGTACATCAGAGCATTGAGCACATTATGAAGAAGCATGTGCAGTTAATATTCAGTACACATAATTTAAAGCATGAAGGATATGGAATAACTATAAACAAAACAGCAAAATGCAATAAAAATATCCATAACTCTATTAGTTTAGCTACATACCAGATTACATAGCATTATATGAGTTTAAATCTTATTACTTCTTTTATGTGAGGCACTTAGTGAATTTCAGTGCACTGTTGAGAAAGGGAAAATCAGACTTATACAAGTCCAATAACCATTACCCTGATGTACACTAATAAGCATTAACAAACAAACTTACATAAAACATATATGGCTTTGTGAAACATCATCTTGAGGTTTTTGCCAGCCTGGTTGCATACAACAGTTGTGTTAGCAAATGTCTGATAATGTAATTGACAGTGTCCACCTGAATGCTGCAAGTTTAACTTTTGCAAGATACTGTACTTCAGTGCCTTTGCTCATGAAATAATGCATAAACATGTTTTTCTCCCCTTTAGAGAACAAATTAGTGTTCATTTTTATTCTTTGTCACTTTATTGTTCAATGTCTTTACATTTAAAGAACATTAAAAGCCACCCCTGATTTTTGAATAAATTCTTTAATTCTCAAGCCATCATGTTTAAGAATTTGCTTTCCTCTGCAAGGGCCGTTAACATTGAGCTCATGTCACCAATGGCCATGTTGCCAATACCTGCCGGTATCGAGGCTAAAGTAACAGAGTTGCGAGGGGTGGTGAGCCGTGAGGAATTCTGCGAAAGACTCTGCAGAATGCCCGGACTTAATGTGCCGGACATTAGGCTTGAATGGTCTCCATCATCCAAAATGGCATCGAAGTCTATTTGAGTGTGTTCAAGGGTTTGAGTGGAGTCCACTGTGCTGGTGACCTGATTAACCCCAGGAGACGCCATTGTAGACACTGAAGCAACAGGGGCTTGGTTTGCACACGGGGACATGGGTGAACCGTAATCCACACTGGGGTCCAACATATGGATCTCTCCTGAATAATACACAGTGCCATTCCCATTGCTGTGTTGACCAAAGTCACCTGGTCTCTTTGGGATAGCTTCTGAGGAGTTGACGTTAGACAGGGAGCAACCATTCTGTTGAACCATACCTGACCCTGAGTGTTGCCTATTCAAAGGTTTGGGCTCGGATGGAGGTCTGGGCTGTATCAGTCCTCTGCCTGCATTTTGACCGGCAGTCTGAGTAAGAGGAACATAACTTTGCTGGTTGGCGTTATTCATATGTGTAAAGTTTGATCTGAAATTCTGCATCTGTTGGTTTTGCACCGCTCTTCCATTGGGCGGACCCATGCTGTTGCATGTTAGGTGCTGACTGGAGTTGAAATTGAGGTCCTGCCGATATACCGGTTGAGGGTTTACTTGCTCGCCGAGATTCTGACATGGATTGGTAATAGACTGCCGACACAGCTGGACAGAGTTCATCCTCTGGATGGTCCTCTGTGGATAACCCTGTTGCATGCTAGCCAGATTCTGGCTCATTGATACAATCTGTTGATTAGAGCCAAAGCCCTGGTAAGGACCAAAATTCTGCTTCTGCTGAACCACTGCCAAGTTCCCTCTGAGTTGTTGCTGCTTTGGAAGCCTTGCATTTGTTTCTACAGAACCAGAACTGACCTCGTTCCATTGCACAGGCATGTTGTTCTTGTTCATGTCTTGCGTATTGGCCATTTGCTCTGGATGTGAGCAAATAGGCTCTACATGGCTTCCATTGTTGCTTGTCATGCTAATTCGCCGTTGCCCGTAGAACTGTTGTTGTTGAGAGGTCATATTACCATGGAAGTCTAGTGCATGACCACCATTGAAAGAAATCCCTGGGTCCTGATTTGAGCTACCATTCTGGGACCTGAGGTACTGTACCATGTCATCCGGAAGCACCAAATCATCCTCTTGCTGATCACCTCCATCACTGGCCATATTCTCCATTAAAACGTTCTCTGAAATACTAGGAGGCCTTTGGCTGAAGGGATGACGGTGCAAGCTGCCATCAGAACAAGCGTTGCTCGGCAAGTTGAAAGCACGTCGATCTAATGCAGGCAGACGAGAAAAGTTCATGTTGCTGATGCTGTTGAATCGCTGAACCCTTGGCAAGGAGAGCGGGTCGAAAGTTGTTCGACGAACAGGATCACTTGCTCGTCGCAGAAGATTAGCCTGAACTTCATGAGGCATCATGCCAGGGGCACTGTAGCCGGTGTCACTGCAGCGTCTTGAGTTGACTACACCTTGGGAATGGTGTAAATGTGTTGAACTTTCTTGCGAGTCATTGTACAGGGCCATTCTAGTTCTAAGACTCATGCGATCCATGTTCGGTAGAGGTGTCGGTGGCGCACCCCCTGTGGCTGCAGCGTATTTCGCCTTGAGACGGTAGTGTTGTGCCGGCGTGAGATTTAGTAAACTTGGGAGTCCACCTGCACCGCCGCAGTGGCTAGCTTCACTGGAGCGCCGCGACATATCTGTGGAGATGGGGTCATAGGAATCTGCTGAGCTGATGTTGTTGTTGCGGATTCCAAATTGCGAAGTCTCGCTAGAGCGACGACTGGAGTAGCAGGGTGAAATACCAGAGGACCGACGACTTAGCGTGTATGCTGAGCTCATCGTGCTGGTGGAGCTGTCTCTGCGCTCATGCAGCTGATTTAGGATTGTCATCTCATACGAAGACAAATCTCCTGAACGTTGGGTTGGAGGTCCAGGCATGGTGCCCATATTTGAAGTCTCCAGCAATGAGTCTAAAAAACAGAGTAATGAGAGTAATGTTACTTTCTCACAAAGCATGAGAATGCAAACATGGAACTCAATTTCCAAAGTAATAAAATCACCCATTTTTTGGCTGCAGTACTCACCAATAGTGGGTATTGGAGGCAGCTTGGTATTTCGGACTTGAGGTGAAGCATTCGCCCAGGAGCAGGAGTCTCTTACAGTTTTTAGTTTTTCCTTCTTAATGTGATCAAGATGTAGTAGTCCTCCCCTGTTTTTACGCAGCTGAAGACCTACTCCTGCAGAAGAACCCGGAGAACCGGTAGAATCTACTACAGGCATGTCATCTAAAGCATTCAGGTCCCCCAAACTGCCTCCACTGTGCATGGCCATCTCTACTCCACTGTCATTGTTGGTGGCACTG
Organism: Squalius cephalus; assembly: GCF_949319135.1. NCBI lineage: Eukaryota > Metazoa > Chordata > Actinopteri > Cypriniformes > Leuciscidae > Squalius > Squalius cephalus. The sequence continues at coordinate 11,308,324 of NC_137130.1, forward strand.
CCAAGTGGCGATGGCTCACTGCTACATGATGACTGACCACCAGGGCTGGACTGGTACATCTACAGAGGGACAGTAATAAGCAAAGGTCAGTTCCACAGTTCCATTTAATCACATAATCAGTGACATTTGTGGAATTAAGGAAAAAATGGTCATGTGAAATGGAAACATTCAGGTGTTTGCTGCCTCGTATTGATTATCCGGTTAATGAAATCCTGAAATAAAACTAATACTGTTATGTATTTGTATTAGCATTAAGATTAGTTCTTCATTAATGTTAGATACAAACTTGTGTAAGGGCAAGTTCCTTTTGGTTTCTCCTTGTGAAATGTACAGCTTATTTGCATATAAGGGAACATGTTTAAATATTTTATAAATAAACTGAATTGATAGTTCTTTAATAGTTCTACAGAGAATAAACTTTTTACACTAAAAGCAGGATGTGATACGGGCAAAAGTGTTGGCCTCTCACGCAATGAAGTTAACATCAAATCACTTCTTTTACAACTTTTATTTAGTTTCGGTTACAAAGATTTTCACAGTACAACTAAATCAAACATTACTGAAGTTTTTTTTTTTTTTTTTTAAGTATTGACTTTACCATGCATTAAAAAGAGATTTCTCCAGTGCTCACCTTAGTACAGTCTGTCCATTATTTTCAAAGAGAAGCAAATTAGTTAAGAAGAAAGGACAGTGTTAGTATATTAGTAGAGGAAATGGTAGTACATTAGTTTGAATTCTGCATTAAGAGCATTCCACATAGTACACGATAAACAGCAAGCTCTGCACATGCTGCATCTCTGCATGAGATGATTACTGTAAATACTGCATATCTTACATGCAAAAAACTAATATCTTAGTCAACAAAAATAAGTAGTTATAGCATTTATCCCTCCATAAAATAGATTAGACACAATCTTACATTTTAAATAGCAGCAGCATGGAGCAGCAACAATGGCCATTGTTTTCTCTTCCGTGTTATTTGACCAGATAAAAGCTAAATAATTAATTGATTGTACTGGTTGTGAATAACATCACCTTCGATTGTTCAATAACATACCACAGTAATGAATCTTGTACTGCCTCTCTCCCAATGGAAAATTATCTGGGAACTTGTGCTTACCATGCACCGTGTAAAACTGCTTTTAGTCAAGAACTTTGACAGAACCTCTCATCAGTGTAATGTAATTTGTTAAGAACGAAACTGACTATTCTTACCACTGTGTTTTCCGTCTTGATAGACTTGACATTTTGGCAATCCTCCACTCCTCGGGTGGTGCTGTTGGCCTCCCCTAACCCGTCTGCTCTTCCCCTTGCATGCTTTGTGTGGGCCTCATTTTCTCCATTCCCTTTAGGGGGATGAGGTTTAGGTGGCACATCACCACGCTGCTTCTTAGTGACATGTGCTTCTGGACCATGAACGGTCTTCACGTGTTTCCTGAGAGAACTGGGGTCTGTATAGCGTTTTGTGCAACCTGGGATCTTACACACATATGGTTTCTGCAAAGGAGTGACAGATAGCTTTCAGAGTGCAATCAAATCTGACTTAAATCAAATCTCTTGGTCTCAATGAGATGGGAAACAAGATGCACATAATGAAACCTATGTTGAATGCTCAAACCTCATTTGAGTGTGTGCGGTTCTGGTGCTTGGCTCGGTCTGAAGCATTGGAAAACGCCTTGTTGCAACCCTCATGCTCGCATACATAAGGTTTCTCGCCTGTGTGGGACCTCAAGTGAGTTTTGAGGTTTTCCAGTCGAGAGTAAGCTTTCGAACAACCTTCAAACTAGACAGAGAGAGTAAGAGAAAGAGAAAAGCAAGTCATTACATCAGCCCTCTTCAGTCTGAACCCAAAATCAAACAGCTTTATGAGTGAATCTCATAAAACCTGTCAAGAACATGTCTGGGTTATATTGCACCCCTAAATCAAAAATAAAATAAGAAATTATACTTTTCTTAAAATACATTGTAGTTTATTGGACAATGAAACATATTTGCTATAAAATTATCATTACCATAATGAAACAATTTGTTTTTGTTAAAATGTGACCTGGATATGTTTTCAAGAGATTCACCCTCAAAGAAACATTTTTTATTGTGATAGCTTTGATAATTTTGCTTGTTCAGACCATGTCATCCTCAGTTATTATGATAAATCTACTGGGTTTTATATATATATAAAATTTGACTCAAGTTTCCACACACCTTCAGTGTATATGTGTGTGTGTGTGTGTGTGTGTGTGTATATATATATATACACATACACACACATACATACATACATACATACATACATACATACACTTACACTGAAGGTGTGTGGAAATTTCAGTCAAATTTAATAAAGAACCATGGCACCTTCCTCTCCTCAGACTTTAATTATGTCTCCAACCTGTCAATCAGCACGCTCAGAAGTTCACTTTTAATAGGATCTCAAGCCACTAAAATTGGCTGGAAACGCAAAACAGCAGAGCAGAGTGCCTTCATGATGTTTTAGGAAAATAAAAGTAGCCAAGATGAAAAAGTGTCCTGTTTAAAATCATATGTTTTGCTGAAATAAGAAACAAGACTATTTCTGTAAAGCAATAGCTTGCTCTACTCGTGAGTCCAGAAATCGATGTGTGTATTCTTGCAATTAAAGGTAAAGGCAGTATATAGTTTTTTAAATAGTGAGGGGGATGTAGTAAGTGTGGTTACACTTTATTTCGATAGTCCACTTTAGACATTCTCCTAACTATAAGTAACTTTGCAACTATGTGTCAACCAATTCTCATTAATTTGCAACTACATGTCAACTAACTCTCTTTAGAGTATTAATAGACTGTTAGTTTAGAATTAGGGTTAAGGTTAGTACAATAAGTTGACAAGTACTTATAGTCAGTAGAATGTCTGTTGGGGACCATCAATGAAATGAAGGCCCGGTGAGCAGTGGTGCATCACTTACTGTGCACTTATGGGGCTTCTCCCCAGTGTGTCGACGCATGTGAACCACAAGCATGTACTGGGCCTTAAAAGGCTTCTCTTCTCGCGAGCACTCCTCCCATCGGCACACAAACTCCTTCTTCTCTCCATGGATGTGGTCATTGTTGATATGCTGCAGGTAGAGAAAAGTGACAACATGAATGTCAACAATGGCCTTAATTCCTTAACTCTGCAATAAACGGCTGATGATATATATTTCTGTTAAGACAACTCTCTGAGAGCTTGTCATGGTAATGGATATGACAACGTTAATATATTTGGTATTGGCGGAATAGATCTGCTAAATGTGTTTTTGCTGAATAACATTAAATAATAATAATAAAAAAAAAAACATACTGACCCCAAACTTTTGAACGGTGTGTATATGTACACATATAAAATGAAAAAAAAAAAAATACAAATAACTGCATTCTGTGTAGCTTGAACAGTACTAGCTTTGTATTCTTCTAACAGCATCTAACCTATCCTAACCCTGAATGAAGTTCTTCAGGGAAGGATTGCATGAAATAAAATCAAACCATGCCATTATTTTGTTTCTTGAAGTGTATAATTTAGATCGCAAGCAGAGAGCACAGACTATAGCCTTAGGACTAAAAAGGGTGTGTAGGAAGGAAGTCCAGGCTCTCAGTTTTGCTCTGGTCTCTAAACATTCCTTTGTTTCCACTTCTGATTCCTCTTCCTTGTCTTCTCTGGCTGTAATTATACCTTACACTTGGTCTCGCTTTTCAAAACCATTTTATCATATTTCTTTGAAATCCGAATAATGACGGACAGCAATCTTGTAATCCCCAACAACAATTCACTTGCAACTACTTAAGACCATATGTTTATTTGTGCCTTTATATTAGACTAGTGTGGGTTTTAGAAAAAAAAAAACAAAAAAAACATACACACACACTAGGCTCAGCTTAGACTGGTTTGGGCTTGTTCTGGAATTAGAGAATGGCAGGAACCTAATTCCACTGATCCAGAACCCCAGAGAATTCCTAAGCTCCAGGTCCAGGTCTCATGAGGAGCCAGACTGGCTCGGTGTGTTCCCGTCTAAGTAGTGAGTCTGACTCTGGGCCCAAGTGTATCTGTCACATCGTGGCTTTCAGATTGTTAATAACGCCCAGCAGAGGGGCTGAGGTGTCAGAGGTGGAAAGGGCCACTCCAGAGCTGCTGGTATGATGACGGATTTACTATATGGCCTCAGGGAAGTTTAAAGGTCAGAGGGTGCACAGAGACAGGAGCCATACATACGAGAGCATGTGTGTGTAAGTGAATGTGTTCTGCACCTCTGCGGGTATCAACATGCTCATTAACCTTACACGTGTCAGTGACAGGAAAGGATCAGTTACAGCTCTGGCTGTAGTGTTTATAATTATTTACAGTTGTTTCTGCTTTAAAAAGGCTGATAAGATGTTTGCAATTTGTGTTTGTTTTGGTTAGTCACAATGACCATTACAAGAAAATAGCTCTGTTCCAAAACTTAGTAAGTGGTCTAGCTTGACAGTATTTTAAGGCATCATATGCACACCCCTAACATGAAGGCTCTTTTTTTTTTTATTAATTAAGATGCTTTAGAAGATTATTAACCGTGATAGTAAAGACATTATACAATTTTACAAAAGAGTTGTATTTAAATTAATTGCTGTTCTTTTGACTTTTCTTTTCATCAAATAATCCTTTAAAAAATATCTGGGTCAATGACGTGACGGGTCATTTTATAATAATAAAAAAACAAATATATAACATCCGAAGTATGTAAGGTAGTACAACTTGATCTCTTTTACTGAATCCAAAAGGTTTTAATTATATTGTACTACATATAAAGGTATTTTAAAGATTTTGAAGTGTCAAAAGGTCATTCGGTAAAACCGATATAGTAAATATTTAAATGGAATAATATTGTTTTTAATAACTAAAGGAACTACAATATACAAATATAAAGCAGATAAGGCTCTTTTTTTTACATTTCCCCTTTTCTCCTTTCCCTGTGCAATGTTTTACTTGAATATGTTGGAGTGTTTAGAATAGTCCAATAAATTATTACATTTATGAGATCAGTGACAATTTTTTTTTATATTTCTTCTGTGGTACACACTATATACTATCTCAACATCAATGTCAAATCAATTTTTAACTTTCAAATCAGTGGTTAAACCGAATGACTTTTTTGGTGACATTTTTTCCATCTTGTAAAAAATGACAAAAAACAGTGTTAATTGATTGTACAAACCACAAAATCTTTTTGTTAACACCTAGGTAAACTAAAAAAAAGTTTCAAATATAGTTATATCTCCATTCTATTTTTTTTTTACACTTTTAAAAACCTTATTCGTCAATGACCCATCTATAAAAAGCCCTGACACCAAGAATCAGGGTTCCAAAGGTCTTGAGAAACCTGGAAATTTCAAGTTTATAATATGTACTACTGTTTAAAAGTTTGGGATCAGTAAGTTTTTTTTTGTTGTTGTTGAAAAAAATGAACACTTTTATTCTGCAATGATGCATTAAATTGATTAAAAGTGAGAGTAATCCTAAAAAAAAAAAAAAACCCTTGGTTTCCACTAAAATATTAATATATATAATATTTTTTTGAGCAGCAAATCAGCATATTAGAATGATTTCTGACGGATCATGTTACACTGAAGACTAGAGTAATGATGCTGAAAATGGAATAAAGTATTCAAAGGAATAAATTACAATACATTACATAAGACACTTATGAAAAAACATTAAAAAAACACTTAAAAAAACATTAAAAATCTTCTCAATTGATAGTGAAACTAATGAAGTTCCATAACAGTTAGGATGCTGCTACAGAATGTAGGCAGGAGACAGAAAAGGCAGCTCACTAGGTTTTGAAAAAGAGCCCTTGTGCTGTGGACATTAATAGTGCTTAAGAGTTAGAATACATTTCAAAATCCAAGGAGTTTAATAGAACAGTGTGACTAACATGAACTAGCTGGTCCTGGGTGTCATACTCTTTGGAACATCCTTCCCAGTGGCAGTTGGTCTCATACACAGCCTCAGGTTCTTGCTTGCATTCGTCTTTATCAAGTTCCTCCCGTAACTCCATATGATCCTGCTGAGGAGACAACACTGGTAAACTTTATTTGTATACTTTATTTTATTAAACCTATCATACGTCAGTCAAGAGAAAATGTTGCTGCTCAGTGTTTGCTTTTTAGCTTGAGAGACTGAATGTTATATATAGTTGATATATTGTAAAAGCAAAGAGCTATAAGCTATAAGCCATTGACTGATATGGATAGTGTAGCTTTGATTATTTGGTCTTGGAAGAATTTGATGAGAACTGTTTGAGTTCATATTGTGATCTGATTCCAGACTTTGTTATCATGGGAAATCCAGGCAAAGCCTGTGATATGCTTGTCTGATACTCTAGAAGAGACATGATAAGTTAATAGGCTGTTTTTCCTCAGAAGAAAAATATGACAAGCAGGGTACCTAAGGACCCATTTGGTCTCACTGTGGTCTAGAAAAAAAAGAAGAAGAGATATTAAAGAGATCTCATTAGTATTTTATATTTCTTATGGGAACTGATCCAGGTCTTGAGTTATTGAGAATCAGATGGGAACTATTGTTGGTGGTCGTGTCGATTTTGCAATCCTCGTTTCTCTTAAGGTTTGGGAATGTTAAGAATGCTTTTGAGATTTAATGAAGTTTAAAGCTAAATGGTTCGAAACCTCTATAATGTGGTGAGAGAACGGAATGCTTCATGGCCACATCTAATGTCACCTCCCACATGCTAATTTGTGTGATATCCAGTCAAAAGTCAAGGGTATGTCTACCAGCGAGTGCTATGTTGTTAAGAGCACTAAAGCAACAACTGATAATGGTTCCTTTGAAACTATCCAGAGTTTGGTTTCTTTCATTCCAAGTGTTGAAACCTCAAATATGAAGGGTTTTGAAAGAGGTCCATGCTGACTACAGCATGTTTATATTTGGCCCACTATTGTGTGCTCATCAATTCACATCTGCACTGATCACACTCCACACCCCTCCTCATGTATCTTACCAGCACACTGTCACAGAACTGGAAATGAGCAGAGAATTCCTCAAAAGAGTAAGATACAAGAAAGACTTAAAAGAGGTGAGCAGAGATGAACAGAGAGATACATATAAAGCGGTCTGAGCCATTTTTGTGAAGTGGATCAATAATTTATTGAAAAGATTAGAAAAAAAGGAAGATTTGTTCATGGATGTTTTTTTACTTAAATTTAGGGCTGTTTGTCACACAAAGCCATTGTTTAGCTTCAGAAGACTTGGAATATAGAGCAAAAATCATATGGACTATTTAATGAAACTTTAATAGTTATTTTGAGTCCATTTTGAAGCTTAAGATGACCTAAAGTGATAATGAACATGATCCCACAAACCTGAGAACCAGGTGAGATGGGGTGGGGTCCATCTGCTTCAGTCTTCACCTTTGACCTCTTGAATATCATAGGGTTGACAGTGCTGCTGACAGCAGGATCTCCACCAGCATTCTGCAAGAGAGCAAGAAAAGAGTCATTGGAGACACCATGTCGACGGTTTGGCTTCTGGCATGAGTGGTGATTTCACGCCTACAAAGGCACCATGCTCCAGATGCCATATTTCACAAAGCAACTTGCCGCAGAGACTAAACAGTTTAGACTGCACTATGAGCATCTGTCAGATGGAAATATGAAAAGGAAGAAATTATTACGCCCAGAGAGCGACTACAGACTTTGATCCTCAGATGGATTCATAATTCAACAGACAGTCTCTGTGAACATGCAGGCTCTCCGTTGAAGTGGGGGTGCCTTTTCTTCCAACCACTATAGTATGGCAGAGGCCCATGTTTCCTATTAACTCAATAACCCTGACACGGTTTGCTCAAAAGTGAGGGAAATGTGTTTCTCATAACTATAGTGTGTGTATGTGGTTTGGAGATCAGCAATAAAGCTGGAAGGAAAACTGATTTGGTGAGTTTCTGGATAGTGTGAGAGGAGGTTAGAGGAAGTTTATATTCTGGATGGCCACAGTGTTTACATGGGAGTGGATCCTTGGATCCTTGGTTGATGAGCATTACACAGCCTTCTATAGAAGCTGATGAATGAAAAAATGGGGATGAATGAAAAGATTAGTTCAGATTAGCCTGAATTCCCTGGTTTGTTTATGTTGGGTAGTGATGGTGTACCGCTATAGCAATGCTATTCACCTTTGCCATTATTTAACGCTTAAAGTTAATCTTCAAACACTAACAATTAAATCTTAGATGCCAAAATGAATATCCATTTTTCATGCAGTACATTATAATATTGTGATCCCTTAATTCACTTGTAGCGTTTGATGATTTATTTTTGTTGTTAGTTAATGTTTTTAATTTACTTAAAAACAACAGCATAGAATTTCAACATCTGCAATTATTGATTATTGGCCATAATATGAACGCAATGTTTGGCCTATCTGTATCGGAAATAATTATTTATTGGTGCATCCCTTAAACTATGCACTACTGTTCAAAAGTTTGGGGTCAGTCGGATTTTTAAAATATTTTTTAATACAAGTCTCTTATGCTCACCAAGGTGGCATTTATTTGATCAAAAATAGTCAAAACAGCAATATTGGGAAATATTACAATTTAAATCTATTTTAAAATCTAATTAATTCCTGTGATGGCAAAGCTAAATTGGCAGCAGCCAGTTTTCAGTAACATGATCCTTCAGAAATCATTCTAATATGCCCGATTTGCTGCTCAAGAAACATTTCTTCTTATTATCAATGTTGAACAGTCTTGTTGCTTAATATTTGTGTGTAAACTGTGATTTTTTTTTTTTTCAGGATTACGGTAACTTTTAATCAATTTAATGCTTCCTTGCTAAAACAAAAGTATTTCTTTCTTTCAAAAAACAAACAAAAAAAACTTACTGACCCCAAACTTTTGAATAGTAGAGCATATTATAAACATGAAATTTCCAGGTTTCTCAAGTCAAGACCTTTGGAAGCCTGAAAACGCGTATGGAAACCTCTGTAAAATCACCTGGCTGGACTCTGTGTTGGTGTCGGCGCTGTTGTTGTTGGTCAGTGCGGCAGCTGCCACCAGCGTCTGCTGCCTGGAACTGAGGGAAGGAGAAGGCTGTAGGAGGGGGGGAGTGTGTCCAAATGCATTCAGACTTCTCTGTTGGGACAGCAGCTGGTGGTATGCAACTGGTGTGATAGGATGTGGGAATGTGAAGGACGGACTGAGATGTGAGAAAAAGGAATTAGTCACATTTAGTGTGAGTTCAAACAATGGGCAACCTGCAAAAACATTTACAAGGAGAAATCAACACAGATGGGGGAATGGTCATTCCTGTACCTGATGGCCCCGACGGAGAGGTGGCCGTAAGAGCTGCTGGCAGCCGAGCTGGAGCGGGAGTTATTGATGTAGGCCACCAGAGAGTTGGGCGAGGTGCGGATCATGGTCTGCAGGTCGATGCTGGCATCCGAGACTGGAGAGATGGACAGCGCTCGCTTCCTGCTCACCCTCGGCGTCAGTCTGGGACTGGGGAAACGGGACACTGGAGAGAAAAGACACTTTTTTCACTCTCACCTTAAAGAGATCCGTTCAGTTCTCTTTATCTCCAGAATCACTCCTATGTTGGCTTGCATACAACTCACTATGAATAATTTAACAGTCTAATCATACCAATCTCACCCAATGAGGTGTTCTGCAGAATGCCAAACAGATGCTATTTAACAACATTGATCAGAGAGTAAAATTAGGCAAACAAGCAAGCAAATAATGTTTGGAATGCTGAACAGTCTATATTTAACTTAGAGGAGGAGATTTGAGTAAGATTATTTAGGAGTGCCTTTCCATTGATAATTATCTCCAAGAATATATATATCTGTTTATGTTAATCATCTTCAAAAAATAGCAAAGTTAGATTTGTTTACAATTCCGTACAAAGTTTGGGGTTGGTAAGATAAAATATATATAATTTATTTACTATTTATTTTACTATTGTGAAGTATTATTTCAACAACAATAATAATAATACAAAAAATACTTTACTAAATTAATGTAAATTATTCCTGTGATGGCAAAGCTGAATTTTCAGCATCATTACTCCAAGTCTTCAGTGTCACGTGATCCTTCAGAAATCATTATAATATGCTGATTTGGAGCTCAGGAAACATTTCTTAGTATTATTAATGTCACAAGCAGTTGTTCTGCTTAATATTCTTGTGGAAACTGATGAAAAAGACCAGAACTTACAGTATTTTTTTATATATATTCTGTACTGTACTTTACAGTCTCCCTTACTGAATAAAAGTATTCATTTCCTTAGAAAAAAATATTTCCCAAAAAAATGTAAACAAAAGTGCAAATGCTGATGTCAAAAGTTATGTAACAAGCATATCCACATTCACACTTGATAATTATAAGGGCAAAAAAGGGTGGAAAATTACAAAAGTACCCTTCCACAAAATGTGAAAACTGTATAATTTGCATTTCCATTTGCATTCCAATTGCTGAGTGAGTGTTGACTTAAAGGCCACGTTTCTATGTGCATGTGCTCTGAACTGTAGTAAACAGGTGCTGTGCATTAAGCTCTGGTGTAAGCGGACAGAGAACAGCAGTCGGGCACGGAGGTTTTTTTGCCTTCCAGGGGGGCATCAGCAAAGGTGCTACAACAGGAAACATGTAATGGGTCCATTAAACTACACACAAACATGAGCACCTCACAAAAAACCTTCAACTGACATTTCAAACAGACGCCTGTCAAACTCTCACAAATCCACAGCCTCCAACCAGTTAATTACTCCCCTGCCATTCTTTAAGCAACAGTTTTGATGTGCACTGCAAACAGCAACTATTATTGTTACGCTAAATATAAAACAATGAGTTTTTACATTTGATCCCTGAATGTTTAATTTAAAGGTAAAGTGTGTCATTCTGCACCATTACATCAAACGTAAATTTTATAATTTTAATATATTAGGGAAATTTCACAATTGTAGATAATTCAACAAAAACTAATACTAACTAATGTAAGAAAATGGTCCTCAAAACAATTACATATGACAAATTAACAGTCAGCAATACAATAAAAAAAAACTAATTACAAACAAAATGGACAAATAAATACAACTGAACGAAAATACAAATTAAATAAACAGTTTTTTAAGTTTTTCAGGAAGATGTACTAACAGTGGTATTAAGACAAGTAAATAGCCTACAACAAAAAAAAGTAATAATCAATTGAAAAACAACACTGCATTGAACACTGCATAGTCTTACTGTACACATTAAATATAGATTAATCCTTATTAAAGCTACACAAGTTATTCAGTCCTTTGACATTTGTTTTTTGATTATCATTAATGACAGACTGCTACAGGGTTTATTAGGCTGCTGTCACTTTAAGAGCTAATGCACGGATCCAATATACAGTACTGTTACACAAGTGTTTTCTTTTTTTAACTGTGTACGTTTACATCAGACAAAACCCACTGTTTACGTGAATACTCTCCAAATAGGCATTTTGACATTTTTGTGTTTATGTGGGTATCCGAAGTACATTTGCTGATTCGTGTTTAGCTCCCATCTAGCGGTGAAATTGTATATGACTACTAACTGAACATTACTTTCTAGCCCCTCCCATTCCGAGGGCGTATTAACTCCTACGGTGGCCGTATTATTTCAAATCTGCCGGCAGTCGCGAGTAATCTCCCCCTCGCATTCGTCACGGTGCCACTTAGTGTAAAAACGTGAAAGGCAAAGCTTGAATTTCCAGGTATGTCCCTCTTTGGCAAAGGTATTTTCAAGATGGAGGCGCAACATGGCTTCCGCCATTCGAGTGACTAGCTAGTATGTATTCTAAATGGCAGATTCTACGCTTATGAGAATACTTGATTAGTTGGTAGAAGTAATTAGACATTAATGAGCGCATATCATTTTGAAAGAACAAAGCCTTTTTTTGCTAAGAATCAACTTAAAAAATTACACAAGTGTAGCTAAAAAATTGGAGCTTTTACAGAGGAAAGGAATGTGCGCTTGACGGAATGCGGCAGTGGCACAATAATCATTTTATCTCGATGATCTGGTTTTCATAATCTTTGGAAGTCAGAATCAAAAATCAATTACGATTAAATCGCACAGCCCTAGAGGTAAGTATTTTTATTTATTTTTTTTAAATTCCATCTTAGGAAGGTTAAATAAATTATGTCATTTCATTCAGTGTTTTTAAGATTGGGAGGTTGGCTTTGGTTGGAGAGGAGCAGCAATAGTTTGCGAGTCTGGGGTCAGATGGCAAAAACAAGAAACTTGAAATTAGTTTTTCATTTAGTTGTATAAAAAATAAATTAAATAAATAATCAATGTCTCTCGATTTAATTATACCAAAATAAACTAAAAATATACATAAAACCCCTAATAGATCTTTTCCAGTTTGCTGTGCGACTGCCACGTTGATAGGACGGTGTGTGGCAGCACTTAGCAGGCCGCTGCCCACAGAGTGAAGAGAACAGCAGGGGGTATCAGCGCCTGGCCTGCCCTCAGCTGCCGAGTCCCACACACTCTGCAATGGTCTGTTTTTATAGGCAGTGTCTCTAATTTAGGGGTGCACAGGTTCCTGGGAGAGAGCTAAACCAGATGTGCAGTGCTGTGAGGCGGTGGTGGCAGAGGCTGGCTCAGGCAGTCCTGTCGACCCTGTGGGAAGGGGAATGGTGGGTAGGAGGAGGTGCTTCTAATTGAGGATCTGGCCTGATATATAGCTTTATAATTACAGGCGCTCTCTGCACGTATACGAAAGAGGCAATTATATTAGGCATCTGCTCTGATGTTTTTATTGGGATGCCAGAAAAATATGTATTTGGAAGGTGTTATTCCTATGTTCCTACTCTGCTTTAATTTCCTTTCGGGGATCAATGACAATCATCTAACATCTAGAATCATCTAACCATTATCAAATAATAAAAATCAACTAATCGTATAAATCATAAATACTTGAATATAAAAAATGAAACGGGTAAATAAAAAAAATAATTATGCAATCAGTACCGATTTTGTTTTTGTTTTTGAAAGAAGTTCAAATCTGCATTTATTTGATAAAACAAAAAAGCAAACTGTAAAAACAGTATTATTGTTTACAATTTAAAATAACTGTTTCTATTTTATTATATTTTAAAATGTAATTTATTCCTGTAATGGCAAAGCTGAATTTTCAGCAGAAATGACTTCAGTCTTCAGTCACATGATCCTTCAGAAATCTTTCTAATATGCAGATTTCTCAGTGCTCAAGACATATTTGTTATTATTATCAATCTAGAAAACAGTTGTGTTGTTTAATACTTTTGTGGAAACCGCGATAAATATATACAGTACATCTTTTCAGGATAAAAAAAAACAACAACTTTTGAACAAGTGTACATTACAATAAAAAAAAAATAAAAAAAGTAAGAAAGTTGAAGTGCAAAATGGGAGCGTCTTGTGTTAATGTTTGTTGTGCAGGCATATGTGCGAGTATGTTGGACTGAGCAGCAGTGGTGACAAGACTCCATTCCTATACACCCAAAAACCTCCGTTCCAAAACACCAGAGTCCTGCCTGTAGCCGGACAGCAGACATTTGCTTTGGCAGTAGCTATTATCACGGGACCTTAAACTGTTCCCTCTGGCTATGCCATACAAATGAGTTCAGCACTTGTTTCCCCCCTCTTTCCATTCATAATCTTGAAGCATTCCTGTGAAAGCAACTCAATTAGAGGCTGCAAACCCCTTCACTTCAACATAGAGTTAAGAAGCAGAGCTGAATTGAGCCATCGATAAAACGGAGGTCTGTTCAACCTATTATCCTGCTGTTTTGGGCATCAGGCAGAGTCTGACTGTGAGCCGGAGGCTGTGGTGATTTATTTATTCACTTTCATCCATCCAGAGGGCGTAAGGCCAGCATTTCCCATCTCACCCATTGAGAAGCATTGACTGAGACTTCTCATAACATTGCATGTGCAATAGATTCACTGAAAGTACACAAAAAGGGCCTACGGAACGTGCCCATTGAGTAAAAACCCGTCTGGGTGTGATGGGGAAATGCGGCTGTGTTGTTTTTAGTGGCGACTGTGCTTTCAATCGGCGTGTCGCCCTGTCAGACGCAGACCATAATTAACATGTAAAGTGCACGCCAATGGCATGCACATGCACTTGGCTCAGCAATGGAGCATTTCAGCAAGACGTGCACTCATAGCCGACGCCGTCTCCTTTCATTGTTTTCCTCTATTTGTTATTTTGGGGCCTGTTGGGGCAAATGCGTTAGGCATTCAACTCGTTGGCAGGAGGAAAGTGATCTGCAGGAGTGAGCTACATGTATTCAAAGCTTTTTGGGTTTAAATTCAAGAGGGGGCGATGATCCATCATTCTTGCGTCTTAAGAGTTTACTTTTACCTTTATAAGTCATGGATGACTGATGTGGGGTTACATACTAATCATATTTAAAGACGGGAGATTTGTTTTAAATACTACTCTCGGCACCAAAGTCATGTGCATGTGAGCCACTGCATGAGAGAAAAATAGCAGTATTCACTGCATTATAGCATATTTATTTAAATTTGATTGTTAAAATAATAAATAATATAACAAATGAATTAAAATGCAAAAATAGTTAACAAAATAAATAATTATATATATATATATATATATATATATATATATATATATATATAGTGCTATGCATAAGTTTAGACACCCATGCTAAAGTTGACTAAAAAGAGGAATAAAAAAATCATCTTTTGGAAATTGAACTTAATGCCTTAATTTAAAAAATTAGGAAAAATGCAACCTTTAAGGACACCAATTTTCTTTGTGAATGAATAATGTATCGTAAATAAATAAATGTTCTTCCTTAAAATACAGGGTGCATAAGTTTGGACACCCCTATGTTAAATTCCCATAGAGGCAGGCAGGTTTTTATTTTTAAGTATTTAAAAAAAAAATTTTTTTTAGGATACTATGCATCCTGATAAAGTTCCCTTGGCCTTTGGAATTAAAATAGCCCCACATCATCACATAGCCTTCACCATACCTAGAGATTGGCATGGGGTACTTTCCATAAGATCATCTCTCAATGCAAATCAAACTAGCTATTAGGCTAACTGAAATAAAACCATGCCAATCTCTAGGTATGGTGAAGGCTATGTGATGATGTGGGGCTATTTTAATTCCAAAGGCCAAGGGAACTTTATCAGGATGCATAGTATCCTAAAAAAAATAATAAAAAAAAATACTTAAAAATAAAAATCTGCCTGCCTCTATGGGAATTTAACATAGGGGTGTCCAAACTTATGCACCCTGTATTTTAAGGAAGAACATTTATTTATTTACCATACATTATTCATTCACAAAGAAAATTGGTGTCCTTAAAGGTTGGATTTTTCCTAATTTTTTAAATTAAGGCATTAAGTTCAGTTTCCAAAAGATGATTTTTTATTCCTCTTTTTAGTCAACTTTAGTATGGGTGTCTAAACTTATGCATAGCACTGTATATATAAAAAACAATTTCAGTCTTTCAACTCATCATGTATTGTAATGGGGTCTTATAGGTGGATTTTATCCAAAGTGGAGTTGGTAGAAAATACAGCTTTACAGTGAGGTTTACAGCTATATGAAACGTCAAAATGCTTATTTTGCCGTACAGTGAAGTCTATAACAACCTATTCAACGCCGCATGACTCCAGTTAGTGTCTTGGTTTGACCCAGTAGTGCGTGTAAAACTGCCGAATGTCCAAATAAATTTGCAGTGCTGCACATGTTGGCTCTAAATGACAGGCTGGACAGATTTTCCATGTGCACAGTTTTCATTTTTTACAACAACGATCACCATTTACAGGAAAACCCGAACATTCTCTCTCCAAGTCAGCTAATGGGCAAATGGGAATCATGAAGGGAAAAACAAGAGGGCCACTTTGTGCATGCTGAACACTCACTCTAGTGGTGGGTCTGCTGAATTTATTAGAACATAAATTGATTTTTAAATACGCATACGAATTTTATCTGCACACCATTCCAAGACAAACGCTAGGCTCTGCAATGCATATTTATCAGGACTTTGCTCTACTGAAGGGCTTGCTTTATGCCACCACGCCATGAGCTGACATCGGCCATCAATGAAAGCCCTGTGTCTGTGGGTTGGTGTGGAGAGCCGTGAACACCTGAGTGCCCAGAGTGAGACCACATCAAGCCAGGCGGACGAGAAGGCCAAAGACACAAGCCGGGAAGGGGAAAACCCCATGATGTGTTGAGCTAACAAGCCTCACTAAACAAACTGTGGGCAGTCAGCTCCGCGGCGGCCAGCGTTAGCAGTCAGAGATGCAGAACTCTCATGACCGACTCATTACAGTCATAAAAACGCAAAGGTTCTGTGTTTGATTTGTGATTAGAAGTAATTGAGGCATTGATGTGAGAGGGTACGTGGAGTTACTGTGGGTGGCTGGACTGTTCTATACACAGGTGAAGATTGAAAGACAAATTTTTTTGATGTGGAAAGCTTTTATACACAGTTTTCCGCTACGTGCAGTAAATTAGTTAGTTGTTAGTACTTGCCTGGGTTATTATATTTAGCTAAAACTAAAAACATTTCTGCTACATGCAATAAAATATAAAAAAACTTGGAAAACCGTGAATTTGTGGCACAATGGCCGCAATATATTCATAGCTCTTTTTTGTTCTTCACTTAGGGGAAAAAATAAGTTCAAAATACCACACTGTTTGGAGCAGTGTTTAAATTAACATGTAAAGATGTGCCGCGCACTTTCCTTTCAATAAAAAAAACAACAACAAAAATTACAATAGTGAGAAAACGGCAGTTAAGAAAGCATCTGATCATAGCGATGTGGATATGTTTGCACGAGCTCTGCAATTCGGCACTCTAGTCAAGTCACGTCACGTTTATTTATGAAGCACTTTATACAATAGATTGCTTCAAATCAAGCAGCTTTACAGTATTAAACATGAAAAAACAGTGTCAGTGTCACTTTCAGTTTGAATTACAATTTCAGTTTCTACTATAAAGCAGCTCTCCAGTGTGTTCATGTTTTTACCTGCGTATACACCTACCTATTACGTAATAGGCACGGACCAATGGTTACTTGAAGGTGTTCATCAGCCAGAGCAAACTTTTCCATAAACTTCACTTTGGGAAGCTATTTTGACCTCCAGAAAACAAACTCCAAATCAACTTCACTTTGGCCTGATTTTGTTCGAAATGACGTCACACCAGTTCGCTCTTCGATTTCACTTGTAGTATATAGGGGCCTTAAGAGTTACTGTGTGTGGCTGAACTGGATCATAGCAAGAGTGAGTGCCAGCCTGATTACTTTCAAATTAGCTATTTGTACTGGCCAGGGTAATTACAGTTAACTAAAATTAAAACCATAAAAAACATTTTTGTTACTTGAAATAAAATAAACGTACGTTGATATAAAATATTGAAAACTTGAAAAAGTGTGGATTTGTGGCACTAAGAGTTACTGTGGGTGGCTGGACTGGATCAAGGCAAGAGTGCGTGCCAGCTTGATTATTTACAATCTCAAGTTTCCTGAGCAGACACCCTACACTGACTTCCCCCTCATCCTCTCTCACAGAGTTACCCATTCACAACACTGTATTTCTCGCCTAAACTCTGGAAGAGAGCCGAAAACCTGCTTGGCACCGTGAGACCTGCAACCTACTCGCCCTGGTTCACCCCTAAAGATTACGCAACGACATGCAATCGTGATCCTCTGGGCATCTTTTAACAATGGTACATTATTGAGCCAGGAGTAATCAGTACCTTACAAGATCAAGAACATACACCCGTCCATTACATGACTAATTGGATCACATTACAAAGAAGCAGAAGGGGGTACATAGTTGCCATAACACATCTTTGAAAACAAAAAGCAGAGATGAAAGACCTGGCATTACAGCCACAGCAAAAAAATATGTCTCCTCCAAACACTGTATTTCCCTTTTAAGGTGAGGTTGGAGGGAAGTCGAATGTTACTTATAATAACACATCACACCTGCAGCCCAATCTGAATTAGAGGCCGTAACAGAAACGCCTCGTAAATTTTTGAGATGGCTCATGTTTACTGCCGATTGCCACGTGAGTCATGTTTTATACACAGGTGAAGATCGAAAGACTTATTCTTTGATGTGGGAAAGCTTCTGATCTATTATTTTTTACACAATTTTTTGCAGAGTGTAGCAAATTAGTAAGAAATTCGTACTGGGCAGGGTTATTATCGTTAACTGAATTTTTTTGTTTTTTTGTTATTTAAAATAAAATAAATTAAATGTTGACTGAAATAACACACACATATACATATATACATATACATACAGTATATACATGTACACATATATATATATATATATATATATATATATATATATATATATATATATATATATATATATATATATACACACATATATACACACACACACACACACATACATGCATACATACATACATACATACATACATACAAAAAGTTGCCAAGGCAATTTTTTTTCCCATTTTTGTTTAGTCTAACTTGAAGTATTAAAATAAAACTTTATAAATCTAAAAAATAAATTAATAAAAACTATATAGACATTAAAATAAATAAAAATACAAAAACACACAACACAATTACTAAAATTTGAAGGAAAAAAAAAAAAAACCCTGAAAAATGTTAAAATACAAAAAAAATTGTATAATAGTATATACATTATACTAAAATAACACTGGTACTGATTGCATCTAATTTTGGTCCTGTAAGTAAGACTGATTTTTTATTTTTTTGAAGATGTCTAAAGTTTCAGTGCTAATAGTGGCATTAAACAGAATTGGAAAAATAAAGATTATCTCCAAACAGGTTTTCCATACTCCCCCTGTCTGTCCTGCTCGATATACAGAAGTCAAAACACCATTGGTTGAGTTAGAAATTGACATGCTGGCCCATTTAAACCTACAAAACAACATTTTGAAAGCACCACAAAGCCACAGTGTTTACACTCTTGGAGAAGCAGGGGTCCAAATAATTTAAAAAAAAAAACCTCATACATTTTTACTTTTAGGAGCCAAATGACTTTGTTTATTTTACAAAACTGCAATTGCATTTTTTCCTTACTTATTTTAATTGTTAAAATATTAGAATATAATTTACAGTGTAAAAAACATGCTGTTTATATGGCAACATGCAGTTAAAGATGCATGAGTTGGTAATAAGATTGATTTAAAGCCCACAAAAGTATGTGAATGCAAACACTTCTGGCTACACTAACACATTTTTGTGCATTGTTGCATTTCGAAATGTCTCAGACAGCCATTCAAGGGTCGCTATAATAGATATTGGAATAAGCCTTGCATTAATTCGTTGAATTAATGTAAACTGATTACTGCTAATCAGATGAAATCTGACAAGGCCACAAATTGACAAAGTTTTCATTCTTACATTCTAATATTAGATCTGACATTATTGTCGCAACATATTTTGTCACATTTGCGACTTTTTTAAGTTGCACCCTGGGAACCCAATACTTACTTCTAGCTCTCTTCACATGAAACAAAGTATTGCAGCACAAATTCTTTAAAGGGGTGGTATAATGCCCTTTTCACAAGATGTAAAATAAGTCATTGATGTCCCTAGTTTTAGCTCAAAACTACCCCACAGATATTTTCATATAGCAAGTTAAAATTGTTACTTTTTGAGCGTGGGCAAAAACGTACTGTTTTTGTGTGTGTCCCTTTAAATGCAAATAAGCTGCTGCTCCCGGCACAGAGGGCGGAGCTTCAAGAGCTAGTGTGTTAGCAGCTACGATTACCTCACACAGACATGCACTGAAAATTTCAAATTTTTTTTGTGTTTTTTATGTTCAAACCGGATTTGGAAAAAGATGGAGAGACTCAAGAAGAAGTGACAACATGTAGACAACATTTCTGAATGGTTAGTTGATGAATTCATGTAGCTTATAAGTAGTTATCTTCTAGTCATTGGTTAGCATATTCTGTCTTGATAATCTATAAATCGCTTTGCCGGGGGCGGGGCTTATGTAAATTTTAGGGTTCATGATGTCACTAACCCGGGAGGAATGTCATGTGGTCCCTACCAGCCATTTGTTGTAGTCCTTAAAAAGCAATTTATTTAAAAGAAAATATCTCCCTTTGAACTTTGAGCGTTGTAACTTTGCAGATGTTGTTTATGCTCAAACAGCAACATTACACACTAACTAAAGTTAGAAAAATGAGATCAGCCACCCCTTTAAGGTGATAGAATGGATGTAGTATATTGGTTAGTGCTGTGCTCGTGGAGAATAACTCACTGTCCACTGGGCTCATGTAGTCAGGGAGATGAGCAGCCGCGGCCCCCGTCTGCATGAGCAGGTCTCCGTAAGGGCTGCGGTGACTGGTGATGAGGTGATAGTACTCTGAGGGGTTGGCCCCAGGCGGGGGAGGGGGCAGGCCAAACAAGCTCCGCTCCTTCAGGTGTTCATGGGTCACTGCAAAGACAGAGAAGAGTTTAGTATTTCAGGAGTCACACAAACACATACGTGGGGAAAAGTGGGGTTGGACGTATAGTCCCCTGCACAATGTATGTCACGTGACCTTATACAGTATTTAAATACAGTATACCGCTGCTTATGAGAGATGTACATGAGAAAAGTTCATTTTCAGATTTTTAGTCAAAAAAGGCTTACCAGTTTTTAATTCTAAAAACACAAAATTTAAATGACCTAGCCAAGAATTATTCAATGAAGTATTTTGTGTACCAGATGATTTGGGGCAAGTTGTGCCAGTGGCTTAATAAATCTTAATAGTAAGCTTTGCCTTCAAATATTAAATATTACAAATGCTGAGTAATGAGCTGTTTAATAACATTGAAAGTAAACAAAAATCTGTATTTAATTGATCAGAAATCATTTAAAATAACAGTTTTCTATTTAATATATAGTTTATAGACGACATCTTGGAATATGCCTAAAAGTAAAAAGTGGCACAGCTTACTTTGCTCTCCCCTTCCCCTTAAGCCCCTTGCCTAAACACCTGCACCTAGTAAACGCTAATCTAAAGGTGTCAAAGGCAATACATGCAAGTGATATATTTATTTTTCTGTCTGCTGAGGTCAGATAACCATTAGTGCCTCCAACATTATTTCCGTAACACTCGCCTACGACGAAGAAATAACAGCAATTCACGCCCATGCTGCTTAAGTTATGGGACGCTCAGGATGGGGGGAGGGTTCCACCCCATTCTTGCTTGCTTGGCCATTCATACCATAACAGCTCTATCAGGAACAATTAGGCCCCAGCGAGGTTAAAAAAGAACAGGCGTGTGTTTGTGCTGGATTCATGGCAGAACAAGGCCGTTTATTTTCTCCACGCTCGCCGGATCGTATAACTGCGTCCCTAGAGGGGCTCAGAAACGGTGTAAGGAGGGGTGCAGCAGAGGCTGGGGCTGAAAAAGCCCCGAGGCAGTGGACCAATGAAGGCAGATCAGCAGTCAGAACACTGCTCTGGGGCTTGGGACATCTTCAGTGATCTTAATCAGCAATTCTTTAAGGACCGTCTGTTAAACAGAGAACATGATTGACTTCTGCAAGACTGAAGCTCTGTCACAAAGTTAGTTGACTGTATAATGTGCGGACACAATGGATGTAGAGCTAAAAAAAAAATCCAGTTTAGACTAGGATTAGCATGGTATTTTATGCAAATCATTGAATTAATCATCTATAATTATTTTATGTGAGACCTTTTAAAGTGTAGGTGAACTTTTGGGAACACGGTGTATTCTATGAGACAGTCAAAAAAGGCTTTTTAGGTTTTATTTGGATTCACTCAAGCTCAGTTCCTTCCATTATCTCTGCCACCATTTAATCACCAACACAATCTTTTCCACATTGCTTATTTAAGTGTGAAAGCAGAGCCATTACTGGAAGGAGAATGTGCTTGGTGACTTATCTCTGGTTTGGGGTGCTCGTCCCAACCTGTTATAGTAACAGGGCTGAGAGGACCATGCTTTATGGCAAGGGAGATAATGTCTGGGAAATTGTTTCTTTCTCAATATTATCTATTTGCATATTCAGGCTTACAAGCCATTTAAGAGCAGGTCTACAGTAATGTTTTCAGCATTCCAAATGTCCAAGTCATTGACAAAATAAAGGAGATAAACAGAAGAGAGAGCTTCTGTGGTGTTTGAGTTTGTGGAGGAGCAGAACCATTAAATTCTTTCATCCTTAACCAATGTTTGTATTATTACTCCCATAAACATAATCCATTTTTAGGTGGTACAATGTGTGATTTGAAAGTGCTCTTGGATCTCACACTAATGTCATTCCAAACCTGCGAAGTTAATGTACCTGGGTGACTCTTTCTTTTTTAAGCACAAAATAAGATTTTAGACAGGATGTTCACAAAATGAAAGTGAATGTTTCCCAGTGACTATCAAGTGCACAAAACATAAAAAAATTTTTTTTAAAAAAATAAAAATCACAATAAAAGTATGAATATAATGAATAATAAAAGAAAGTCATATGAATATAAAAATACATGAGGGTGAGCAAATGAAAATTTGAATTTACAGCTGACCTTACAGTACTGTTTAAAAGTTTGGGGTTGGAAAGAGGTTTAAATGTTTTTGAAAGAAATCTCTTATGCTAAACATAACAAGGCTGCATTTATTTATATATATAAACAATAATATTGTGAAATAATATTGCAAATTAAAAGAACGGTTTACTATTTTAATATGTAACTTATTCCTGTGACGTCAAAGCAAAATTTCATTACTCCAGTTTTTAGTGTCACATTATCCTTCAGAAATCATTCTAATATGATGATTTGCTCAAGAAACATTCGTTATTATTATCAATGTTAAAAACAGTTGTGCTGCTTAATATTTTTGTGGAATCCATGAATAAAAAATATATTTTTTGATGAATAGTAAGTTCAAAAGAGCAGCATATATGTGGAATAGACATCTTTTGTACACTATACAAATCTATGTCTCTTTTGATCAATTTAAAGTGTCCTTGCTGAATAAAAGTATTCATTTCTTACTGAACGGTAGTGTATTTGTCAGCGACAACAGCACACTGGTACATGGAGAACAATATGACACTCACCGTCAGCAGGGCTCAGTCCTCGTGCTGCGGAGATCATGGAGAGAGTGGGGCTGCTGTGGACTGAGCGCAGGTAGTGCTCCATGTGTGGGTTGACATACGGGTGTGGTGGGTTGAAGGGGGATTCTCCGGTAGTTGCAGCGTGAGGCGATAGTCGGATGAGAGAGATATCAGAGATAACTGGACTGCCAGCTAATCCATGAGGTCTAGCAAAAGACAAAGAAAAAGAAGACCGCAATTAGTTTCTAACACAAAGACAGGCTGCCACATAGTTTAAGTGCTTAAGTGTAGAGCAATTAGGAAACCTTTGTGCAAATCCATGTCTTAAAGTAAAAAAAAATACTTTTTACCATCCCTATCTTTATCACTGTGTCAGTGACAGACCTTAATTATTTCCACTTAAAACAAGCTCGGAACTCATCAGGAAATTACCATTTACTTCCTTAATGCATATTCCTGATTGTATGGTGCACGATTCATTGACTTTCCCTTTTAGATGACATCACAAATCCATTTGGCTCCATTCTGGTATGTAACGTTCACTTTTCACAATTCAACACATTTCTGATGGATACAATTAAATCTCATCCAATTTTTTTTTCTCCTTGAATATCCAGTTTCACTTTGAAATATGTTGCATATTAAAGTAAAGAAATAAAATGGTTCATGAACAGTGTGATTCAACAATCTAGACTTTAAAACTTTGTCTTGTCTTCCATTCAAAACGTCTAAACATTCTCAAAAGTTTACATGAGAAGCAAAATTATAAATATTCAGATTTTTTTTAAATCAGAAAACATATCTTTAATTATAGAGCTGATCTTTTTCTTGTTTTAATGTTATAATGATGTTTCAAGATTTATATATAAAAAGATAGAGGTATGTATATACCAAGCGGCAACCTTCCGATCTCTCTCTTGAATCCAACACGGAAGTGACTCAAACTGCAATTCATTGACTGGCAACAAGAAACAGGCTCCAAAAGAAAGTCAGTCCACTAGACCCCCATGTTAATATGCCCAACTTTACAGCAGAATTTTTTTTTACAGCCTGGTACAAAAAGTGGTTTTGGTCTATATAGCTAATTTTGCCCTTCATGACAACTGTGAGGGGGGTGAATTTTTTTTATTTTTATAACTCATCCGTTTAAATTATATTAAGCCTTAAAGTTATGCATAATTAAGGGCATGGCCACTTGAGTGACAGGTGGATTGCGCTGTTGTCACTCTTAGCCGTTTGTCTGCTGTCTGTTTGCCATCACGTCACCTCAGCTAATCCCACCTTTTTTCCCATTTTCGATTATCCGGGAGCGACGGCCGGCTCAGCCCACTTAGGGCTTTAAAAATGCTCCAGGTCCAGATGTAACATCTGAAAGCACCAATTGGGTCAAAAAGGATCTTGGGCTTCAGACCTTGGGTTTGGGCTTCAGACCTTTACGGTCAAACTGGTCATATTTTTTTTTTCACAACTCCCAAACATAGACAAGCTACTCCTCCCTTTACGCCTGAGGTATTGAACAAGTAGAAGCTGAGAGAGCTGTAGTACATGGTTAGTTGTAATGTTTGCGTGGGATTGATGCCTCTGAAGACACACGCCTGAAGTGTTATGATGAGACTGCTTAATTCTCCCTCCCCATTTCTCAGTCACTGTTTGAAGAGGCTGATGTGTAGAACAAGATAATGGGGCAGAAGTTCACAGATAGCCCACAGGGTCAAGGTGAGGATATAAATGTGTCACGTCTTGGCAGGTATATCATGCCAGTCCAAAGAACACCAGCCAGGAGGCAGTTGTAACTCTTACATTTCCTTAAAGTAGAGCACACATCTCTGATATTCAGTAGCAAGAGGACTTTGAAGAGATGTTTGCGTGTGGTTCCCTTAATGACATATTAGTATACAGTGGTTAAACACTTGGACGAGAGCAAGATCAGAACCTGATGTCCCACATTTACATTTATGCATCTGGCAAACACTTTTATTCAAAGTGAACCCATGACCTTGCCGTTGCTATACTGCCATGATCTACTCTTTGAGATACAGGAAGGTCATGAAAGAAAAAAAACCAATCAGCTGGTCATTATTGCAAAATAAACCCAATTATATGATCTGGAACCTAATGTCAAACTGATTCTGACTGGCTAATGCTGTGTTTGACCAATCAGAATGAAGTATTCGAGAGATCTCTGTTACAGTTGAGTCCCTAAATGGAGCGTTCTTGAACACAGAGGGAATGTCAGACAGTGTTAAATAAAGCAGACCTGTCTATGTCCCCATACTACTTCACTTTCCACTGGGAGAGGAAATGACCATGCGAATGAATCAGAGCCTGCGTTCCACAAGGGTGTGTTCTGCACTCGGGCTGCAAATTATGGGGGGATGGTCGGTTCTTCTGGGGATTTGATGGCAAGCAGGCTACAACTATAGCTACACATTCATTTTGTATCGAGGAAAATTAGACCATACGCAATGGGGGAGAAAAAAAAAGCCTTTGCCTGAATGAAAGGGGAATGTTTCTTTTATGAAAGTGTGCGTTGTTTACATTTGTTTGACACGTGAATGAAGAGGATTACAGATTGCCTCTATCAAAATGCATTTAGTTATGTGCCAAATCTTTAAAGTAACAGTTCTGTCATCATCTACTCACTGTTTCCAAACCAAGGAGAAAGTTCAGTCCTGCTCTTTTGCATACAATGAAAGTGAATGGTGAACATGGCCTGTCAAGTTGCAAAAAATGACCAAAAGCACTTTAAAAGTATCATATGCCCTGTTTCCAGAGGTTCAACTACCTCTGGAAGTGGTGGAAAGTGGACAAGCTCAAAACGTTTTAGACCCCGTTTACACCTGTATTTAGTGTCTTCCCAATGTGATCTGATCGGCCAAAACGCATTTTAATACCAGGGCCATTCAGGGTAAACAGGTGTAAACAGGGCCAAACATGTAAAATGATTATATTCTACATTTTCTTAAGCTTTGTGTAAGCAACAAACTGAAATTTAATCAGCTAATTATTTAAAGCCCCCATGGAGTCAATCATTTTATCCCTTAAAACTAATCTTTGATTACCAAAATGACATTTTTAGAATACAAGGTTCTATGAAAATGCAAATTAGACCTGCCTCCAATCACTCACACCAGCTCAGAGATCCACTCGTTTGATGATCACACATTGACGCGATTGGTTACAAGGTAGTTTGTGATGTCAGAAACACCAGCATACTCAGCAATGGTGTTGACTTACGAATTTGCACATGGTTTGTCTTAAACATTAAAAACACCACAGAGACATATAAACAATATTAAAAGCTTAATTTTCAATACAGGGGGATCTCCCAACATGACGTCAAGACGTGTAACAGTAGGTTTGATGTTGATGATGCCAAACGCCATTGGTTATTGTGTGGTTAGTAATTGATTATGATGCATGTGCAAATTCAGATTGCACAAACAACATTTGAGAACCGAGGGGAGGAATTAACTTCAGTAAATAACTAGAATTTTGGTCTGTTTATCACACAAAGCTAATCTATGACTTCATAAGAAGTTATTGCACTTATGATGTATTTTTGTAGTTTAACAGGCCCCGATTACAATTCACTTTCATTGTATGCAGCAGTGTGAACATTCTGCTTAACATCTCCTTCTACACTGGCCTAAAGAAAGACTACAGATTTAAAATGACATGAGGATGAGTAAATGATGACAGAATTTGAAACCATTGCTTTAATACATGCATTTTCAAAAAGGGATAAACCGTTTTTTGTACCTTTAATGAGATGTGAGCAAGGCCTACAGTGACTATCTGAATGGCAGGTATCAGATGCATTATGCTTGGCACAGTCTGGCTTCATCTCAGTCTCTCATTTATACCATCTCTGTTCGGAGGCCAACTTGCACCCAGCCGGAGTCGTGCTCAGTTTCCAGTAAACGCCTGCAGACTACCAGGCTTGTCCTGTTGCCAACTTTCTGCCATAAGCCTCCTTGAAAGGATAGCCATAAAGACGTCTCTGTTCTTGAGGAGCTGAAAGAAAACAGACTCGCCATACACAAACCACCAAACCCTCCCCCGATTTGTAGAGGGGGGTAAGGGTGAAGCAAGTGCTCAAAATTAATATTCGCCTGCAATAGTGCTATGATTTTGCAAACTGCCAGCAAAGGTGTGTTATCTGTATGTGGCCATAAGCACGTGTTGGTTGTCATCTTGATCACTGACAACAGATGGCATCACCACAGAAAATGTCATGATGGTTGTATTGTAAATATTGTGACCATTGGTTTTAGTGTCATCGTCATCATCAAAAGATGTCAATTAAAATGGTTAATTAAAAACACACAAATATATTTGATGCAGAAGACAGCTTGACAGAAATTGCCTTCTTTACATTGACAAACTCTATTGTTAGTAGGAGAGTATTCTTTCTTAATGTACTGATTCTTTACACACTTTTTTTTTTTTAAACCCCCGACTAAAGCTTAAAGCCAACATGAAAGACCAATTGCAACCCTCTTTACTTCTGTAAAACAAATCATGCACAAGAAGTCCAGCAATGCACATTAAAAAAGTAAACAGGATTAATTTTGATTTCATGCTGACTTGAAGCATAATGTCATTATGAATTCTCAGCCTTACTGGCACATAATTAAAGATTTGGAGTAATATTTACAGTGGTTTTGAAGTCTTGCCTGCCATAATTGAACTACTATGAGAAAGTATGTCAACAACAGTGAGAGACAACGCTTAAATATACATAAACACATATTAACCCAATTTTGGGTACATTCCCACATTTCTCAGTGTTCGCCAGACAGTCAAAATCGACAAGACAACATGTCAACGCATTAATAAATCAGGAAAACTGCTCTGGGTGTTTGAACCTTCAATAATAAGCCATTATTTACAACTTTACCTGTCAGGGGATAAGAAAAAGTGGGCCCCTACTGACAAGAATGATAGCCATGGTCTTGTTGTTACGCCCTCTCTCTGACAAGATGGTACTTGAAAAGTTGAGGAGACCTTAGTCATAGACAGGGTATGTCATGGTGCATTTAGAGAGCTTCTTCTTAATAGCTACCTGTCATTTTTAGCAGTCTTCCATCGTAGCACCATGGGTGGTACCAGCCCATAGTAACAAAACACAATAACTGTCTCCATTTGACATTCTTTTTAGTGTCTCTATTACCACACACACAAAAAAAAGGCAGCGACTGATGCAACAATATCATGAAGGTACTGTTACCGTCTTACATCAGTCATTAGCAATGTTCCTCGTGACCTAACTGCTGTAGAAAACCTTTGCAAAAACCACCGACTTGATATGTAACTTGAAACGGTCATGACAAGTTTAATGGCTACAAAGATTATGGTTTTAAGTTATATATATTATAGAATATATATATATTATAAATTCATATAAAATGAATATAAATTCATTCCGTGTTTTCATTCCGCAGGCACTGTGGAAATATTCAGAATATGCCTATTCCCTGCTGACTCCAGAGAGAATATCTGTATGCCACATCTCTAGTCAGGTGCTCTGATTTAGATAAATCACATCTTATCCCACAGAGACTGCAGTTAACTGCCACTGTGGCGGCCGTGGGAACCTTTTCCAAACTCAATGCTTGCTCTCCAGTCACTCTCTTTCTCTGCAGTATTACTGTATGTCCAAAACTCACAAACATGCATTATCTACCATCACATTTACCAAAAGACTTGTCCCTTCACTATATAAAAAGACTTATTAGTTTAGACAACTTCTTTTTAGTACATTCATTGGTTTGAAAAAATGTTGGGTGGTGCTTGATACCACAGCAATCTGAAACTGTTTTCCAAAAGAAAAATTCTTTTGAGCAAATGATGTGTTTTTCTCATTCACTCTGCTGTCATTGAGGTTTGGGGGAAGGATTCTGGATGCTAATTGCTTTGTTTAAATGTTGAAACACTCTACAAACATTTAGACATTCATCTTGAAGACTTGTCAACTATTCCTATTTATGCGTGTGGGGAGAGATTTGATTGCTTTGGAAGATTTTTTGGCAAACACATATCTGCAGCATATCTGAATAGACAC
The DNA here is from genome assembly GCF_949319135.1 of Squalius cephalus. Lineage (NCBI taxonomy): Eukaryota > Metazoa > Chordata > Actinopteri > Cypriniformes > Leuciscidae > Squalius > Squalius cephalus. The sequence continues at coordinate 11,337,465 of NC_137130.1, forward strand.
AAACCGTTATTTTAAACTGTAGCTCACAAGCCAAAATATCACGATTGCCAGTGTTACATGACAATAAATGAAGATGTTAATATTGAGTAACTTACAACCGCTGCAACACTGTAATGGCATCCCGGAATGAATCAGTGTTTGCATGAATCATTTAGACAGTCACTAGTTTCATTCATAAATTAATCAGTATGTTTGAACAAATTAGTTGAATTAATGACTCAGTGACTCACTCCTATTACCTATTGGTGTAACATACAGAAAGAGACATTGAAAAATCCCTACCACCAATGTACAGATCTAATTGTATTTATTCGTTTCGCAAATGTTTGTCTAAGTGTGTCAATGTTTGGTTACCACGTGTGAACGCTTTGAATAAGTGAGTCGCGATGTTGCCCATTACAGTTCGGTACAGATGTCTCCTCGCAAAAGATCTTCATTTGTGTGTGTGACGGAGGGATTCCTGCCATTTTTTTGGCTACTTTACACATTTTATAAGCTCTTCACAAGTTCTTATCAGGGCAAAATACCATCATACAGTATGTAGGCTATGCACATAAAACGAGTGCACACAGCTTTATTTTGGATGTTCGGTAAGTTCTGAAGTGAAGTCTACGTAATAAAAGCTGACCAATCAGGTTGTGAACATATCCCTATGCCTTTAGGTTCAGTGCTAAAATGCCAACGTGAACGCTAAGAGGACCAGGACTAAATGTTTTTTTTTGGTGGTCCGGACTAAACAAACCAAGCGAACCGAACTGTAAGTGTGAACACACCCTAAATGTTCCTCTAACAATGTTTTTGCATATGGCAAAGCTGTATACCTTAAGGGTGAGCATAAAACCTATGTATCATGAATCACTCTATAGGATCCGATCACTAAATCAGACCCTTACCACTACTACTCCAAAAGATAACATTGTGCTTAATTTGCTGTGCAATACATGTAATTAGGTGAATTGGGCACAGGCAGTGAAAAGGACAGCTAAATCAAGGTCTTGATGAATTAGGGGGCCTCTGTCAAGGCCAAGTCACATTAATCAAAGAAGCCAGAGCACAGAAAGAGAGAGGCCAGGAATTCTCTTTCTCGGGCTGTTCTATCCTGTGATTAATTGTTCTAGTGTCGCTGGGCTCACAGTATGTCCCGCTATCAAATCTGCGATTTTCAATGCAAATGCACAGATTGTTTCTCAGGTTAGTCTTCATATATGTGAAAATGCTCCTATTTTGTAATTTATTATTTTTTATTCTGATTTTTAACATAACTTGAGTGAATGCTTATCCTGATAAAAAAAAATAAATTAATGTCTTATTATTTGGTTTGTCTCATTTGCTTTTAATATATTTAAATTAAACCCAAGACTTTCTTATTAATCCCAGTCAAAACCTTCCAAAACGGTTTCAATAAATGCCGGACTCAGATGCTGTCCAAAACAATGAAATATTACAAGGATGAGAGATGCTAATATTCTGTCTGTGATATGAAACTGCTTGAAACGTTGGCATTTGTTTCTCACTACTTGGACATTTGTTCCCCATGTGCTGCACATCTCCGACTAGAGCTGAACAATCTTTCACGCAGAAGACAAACTGCTGTACTGGGCGTGACCTGACCACAGCATGTTCTGAATCTGTGTGTTTTATACGGAAGATGACTCAACAGGTTATTATTTCTTTGAGACTTGATTAATGATGATTCCATCAGTGCAGACAGAGGAAAATTAATGTCGAAGTGCAAAGCAAACTTACCCATGCATGGAGTGCAGAGGGTGTGGCTCGTAATGGTACCTCCCCTCATGGTGTCGCATGTCGATCGGAATCGGCGTGTGGAAGGTTGAGAATAAATGAGGAGCTATGGAGTCAAGGACAGAAGAGAAAAAAGACAAATAAGACAGAGGCCAAAATACAAGATGGGTGTTTTGTGCGGTTTTGTGACCACACACACAATTCAATCCAGTGTTATTATAGTATCATTGCGATAGTATTATAGTTTTTATTAACAGCTTAAATTATTCTTATTATTTTATTTATTTTAGTTAAAGTTTTAGTAATTTTGCTGTGTGTTTTGTCATTTTTATTCTTTTTTGAACATGTCTATATGGGTTTCATTTATTTTTTATTTCAGTTTTAGTTAATTTAGTATATCTAGTTAAAGTAAAATCAGATTTTGGAAACTAGCTGAAATTAAATAAATTCAATTTATTTAAATAAAATTTTTTTTTTTTATGGTTTTAGTTTTTCAATACAATACAATAACCCTGATTCAAACCACATTAAACGCAAACACGTTATGCAAAACATCATAAACATAGAAAACACATAGAAAAATAGTGTCTTGGTACAAATTCGTTTAAAATGTACTTGTTCACAAAGTGTTATGTAACCTATTGGTAAACCTATTTGAGCCTAAGTATGGTGTTGTTAGCTTAGAAACATGCTAATACCAAACTATGTTTGATTTTAAAACTGAGCTTGAAAACTTAGACAATTCGTCAATATTTGTGGTCTTACATGTGCAATGAGTGAATTACAGTTTCTCATGATGAGTTTTTATTTGTCTGGGCTAGAAAAAGAGAGGACTGAAACATGCTCTTCCTGTCATAAAAAGGTTGATTGCTTTTAAGGGGGTCTTGTTAAAAACCAACATGCTTTCATTAATGACTGGAACTTACTTGAGGTGGTGGTTATAGATCTTTGAGTAAGCACTAAATAGAGTATACTGTCTGCGTCTTAAATGTGTGTTTGTCATTACTATTTGCTCTTAATGAGCTCCTGAAGCTATTTTTGGATCGACTCATCATCTCATCTCCTGTGCGCGTCTGTCTGTGCCCATTCCTCGCCTGTATTAAAATTCTTGGGCATAACATGCACCGGTGAGTCAGATTGACCTGAGAACGGAGAACATGGGGGTAAAGTCTTCAGATCATTATCTTCTCCTGTGAGGAGATCAGGGTAGATCAAGGTGGGGAAGGGCCACAGGAGCCTCTCAGGGGCCCATCAGGAGGAGACCTATATGAGTCAGCATTCCAGAGCTGCCGCTTCCACTCCAATCATCATGGTGACTCTCAAGCATGCATTATCCTGATTCAAGACTATAAAGACTGTGTCCAACAACCTGGGGCGAATTCACTAAAATGTTTTCTGCACCAATTTTTCAGTGCAAAAACCTGCACTTCATTCACCTGGTAACCTGCTTTCTATCCAAGTTATTCTTATCATTTAGTATGAGCAGATTTTATACCACAGGGAACAAGATCAATAACGAGACCTACTCAGACCACAATCATTTTACATTATTTACTGGAATTGTAAGTATGAAAGAGGCCTATCAAATAAAATCACTTTTTTCTTCTTTCAGAAAAAGAAGAAAAAAAACAAGACAATACTGTACAAGAAACAACAAATCCTGTAGTAAACAAATGGACCCTTTTATAAAATCGCTGTAATCTGTGTATCCTTACTTTAAATATTATTAATATAAATTAGGGCTGTCAAACGATTAATCGCGATTAATCGCATCCAAAATAAAAGTTTGTGTTTACATAATTTATGTCTGTGTATGAAGTATAATTATTTTCTATATATAAATACACACACATGCATATATATATATATTTAAGAAAATGTGTTAATTATATATAAAATATTTATATATAAATTATATATAATATAAATATATATACACAGTATATACATGCAAATATTTCTTAAATATATACATGCATGTGTGCGTATTTATATATAGAAAATAATTATACACCGTACACACACATGTATTATGTAAAAACAAACTTTTATTTTGGATGCGATTAATCGCGATTAATCGTTTGACAGCCCTAATATAAATATTATTTCATTCCATTGCCAAATGCATACTAATTTACCAGACTGCCAATCAATCTACCAAATAAAAATTATTATATAAATATTATTATAATAATAAATATAAATAATATATTCAATATGTAATTTAATATGCATAAATATAAAATTATACAACAGTGGCCAAAAGTGATGTCCAGAGGGGTTGTGTGTTTTTAATGACCTTACAAGTTTGATTAAACCAAAATATGAGGAATTTTTTTATATTTTTCAAATAGTTTAAGTATGAGCAAAAAAATTGCAAAGAAAAACTAAAAGCTCACAGAAAAATGCATACATTGCCTAACATAATCAGTACATTTTTTGTTGGTTCTCTCTTTTTTTTGCAAGTGTTTATAATGTCTTCATCCAAACAAAATGTCTGCTCAATTCAAAGATTTTGAGCTGTTATAAGAGTCACATTTTTGAAACCAAAGCTTTACAAAAAAACAGCGTATGGTAATGTACTTTGTGAGCTTGCATTAGATTTAAATGTTGCTATTTCCAGTGGAATTTGTCCTGGAGAAATGATCAACTCTTCAACCCCTTCATCACTGTCAAAAGCGGAAAGTACAACTGACAGGTAAGCAGTCTACTTCACAACTGCAGGGAGGGATGATGGTGTGATGGCTTAAATCCATCTCAAAAGCTCAAAATGACTGCATACTTTCAGGCTGTAGTAGAGCATTTTTCCTTGCCAATTAGGTGGACTCCCTTTCCTTGGTGAGTTGGATATAGAGAGGCATTACTCAAATCCTGGTGTAGAGGCCAACGTAATGAGGGCTTGCGTGTATGAGAATAAGCATGCATATACATAACATATTCATTGATGCTTTGGCCAAGTGTGCAGCATGTCAGCGCTTGAGTAAGCCGTTGGAAACTCATGGGATTCCTGTGTGTTTAAGAATGATGGGAACTGGTGCTGTAAAGCGTGGAGGATCATATATGAGCTAAAACGTTTAGAAAGCTACGCTTAGTGTTCATTACTAAGGGCAGTTTAAAAATGTTTCTCTCACTGAGCTAATGCAATGCTTCACATTAAACACCATAAATTCACAGCAAAAAACCCCTCAAACATCATATAATTGTCATTCTCTGGATGGCAACCACTGAATGACCTAATCTTGGATGCAATAACTCTGACCAGAGATAGGGCAAATACTTATGAGGCAGGGCTGGCCTGAGAAGGGCTTATTTCATCATCATCATCATCATCAATTGTTTTTGGAGCAAAAAAAAGACCAAAGTCCACCGCTCGTGAAGATACACAGGTGTGATCTTATGGTTTGACCCACTTTCTTCTCTAGATTGAAAAACAAGAGGTTTGAGCATAAAAATTCTCCCTAAAACAGACTGTGGCCAGGTTCATGAAAATTAAAATAATAACAATACAGAACATTTGAGATTAAAAGATCTTTCGATGGTTTCTTAAATTTATTTTTAAGAACATCTTAATTTTATTCTTGTGAATAAAATGACAGATTTTGACATTTTCTGATTGAATATTCCATAAAAAATAGGAATGGTCAATTTTGAATTCATGATGATTTTAAAGTAAATTTCAATTATTTTAATATATAAATATTCTGTTATGCACATTCTAGGGTTAAAAATATTACATTAAAATTCACCAAAATACATACGAAATGTATGATTTTTTTTTGCTGCAATCCAATCCAATCATAATGCATCTAAACTTTTAAGTAAAATTTTTCTATATTATTATTTTTTTTTTTTTTTTTTACATACATAAATTAAAAACATTTAATTAGCACAATGTTTAGGTTACAAAAAGTAGTATTGTTTCAGTCCCCCATTATAATTTTTCAAATGTGCAAAACATCCTGTCAAGACCTGGTGAGAACAAGGCATCCACGTTCTGTTGCAGGATTAGCTTGTGGTTTTATATCCTTTTAAAGACAATAGCAGGTGGTAGACATTATCAACGGGTACTCAAAGTAGAGGAAAAACATTCACTTTTCATGTCCGAACGGAGCCGAGAGACAGGCTGCTTTGTACTGAGAGTAGCTCATCTTTAGAGGAAGCACTCAAGAACAATAATAATATCCTGAGAGGCCAGGCAGCAGCGGTGTAATTAAAAAGGCTTTTCTGTCTCGCTCCAGGAACGAGGAGGGAGTCGATTCAGACAGGAAATTCCAGCAGAATGGCCTGGCAAGGGGCCTAACTACACAGCACCATGCAAACCGCTCCACACCAGATACCTAAGCTGCCTTGAACCCTGGGAAGCCGCAGGCCGACTGGTAGCCACCAGTGGAGTCAGACGATCATGGTAGCATGCAATTTGTTCCCATTTTTGAACAACCTAGTGAGGCCTTTTTTGACTTAATGGCACACATCGGTGTGCAGCAGTACGCAACATTTAAATACTCAGGGGGAAAAAGGAGGCTTGTCTTCTCTATCCATCCTGCACCTGGGAAATGTCACACTGTATAACATCACTATTTAGCCTGTGTTGATGGTTTTTTCCCAAGGCGTTAGTTGTGGCGGCAGAAGGATTAGGGGTTTAGGGAAGAGCACGAAAACTGCTTCCAGCACTGAAAGGAAGTATTAAGTGAATGACTCTTCTTTTAACACCCCAGGGGCTTTGTAAAACGATACATTTCTTATTAATAGAGGATTTCTGGCAAAGGCCAAGTAGATTAAGTTATGGCATCCATACCACAGCAATAACTGATATACCTCTTGTTAACTGTAGATCCTTTAAGATGTGTCAAATTAGAATATTGTAACAGTTGCTTGTTTGCCTCTTACATTGAAAAGGAAATTTGTCCAAAAAAAAAAAAAAAAAAAGAAGAAGAATATTGGTCATTGCCGTGTTGCTATGCTAAAGCCCAAAGTATACTTTGGGGTCCGTGTACTGTAATTTTCATCATCAGGAGGGTCCTTGGACGACAAGAGTGCATGTGCGAATGACTTGAGCTCTTGAAAAAAACGTACACTACTGTTCAAAAGTGAGATTTTTTTTAATGTTTATGAAATTGTGATCATTTATTTGATCAAAAGTACAGTAAAAATAGTAATATTGTGAAATATTATTATAATTTAAATGAGCTGTTTTCTATTTTATTAGATTTAAAAAATTACATTTATTCCTGTGATGGCAAAGCTAATTTTTTTAGAGGCCATAGTTTTACAGCCATAGTGTCACACGATCCTTCAGAAATCATTCTAATATGCTGATTTGTTGCTCAGAAAATAATATTTATCATCAATGTTGAAAACAGTTGTTTTGCTTAAAATTTTCTATGATTTTTTGATGAAAACAAAAAAAATAGATATTTATTTGAAATAGAAATCTTTTGTAACATTAAAAATGTCTTTACTGTCACTTTTCATCAATATGATACTTGATGAATAAGTCAAAAACCAAACAAAAGAATCTAACCCAAACTTTTGGTAGTGATACCAGTTAGTAACCTGCCATGCGTTATATAATGTTTGTCGACTTAGTCATAAAGAAATTACATTTCATTAAAATGTATTAACAAGACACAAGGTATCATATTAATGTTTGAAGTTTTTTTTTTTGACTAATGTTTTCCTAATGTCATTAATGACAGAGGTTTAGTTCATAGCAGGTCTTAGGTTTACAAAACCCTGTCATAAATACAGTAGCTCCAGATCCTCGGCAGGCCTTACGTGCCTTTCCTGTTAATGTTTACAATCGCTGGCTTCTCTCCGGCAGTCTAAGGCCATGTCAAACAACTGGCAAAATCCATCCAATCACTCACAAAATTTCCAGCATGCCGCTGGCCCTTATAAGCCCTGAGAGCCGAATGTGATTTATTAAGCCTCTCTGAGGCACTGGACTAGTTACCTTAATTGTCTCGATACTTCCACAATGTCTCAGACCTTGGACAAAAGCTATCAGGGCAGTGAGGTCACCAGCAACTAACCCCAATGTATCACAGCACAAGGTATAGAGCTGGCACTATGCGAGTGTGTGTTTTGCAACACATTAACATGCTTTTGGTGTAACAGTGCCACTTAGATGATGATAAAAGTCTCAGCAAGACTACTTACACGTAAAGCTAAATCACCCACCTGATTTATCATTAAAGTTGCTAATCTTGTCATCAAAATTACTGATGAAACAATTATTGTTTTATAAATAAATACTCACCAAGGCTCCATTTATTGGATGGAAATACACTAAAACAGTATTATTGAGAAATCTAATTATAATGTATATTTTTACATTTAAATATGATTACAATTATCAACAGCAATTACTCCAGTCTTCAGTGTCAAACGATCCTTCAGAAATCATTTTAATAAGCTGATGTTAAATAGAAATCTTTGTAACATTGTAACTGTTTTACTGACTTGACTTTTGATCAGTTTAATGCATCCTTGCTTAATACAAGTAGTATTTTTAAAGAGTACACACACACACACACACACACACACACACACACACACACACACACATACATATATAACATAATCAGAATACAATGGACTGAAATGAACTAATATGAAATTACAAAATATTAACTATACTTAAAGGATATTTGAATCAATAAAATGAACACTGAACACATGTGTTTTGTCAAGATTAAGTACATACTTTTGCACTAAGATGTCTATTATCTGCAGGGCTGTAGATATTATGAGGTTGCAGAATGCCAAAGCCCTCAAAACCAAAGTTAGTCATTTAAAATGGGTGGATTAAAACAATCACACTAAAGATCTGACATCCATATAGCATGCCTCAAAATCTCATTGGATGACTGGTTGCGGGGTCACAGCACTGATATTTGTGGTTTTGAAAATGGCACTTAGACATCCTCTTAAGAGCTACTTTGTGCCTTTGGTGCTTGCTTGAATCAGTGATTTACTGCTCTTAGAGTACACACTATCGTTCCTTACCCATGAAAACCCAGAAAACATCAGCTTAGCGTGATTGAGGGTTTCCAATACAGGCTCATGGTTATGCACTCCCTTAAGCTCTACAAATCTAAAAACGGAAAAGGGAGTTCATTTTCTTCATCTTCTCTTGGGAACGCTGGTCTCTATGGCGTTCCACGAGGCCCTTTGGCCTCTGCACTGCGGCTGATACAAAGGATGTCCATTAACACAATGGATGCACTAACAGTGGTCAGTGCTGCTTCAGCACTACTGGTCCACCAAAAGATCTTTTACAACAGGAACTATGGCCGTGAAGGAAGTATTCTCACATCAAGACAAAGCAAGAGCTCAAGAGCCAAAGTGATTCATTTGAGGGAATCCCTGCTTGGGTTCACATGGGGGTGAGACCTTGTTATCTGAGTGGACTAGAAAAAGTCAACACTCAAAATTGTGAGATGATATTTTCCCCAGAGTTGCGTAAAGCAGTGATTTCCAAAAGTTTTCATGCTAAGGCCTCCCACTGTGAGACCTACAGTACCAAAAACTTTACTACCAGGTAAAAACATGGTTTTTTCATACACTTGTCAAATTGTGAGATTTTGGGCTAATTGTCTTCTTTCAGACTAATGTAATGAAAACACCCCAAAATACACATTTAAGTGTTCATTTTATCATACTTTTTCTGTTTGGTCTGTAGATTTCAATAACAACACAGATCTTTAAAGGCCGTTTTCTCAAAAAGATTTTTTTTTTTTTCATGCAATGAGCCAGAAATCTCCACTGTAATACTTACATATACCAAACTTTCACAGTTTTATTTCATTTTGTTTTTTGTTTATGCTGTTATCATTAATTTCTGATTTATGGAGTGATAAAACGAGAAATCCCCTATAATCTCTAATATATAAACAGAAATGCCTGTATGACTTTCTTTATTCAGTGAAACAGTGTTGCCGTTCATACAATGAAAGCCATCAGGGTCCAATGTTGTTTTGGACCCCACTGGCTTTCATTGTATAGACAACAACAGTTGTTTAAAATATGTGACCTGGACCACAAAACCAGTCACATGGGTCAATTTTTTGAAATTGAGATTTATTGATCATCTGAAAGCTGAATTGTTAGGATAGGACAATATTTGGCCCGAGATACAACTATTTGAAAATCTGGAATCTGAGGGTGCCAAAAAATCTAAACATTGAGAAAATCGCCTTTAAAGTTGTCCATTTATGTTCGCGATTGTGCTGCACCCACTCACAAAAATATATATTTGTATACATTTACGGTAGGAAATTTTCTAAATATCTTCATGGAACATGATCTTTACTTAATATCCTAATGATTTTTGGCATAAAAGAAAAATCAATAATTTTGACCCATACAATGTATTGTTGGCTATTGGCACAAATATACCCGTGCGACTTATGACTGGTTTTGTGATCCAGTGTCACATATCATCTTTTGTGTTATGCAGAAGAAAGAAAGTCATACAGGTTTGGAACAACATGAGGGCGAGTTAATCATCATTGGGTGATCGATGCTTTAAAACATGACTTTAAAGCTCAGAGAGAGGTTTCCAGGTGTGAGAAGATACAGTTCAGCTAATAGTCCATTGACATAAAACAGGATCCTGACTTTCTAGCCAAATGTTGGCTCTGATTGCAACATGCTCTGGGGAATTATGTGAAAGAATTTGTTGTAAACCCTTTAAACTGAAAACATCTGTGAAGGCACACTGTTATTGGTCTTGTGGATGCCTCAGTTGGGGGTCAGACAGGCTGGTTGCGGTACCTCTTCTTTGCCCTCTCTAGGGGGGCCCTCCATTTTCTGTTTGTATTCCTACTTCAGATGCCTCTGGCCACAAACGCTAAGCAATTCTGTGCTTTTCATAAAATAAAGCTTTGGTTCATTCTCCATTTCGGCCTCTTTGTTATTCTCCTACACCCAGGCAGTGGTCTTCCTGGCAGGTTGGAATGAAGTAAGTAATCGCAGCAAAGCACTCATTCCTGTTACTCAGCATTTAACATCCTTTTTGTGCAATTCCAGGTCACAAATGCTTTGCCTCAATGCCACAGACAATAAGACCCCTCATTAAAATTCTTTTCCATTGTGAATGCATCACTTCCCGTGGATGAAACTTCCCCTCTTGCTGCCATATCCCCGTGGCTCATGCCTTTCATTGCCATCCATTACTTTTTACTCAGCCGTTTGGACCCTACATGCTTCAAAGAGTCCTGTCATTACCACCAGTGCCGAAATTGGCAGCATTCTTTACTTTAACCAGAAGCGTCTTGGCTCACGATAGCCATCTCATGCCATCACACTGAGAAAGTGAGATGATTTACAGACGGCTGCAATTTTTTTACAGCATTTACGACCAGGAGAGGCACTGCCAGCATCAGCGCCATTGGACACATAGATAATGAACTGCAAGGAAACGTTTCCCGTCAGCCCTCCTCTTTTCTGCGGATGAGAGGATTAGGACTCTTAATTAGTGCCTCCAAAGGGAGAGCTCAATTTACGGGATAGCAACAGAGTGCTGGGGGTGGGTGGGTGCAGGAAAAATGTCTAACAGGCCGGAATGGGGGCCTCCCATTAGAGAGGGGAAAGGGGGATGGGAGGATGAGAGCTTCTTTCTCCCAGACAAAAGGGGTGCATTCCGCCTGTACCATGATTCACAAAGTTTTAGAAGGAGGGTGCACAAGAGTCTCAAATTCTGGATGACCCATGATTATGGGAGGTAATGGAGGTAATGAAAAAAAAATTAAACAAAATTTAAAAATACTTATTTTATTTTTTCACTTGATGAATGTATATCAAAAAAATTATAAGTTTGGCATCTATACAAAAGACTTGCATTATGTCACACTTGAGGTAAAAACTCTTAAAATAAGGCTTAAAAAGTAAATATGTATAACATTTTGTCTAAGACATGGACATGGTATATGCAAATAACTTATGCACAGTTGCTCACCTGTAATAGTATCTGCGTTTACTTTACATAGACCCTAATAATCTGATTGTATTCGGACTAGTAGCACAGTCGGAATAAAAGAAGACACACGTCAATCGGAATGAATTGGCCAAATCCAATTGAAATTTAATCCGGATTGTAAGGGGTGGTTTCAATTTTTTCCAATCCGATCGAGAGGACATGTAAACACTTTATCGGATTGAAAACCAAAACTGGAGAGTTTCGTGCAAGTGCAGTGACGCAGAAATGGCGTAATAATGTATGACGCATGGGACAAGTGGTTGTTGTTGAATCAAGTTTCATAAATGACTGTCGTGTCATTCTAAAAGTTTCCTTCGACTCATCATCTGTGAAGTGGAGTAGGACAACTGTCCCACCAGTCCTTGTTTCGGACTCTTATCCACAGACGCTTTGTTTTGCTGGTTGATAAATATAAGCAGCATGGCACAACGGTTCATGTGCTCGTCGTCTCCTAGTGTGGTCTGCTCTTTAAAACAAAGAAAAGAAGCAATGTAGGATAATAGCATGCGTAAACAAACAGCGGGAAACTCAGTATATTCCTGCAGTGTGCTCATTTCAAAAAATCAATTCTGATTTGAAGCTTGTGACATATAAACAAGCACATCAACACAATCACTTTATTTAGCATTCATGTAAACAATACGTTCGGATTCATCAATCAGAATTAATTCATTCCGATTGAAACAAAAGGCGTCCATGTAAACGTAGCTAGTGACCACATAACAGTTTAATTCTATATTCACATGCAAAGTTGCAATGTTGCTTGGGAACCATTCAACCTTTAGTTACACCGTATGGTTTTTAAGAACATACAACAGAATTTCTATTGGTTGACGCATTTCTACCATCAAATCATTAATAAAAGACAAATGTCATACTGCCCAGCTCTACTTCACAAAAATGTTGGCTCTAGTAGTGGCAAAAACAGGGCTGAGTGGGGAAGTAAAGAAGAGCAGACCTGTTCCTTTCCGGTGATGATTAAGACTTAAGGAACTTACATGTTTCTTTGTGCCATGCCGCCTGGTGCCCATAAATCATTGTGGTAGTCCTGTGCTATCCAGTGAATGTCCTTTCTTGTGGGAAACCTTTCAGTCAAGTCATGCTTTTCCCACCATTGTTTCCAATTTGGGAGCCCACCTGTTTACTACTTTTAGTGCTCTAAATGTTTACACAGGACCTTATCCTGTAAGCGTATTTTTTCAGTTGGCTTCACCAAGCCTGACCAAGATGTTTTGAATGCTGAACATGTAATTTAAGTGGTTGGTGTGAGCTTTACGTTAATATCCACGTACAGAATGAATATGATTCCAGTTGAAATTTTAATTAATGTTTAAACGTGTCAGCTTTAAATCCTGTTCGTTTTCAGTCAAAAATCTCCCTGTAAATAAACTAATCCTATGTTTTGGTGGTTGCTGAGGTGAACCCAGGTAAAGAGGCACTAGAGACCAGCTCTAATGTAAGGGTCTTCTGAATGCAGCACACAGAGTAATCTGCTATCCTGGCCCATACCTCTGAAACCACAATTTGCAAAACTGACTTTCTAACAGACTGCAACTGAAATGTTTACTTGGCCGCAATGAAAGCATAAAACTAAATAAACAAGAACCCTTGAGTAACACGTGTAGATTTTTTTTCCCCCAACCCACACTGGAAGGGAGGTCAGAGGGGGGAGATGTGGGCAAATGTTAGTTTATATGTCTCTCTTCATTCAAGTCCAAATGAAAGAACACAAACAAGACAAATTAATGAGAGCGCCTCGTCATTGTGAACGACCAATAATATTTGCCTGGACAGACCTATGCTACATGTTGCTACTGTGTGGGGCACTGTTTTTTAAAGCATTTCCCGATAGGATAGGATAGGATAGGATAGGATAGGATAGGATAGGATAGGATAGGATAGGATAGGATAGGATAGGATAGGATAGGATAGGATAGGATAGGATAGGATAGGATAGGATAGGATAGGATAGGATAGGATAGGATAGGAAACAGAAAAAAGATAAAAACTTGATAAAAAAAAACTGATTTGAAACAATGACTTTCATTGTCAGTGGGGTCCAAAACAACATTTGCGGTCAGACCACAACAAGGGCTCATCTCTGGAAATGAGTGAAAATAGTGTGTAGAATTGTCACCGTTTCATTTAATTATTGCTATCATATATAATGTTTTGCAGCAAACTTGCTCTTAATTTCTGTGCACACGCCTGAGCCATTTTTAGTGGTGTCTTGAATCAAAGCTAAAAGTTCAAAACATCCTTGTCTTTAACGTCGGGACAAAAGTCAACTGTGAGTCTACTACGTTTTGTTCACACACTCGTTTAACTCCTCTTAGAGCTCTTGTAAATATTGTCAGACGAGCAGAAGCTTGCCTCTGTCTGCCTCTCAGAGAGCTCTCTACACAGGGCAATATTTATCTTAGTGCGGGCCGCAGGGAGGGCTAAAGCTGAAGAAAGGGGTCTAGGTAAACACTTCAGAGGGGTCTGAGACAGCCCTCCAACACTTTACTGAAAAGTGCCAGTGACTGACCTCACAGCTCAATGGCACAGTGCTAACTAGGACAGAGACAAAGCGGGCAAACAGCCAATTGTTTGAAGATAGAGCCTGCAGAGCTAAATAGGGGACGGGAGGATGGGGGCAGGGGGAAATGCCAAAACTCCACTGCAGCTGTAATTTACAGCATTAGTGAGCAGCATTAAGACAACTTGTGCTTCTTCTAATGCAGTGGTTATAGTCTTAACATGTCCAGGTCATATTTCAGCCCACGAAACTACTAAACAGCTCTCTGAAATTTGTCAATTGTGGCATTATGTATTCAAACAAGTTTGCATAATGACTAATCAAAAAATATTTCACACTTATTTCATTATTTATGTATCCATCTAAGAGGTATAATGGTTGCTTCATGACTTCAATTAACTACATCATTTACCCATTACCATAATGCTAAAAAAAAAACAAAAAAACCAATAAAATCATATTTAACAAAATATTTATATATAGCCTACATCCTAGTAGCAGTTTTGTTATTGTTAACTAAAGCTAAAAATTGTTTTGGATTATTAAAATAGTTGAAATACAATAAAACATACATATTTGATTAAAAATTTGAAGTACTTTGAATTTTAGATTTTAGTAGTTAAACTAAAATTAACTCTAGTAAAATTGTAATATTTAAACTGAAGCTAAATAGATATATCAAATACAAAATTACAAGAACAAATATATGTGTGTGTGTGTGTGTGTGTGTGTACACACTGGAAATAAAAAAATAAAAGTTAATACAAATATTAATAATTACTATAATAGCAACAAATTAATACTGAACTAACACTCCTGGCAGTATTTTTGTACTGGCTTTAATTTCTGAAGTTTTTAAAAACTGAGAAGTAAAATGCCTAGATAAATCATGTTTATTTGTCATAAAAATCAAAATGTAAAAAAAGTGCAGTGGTCCTAACAATAGGCTGTATGCACAAAACGTATGTAAAAAAACGTATTTCTTATTTTGTGGTAAATTTGGTTGTGATCTGTTGCTGGTTTTCATGAGATTCACCTGTATACTGTTCAGCCAAATAGGAGAAAGGAGACTACAAAGATAAGATAGCTTTGAATTTTACATGAATGTCTTTTCATTCTTTACAGTCAAACCTTACACCTGCAGGAAAAACTGACAATAAAGACCATCAGAACATCTTTGTGCTAAAGTTTCTTTTAACTGTTAAAGTCTGCACCCACTCAAGACTGACCTGTCTGAATTAGTCCGTTCTCATTACATATATGACGATAGAGTAAAATTAGGACTGATAATTGTCAGCAATTAGCTCAAGGTCAAGGCAAAGAAAGAGAAGACGACAAGCTTCAAGATATGTGTTGTGAATACTTAAAACAAGTGGAGACTAAGAGCCACTATGGCTAACTGGTCACATCCTGACAGCCAAGACGAGCAATACAATACACTCTGTCTGAGCTAAGAGGCAGGTCATTAACACATAATAGAGAGGGGTGTCACTTTAGACACTTTAATTTAATAATTACTGACAGGTAAAATTACACTATTGAATGATGACAGACTACGGAATAGAAAAGTTTGCTGTGCTCAGCCAGTAAGGTACAATGAAACACTTCGGCCAGCCTGTTCTACAGTATCTAAACCACAAAACAACACCAGGTGATTTTCCAGAATAAAATGACTCACATGGAGACTGTGGATTTATCCTGCGGGGCAGCACATGAGTCTCAATATTTCTGAATGCGTCTTAAAACAGGGAACCCAAATTTTGCATTCATCGCTCACGATGCCTTTGATGAAGCTTTTGTTCTGAATCAGTTTTTGTCACTAGGCCAAAAATCTAAATGACTGCCAGAAGTTTTCTCTTACAAAGATATTTAGACAGTAATCAAAGCACCTCAAAATGTTCCTGTTTTCCATTTAGAGTTTGCTAAGGAGGGTGTGTTGACTCTAGTTTTCTTTATCTTTTGTATCTTAACAGGTCAGCTCACCCAAATCGTATAAATTATTCACCCTCTGTAGAACACAAACAAAAGGTACCTTGAAAAATTTTCTTTTTTTCTTTTTTTTTTTTGTCCATACAATTCAAGTCAATGGGGTACGGTGATGTTTTGGACCCCATTGACTTTCATTGTTTGAACAAAAACATTCCTCAAAATATCTTCTTTCATGTCCCGCAAAAGAAATTAAATGCAATTGCATGTTTACAAATGTAAACAGAAACGGCAATTAGAGTAGCACATCCACGCACCCAAAATAAACATCTGGTTTTCTAACGTCTGTCGCGATAGAAACGGTGGCGTAAAACAGAACCATGCTTTACCGAGAAATCTGATTAAAAAGCAGTTATCCTCTCTCGCAAAGTAATCTCAAAGTGCATTGAAGTTTAACAGTTGCCGCCTTCTTGATGAAGATACACATGTGCCACAGATGTATTAACATCCACGAGCTGATCCTTCAATGGGTATCAGATGCTGCCCTGCATCAGCGTTTGGTTTCTGAAAGACTTACTTACAGTGAGCTGACATGACATGGGTACAAAGATATCAAGTTTAGACAGAACGATAGACAGATAGAATGATAGACAGATAGATTGATAGACTGAGGAATTATAGAAAGATTGATAGAAGATAGAATGATAGAACGATAGACGAATAGAATGATAGATAGACAGAACGATAGACCGAACGATAGACAGAGAATGACAGACAGATAGATAGAACGGGCGAAAGAAAGAAAGGTATAGGACGATAGACAGAAAGACAGACAGATAGACAGGGAATGATAGAACGACAGAATGATAAAACGATGGACAGACAGACAGATAGATAGAACAATATATAGATGGAAAGATAGATAGAATAACAGAATGATAGAACGATAGACAAATAGAATGATAGATAGACAGAACGATAGACAAAGAATGACAGACAGATAGATAGAACAGGCGAAAGAAAGAAAGATATAGGACGATAGACAGAAAGACAGACAGATAGACAGGGAATGATAGAACGACAGAATGATAAAACGATGGACAGACAGACAGATAGATAGAACAATATATAGATGGAAAGATAGATAGAATAACAGAATGATAGAACGATAGACAAATAGAATGATAGATAGACAGAACGATAGACAAAGAATGACAGACAGATAGATAGAACAGGCGAAAGAAAGAAAGATATAGGACGATAGACAGAAAGACAGACAGGGAATGATAGAACGATAGAATGATAAAACGATGGATAGACAGACAGCTAGATAGATAGATAGATAGATAGAACAATATATAGACAGAAAGATAGATAGAATAACAGAATGATAGAACAATAGACAAATAGAATGATAGATAGACATAACGATAGACAGAGAATGACAGACAGATAGATAGAACGGGCGAAAGAAAGAATAGGACGATAGACAGAAAGACAGACAGATAGACGGAATGATAGAACAACAGAATGATAAAACGATAGACAGACAGCTAGATAGATAGATAGATAGATAGAACAATATATAGACGGAAAGAAAGATAGAATAACAGAATGATAGAACGATAGACAAATAGAATGATAGATAGACAGAACGATAGACAGAGAATGACAGACAGATAGATAGAACGGGCAAAAAAAAGAAAGATATAGGACGATAGACAGAAAGACAGACAGGGAATGATAGAACGATAGAATGATAAAACGATGGATAGACAGACAGATATATAGAACAATATATAGACAAAGATAGATAGGATAACAGACAGACAGATAGAACGATACACAGGGAATGATAGAACGATAGACAGACAGATAGACAAAACAATATATAGACAGAAAGATAGATAGAACGTCAGATAGATAGATAGACAGAGAATGATAAAACAATAGATAGTAAGACAGACAGACAGACAGACAGATAGATAGATAGAATGACAAACAAACAGATAGACGACAGAGAATGATAGAACAATAAAATGATTGAACGATGGACAGACAGAATGATAGAACGATAGATAGAACGACACAGATAGATAGAGAGAACGATAGACAGAGAATGATAGAACGATAGAATGACAGACACAGATAGACATAGGCAGACAGACAGAATGATAGATTAATGCATAAATATCTATATAAATATAGTTTGTGTGAACTGAACATGCGAGTGTGTCACACTGAGTATTCTTCTGTTTGAGCACATTATCATTAGCAGTTATATGCCAATTACAGTGTCTCAGAGCATTTGACAACCTGCCAGCTCGAGGTTTCTTGAGGTGTCAGAATTGGGCTACACAAACAGATGAGAACACAAGGTCTATTTAGGGGGATAAGCAGGCTTCATTTGCAGAGTTAGCATGAACCCACCTGCAATAACAGACATGCCTGAGTCTGGAAAATAATATAGCCTCTAATAACAGTAAGAATACGGCTTTGAATGGAAAGCCTTAAAGGCCAGTAAATATTAAAATAAGTAAATGGCCGAAATTAATCTATACTGCTGTACATTAATGAAAAAAAAAAAAAAAAACTAAAAAAACTAAAAAATCAACAATTCAGGCATCACACCATTATAATGTACAGTATGAAAAATGTGTATTCATTAAGCAAAAATGACACTTGAGTATGTTATTAAATTATTAATTTTTTTTAAGGTTAATTTAAAGTGATGTAATCTAAATGTAAAAATAAGAGTAAATGATCATGCACAATTAAATATCCAATATCAATTGAAATAAATAAACAAATAAATAAATGTGTGTGTGTGTGTACAGAAGATAACATTCCCTTGGGTGTGATTTTGAAATCAATTCTTGAGAACATACTTCGCTTTGTTAAATAATTTTCCATTGAAATCTATCAGCAAAGCAAAAAGGCAAATCAAAAGACTGCTGGATGATATCTGTGCGCTGACACAGCGGAGGCCCGCTCTGAATGCCTGCGGTATTCGCTGACTACTTGAATTAGATAAGAGAAAGCATATTTACACACTGGCCCAACACTACAATTCAGTCTGTCAGTGACAAGGTCTCAGTCAACATTGCTCTCAATCCATTTAGCTATTCTGTGGTTGCGCAAACAATGGTAATATAAAGGCAATGATGTTTATGCTATTAAGTGGTGGGTTGTGTGGGAGAAACTATGTTCCTTTTTGGCCTCCTGCTCTTGGCGGAGCCGGCACAGCTCCCTCTGGCTCCAGACGCCTCTATGTCGCTGCCAGCAGGGCGAGACTCGCTTGACAGAAGAAAACGTTACCTGGAGCAGACTGCTAATTGGCCATGTCCCAAACACCAGTGAAGAGCTAATGAATACATAACAATTTAACTGAATGTTACAGAAACACATGAGGGGAACAAAAAGTTATATTCTTTGTTCTCTCTTCTATACAAATACAGTCAACAAAAAACACTATGAAATAAGAATTTAAGTGATAATTTAAAAATGCAAAATGTCACTTGATCCTTCAGAAATCATTCTGCTGATTTGCTGCTTAAGAAACATTTCTTATTTTTATAAATGCTGCTAAATATTTTGTGGAAACCGTGACCATTTTTTGATGAATAGAAAGTTCAAATGAACATTTATTTGAAATTGAACAAAAAAATTGCTAAAAAAAACCGTACTGACCCCAAACTTTTGAATGGTAGTGTATTTGCGATGTGACGTCACTTAAAAATGGCAGCGACCACTGTAATCAAATACTGTTACGTTTGATTTCTCCGTAAAGAAATGTATCTTCTTCTAGCCTTTAAATCCCAAAATTCACTTTACATTATCAGAACATTGTGATTGAGCACAAATGTTGAGATTTTACTCTGCTTCCAGTTACTTTTTGATCTTTCATACCTTTGTTGATACCTACATGGCTCCATGCCACAACATGTCAAGTGCATGTCTTGTTTATTCCATCGGTCTCATGCCGTGTGAGTCAAAGATAAGATACTATCCTACTGGATCCAGGTTAAACCGCTCGGCTCCAGGAGGAGGAGGGTTAGAAGGAACGCTGGGGCCGGGAACAAGTCCGTATCTGCTGGTGCCATGCAATGACCTTTTTTTTTTTTCTCTCTCTTTGAAGCACAGACCAAGAATGCATAGTTTACACTGTGGGAAATTACCTGAGCCACAACAGAGTTTAAATTCACACCAATTTATACCTGAAGAATCAGACGGACCTTGAACTTGGACTTTGCATGACCAAAAACCTGCTTTCTGAACCGTTTGGGTGTGTAGGCGGTGGTTCCAGCCGAATAAGTATTCCGATGGCATGGATTTCATTTGGAAATGATGTCCATTTTCCTGAAAGCTACACTTTTTTTTTTCTTTTTTTTCACTTCTTCTCTTAACATAAGCCAGACTTATTTTGGGAAAATTGTTTTAAGAATGATTAAGTCTGTAAGCTGCTGCCAGCAGTGTGAGCTGGCTTTTACAAGCAGCAAATGAGTTAGGAAACATTTTGATTCCATTTCCCATGTACAAGCTTTCAAAATTCCAAAAGATTTTGGTCTCTGGCAGCTTTTCCCTGCTGCCCACAGGCCACACAGAAGGAGAGGAGTGAGCAGTACATATGATACTGTACATCCGGACGCTTCCTCTTGAGGCCAATGCTTCAGCAAATCTGAGCAAATAGCTATCCATGTATTATTTTCTTAACGCTGTTTTCTCTGACATTTCAACCAGCAGGTTTACGGGCACTTGTTCTGCGAATCAATCAAATCTGCAAGGCGGAAATTCAAAGAGCCAGCTAGCTAACATGGCAAGCCCCACATAAGTCTTCAAATTTCTCCTTACAAATGAAGAAAAGTGCACAGCAGACACTTCTGATGATTTTTTCCCCCTACCACTTTAAACAATCTCCTCTCTGAATGATTTTTGGTTTCATTAGAGTCTTAGCTGAAAACCAAGTCTCAGAGAAATAGTTAAGTCATCATTTATTCACCATTTTGTCATTCCAAACCTGTAATTTTTTTAATTACTAGTTGCCCTTTTCCATGCAATTACAATGAACCGTTCTTCAAAAATGGTGCAAAAGCACCTTAGAAATGTAATAAATGTGTTTATATTGAATGTCTTCTGATACCAGACTGAATTTTATGTCATTATTTACAAATGTTTTCACATTCATCCCAGCTCTCATTGACTCATTGACTCGTTCACTGAGAGTTTACAAGTTCACGACAGACGTCGCTATTTGGTTTGTGAACCAATCTTTCTGTTTAGTCAGATATTTGGTTCACAAATCCAGTATGAGTGATTAATTCATGAATCAAACTGATCTTGTTCTCAAGTTCAAATCATTGACTCATTCATTTAGTCGCAGTGGTTCTCGAGTTAACTCATTGGAGGGAAAACTTCTTACTGAATAATGACTTAAATTTCAGTCTGTTTCTCACCAAAAGCTAAAGTATAATTTCAGAACATCTGGAATACAGCATACAAGTAGTACTTGTTACTTGCAAGCATCAGCATCCATATTTTACCCAAAGTGACTACAGTAGATTAATAACAGAAACAGTCTCCCCTTTGCAATCTTGGGTTCAGTGCTTTGGTGGAGTTATCATGGGTTACTACTATCTGGATTTATTCCTGCAACTGTTACGTTAGTAGCCCAGATCCATCACTAGGTCACTGCCATCCTATCAAGGGCACAAAGATAACAGGACAGGATTGTGTTGATACAGTCCTGACAATCTATCTATGATACTGTGCAACAAAAAGTGTATGACAGAGAAACTACAGCACTGGCCACTGACATTCAGTACTTGAATGAATGGCCAAAGGAGCCAACCGCAAGCTTCTGTGAGTCTGTCTGTCCACCCGCGGTCGGAGGATTCCTCTGTTTGTTATCACTTGACAGACTGCATTTACACAATCAACCCCCTCTGCTTATTTTGCTGGTCGCACAGTTTACTATAGCGCATCTAGGCCCTGTCCTTGGAGCGTGTCCAGAAATGACTACTGCTGTCGGCCCCCCTCCGCCTGTCTTCAACGCAGGACAACCTGCTGACACACCAACCGCCAATCTGTGGGAAAATTTCCCTGGAAAGCAGCATATTCTAGACCCTCTGCAGCTGTGCATTTGATAAATGTGCTTCGAGATATTATATTTAACATAAATTTCTGTGCAGACCACCTGCAATGGTCCCCTTATTCTGAAAAAAAAGGACCATTTGCTAGGCTCCGCCCCTCTTGGTTTACAGTTTCTAACGTCTTTCACAGTCAACTAAAAAAAGAAGTTAAAAAAAGAACAAGTTATAACATTAGTGTAAGAGAAAATAAAACTCAAATGTTTTTTTTGTACAGCATACTCACTATGGTACTGTGAGTTACTTTTGCCTATAGGGATGCACCGATTTTTTAATTTATGCCAGTAGCGATTAGCTGTTTTTATGTTATGGGCACTATCCAATAAATGTACGATATTAAATTGTTATATAAATGAAAATTAAGAAACCAAAAACTAAAATCATCTTTAAAAATGACTTTTAAATGCTACAAGTGCATTCTATATAACCTAAAATCCACTTTTAGTCACATTTAGTCATTGCAACATTATAATGTACAGAATTAAAAATGTATATTCATTTTGATTTGCTAAAAATTACATTTAACAATGTAATTAAATTGTTAATGTTGTTAAAGATGAACTCTAAATGAGCCAATATAAATGTAAAAATAGATCAAATTAGCAATTAAATATCCAATATTGACTGACAGCAATAAATAAAAAATAAACATCTTTAATATGGTCCCAAATATTTTTGTGCATCCCTAAATGCCTGTATATGACCTGCATTAATACATACATGAAAAGAGTGCATCATTACAAATGCTTAAAACAAGTTTTTTTTCTGTTTGTATTGTAATGAAGCAAAGTTACAAATTTAGTCTTTGTTTATCCTCTGTAAATATCTGGAAGACTTCAGACATTCTCTTCCTGTCATGCTTCACTGGGATGCGGGTCTGGCTCAGGACTGCGTGTGGGTAGAGGTTCACACCCTGTTTTCATTAACGACAGTACAGACGTGTTAGGTACAGGCCTAATTTCACCGTATGCTGCCTGAGCCCAAGCCTTATACATGTATTCTAATCTTTCATTCTCAATAAAGTAAAAATGACAGTAAAGGGGCCACCAAAAACACCTGTGTGTGAGCGAGTCTCCAAAGCCTTTGAATACACACTAGGAAACATAAAATGGATGGAATTATCTCAGAGTTTGAAGTCAGGACTAAACGGTTCATGCTGGGAATGGCACGCTGTTAAAAAAAAAAAAAGGAGAAAAAAGGAGGCAGAGAAGAACAGGGAAGGAGAAGGGGAGTGGGCTAATCCCCCGGAGCATCCATATATTGCTCCTTACTCCTCTCCCACTGCTTGTAAACGCCCTGGAATGTAACATGTTGTCTTTGGACCCTGTGTGTGTGGATGTCTCCAGTATGGAGAGATTTATGTGCGCAGACGTTGCCTAAAGCTCCCTCTTTTTGACTTTTAACAAGGGGCTTTGAAGCAAGGAGCCTTTCAGCATTAAAGTAATATCAGAGGCACATTCTTTCATTTCTCAGTCAGTTATGCATTGTATCTTTGTGTGGTGGGTGTATCGTTGTCAACGCGTTATGTCTGGCAGATACAACATATGAGAAATGGGTCAAAACGAGTTTGTCTGCCCATGTAATAGCGAATCTTCTCAAAGTTTGCAATGCATAAGGCTGTTTAAAAAAAAAGAAAGAAAATAAAAAGTACTTTCAGACCACTTTAAATATTCCTCAGAACTCAGATGTTAACAGTGTACATATATTATTCTTTATTTTCAAGCACACTAATGTTCAAAATACACCAGACATTTTTTTTTAACATCAAACTGTCGAAAAGTAAAAAGACTAAAACCCATGTGACTGAATCCAAGCAAACTTGAAGGAAAAGCGGACTGGACTTCCTTTTTCCAGGCTCATTCCGTATTTAGGGCACCACTTCTCTGATTTTTACTTTCTTTAATGAGTGTGGAAGGGAGAGGAGCTACTTCTTCAACTTCTTGATCAGAATCTCATGTTTTTCAAGTAGACTTTATGCCACAATCAAATGCCTGTGGACTCTTCGAAAAAACAAAAATCAAGACATCCCCCTGCTTTCACTTACCATATCTAATCTTTAAATCCCCTTTTGGGGCTGGTCAGTCCCCCATGTGAAATTTAAGATGAGGAGAGCAGGGGGATCTTGGAAAGCCATTTACTTAACTGTTTATAAAAGCCACATGAAGGAAACTTTGCACAAATCCCTTTAACCGCTGGTGAAAGAGCTTGTTTCCACACAGAGAGAACAAGCAGCACAAAATAATAAAATGGGAAGAAAAATTAAGACAGCAATAAAATTATCCTTTAGTTTTTCTTGTCGAGGAAGGATCAAGGTTAGGTGCTTTTACACAGTCTTGGTCACCTTTTGGGAAGCCGAAATGAAAGTATTTCCCACTCTAAAATGATATCAATCTTTTGCAAAGACTGCAGCCTGTTCCAGATAGTGGGCGGTCACACATCTGACAGGAACAAAAAAAAAAAAAAATTCAGACTCAGTCAATAGGCCTTCCTGTAAGCTGCCAGCATGACTTCTCGGGTGTCGGGCAATGGTGGGGTCAGTATTGACTGAGGTAGTTTCGAAAGCAAGAGAAAAAGTAACTATTCGTTTCATGCCCTAAATTTGTAGGGTTCGCACTAGTTTAGCCAAATCACATCGCCAATGGTAACAACGACAATGGTTCTAGCATATTGACTAAAGCCGGTTGCACAAGACGGCAGTCCAAAAAAGTGAATCTAATCACTGTACGGGCCCAGAGTTCATTTAAAGAATGAACAAAGTGCCATTAATGTAAAAGGAAAAGCAAAAGGGTGATCTATATTACGATATTTCTCTATCCGAAGCATAGACTTTATTCAAGCCACAAAAAGACAAACTTATTACTGAAACACTAATAGAAAACAAAGTATTGGAAGACATAGTACTGCTCTTGTCACCCAATGTACGACCCCATTAAAGATGCCATATTCAAGTACAGGGGTACAGATTAATGTCTTAAATTCATCACACAGACTATAGTACAGCTAAAAACAACTGGAACAAAGCACTTAGTAGCATAGACTACTATTTATGACAGTTTTATGGTGCTTTTTACCATTTTGGAGAATTTTACAGAAAAAAAGATCATATGTGCATGTGTGCATACAACTTGTAATAGTTCTAAGACATGCCAAACTGGTAAACATAAGAAGAAGAAAAAAACCCTACAACTCCAGTATAGGCTAAATGCAGCCTGCTCATGCTATCCTGTCAGAGATCCTCTTTCTCTGGACCAGAAAACCCACTGCAGCGGAAGGGCCTCATTTAGAGAAACAGAAAGGAAAGGCGGAGGAAAAAAAGAGAATAAATCCCTTTCTCAGGAAGATTAGTGGCTGTCCCTTTAGAGTGGGCTGTGTGTGGATAGAGCGGCTTTTTAAGCCACATTTTTCTCTGCCAGTGGCTTGACCCCTGGTGGACTGCCTCTCTCCCCTGGGCTGCCCGCCGCACTGCTCTCTGCTCCTCCCACCCAGCCTCCTTACCCATTCTTCACCGTCTCTACAGAGAACTATTTAGAAGGGATAAAGAAATACCTCTTTTTCTCTGACATGGTGTCTGTGACCGATCTAGAACCGCTCGGTGTGCTTCCACAAATGAAAAAGGCCTGGAAAAATTATCTCCACCACCTGTCATCAATCTGCTGATATTATACCAGGCAGGGGCGGGATAATATCCTCACCACATACAGGTATCCAAACAAAACTAATTGGCACCAAACTTGATAATTAAGCCTGCCTGAAGTGGTGCAGCCACAATTTTACATTGTAAATTGTATTAAATTACATAAAAGATTTGAATAGACAGTTATTTTAAATCAGTAATAATATTGTTTTAACTGTATTTTTGATTAAATAAATGTAGCCTTACTGAGAACGAGAGACTTCAAAAAATCTTCCCAACCCCAAACTTTTGAGCAGTAGTTTGTTATTAAAGCGTAAGCTTTGCAAACAGTTTTCGGTCTTTGCCGTTCATACAGCAGTAGCTGTGCTTGCATCATTAAAAGTAACTGCCCAAGGGCGTTACCAAGATGGCCGCCAACTGGACTGACTTTGGTCGGGATCATGTCAGGACACATTAAATTTGAGAACACCGGTTTAAAATTTGGCCTGAACTGGTGGGAAAGAATGTGTTGTGGTCGGAGAATTTTCTTTGCAGATTTTCCTTTGAAACATTGACACCTTTCCTTGTTCCTACTTCGTATCATGTACCTACACTGAGCACACATTGTCTCGAGGTACTGAACAAAAGTTGGACTGAGCAGCTAATAAATCCTGCAGATCCCCTGTAACCACTAAACTGATCTCAATAAAACAAATTCTGCACCATAAAAGCTGTAAATAGACATACAAGTGAGATGAAACAAAAGGTATCGAATAGCTCAGAAATGCTTTAAATAAGTTCAGTCCTGCTCCAGGAGATCTATATCGCCCTGCAGGGTTCAAATCCACTTCAACCAGCAAATCCAAGTCTTCAGGTTCATTGGCAATTACAGGCAGGGTTTGAAATAAACCATACAGGGAGGCAGATTTCCAGGGACAGGAATGAGTATATGTAACTTTCCAAATATTTTTATAGAAAAATACCTTTTTCAAAGTTTTAAAGGGATAGTTTCTGTCCTTTCGTTCCAAAACTGTATGACTTTCTTTCTTCTGTTGAACACAAAATGATAGCCTACTGGTTGTTTTTCCCCCAGTGAATGGGGTAGGGGGCTTTCAAGCTTAAAAAAAAAAAAAAAAAAAAGACACAAAAGCACCAAGTTATTCATATGGTGCACTATATTTTAAATGAATTCAAAATGAAATTGAAGTACAGTAAGTACTTAGTAACTTGAAAACTATTAAAAATGATTTGTAAACGTACCATTCAGACCAATGTTGTGAACTGGATCAGTGATTCATTGAACAGATCCGACTCATAAGAATCATTTGTTTATGAATTGGGCATTGCTACTTCTCTTACAAACACTTATGAACATGTTAAGGAGAACTAGAGCGAATAACAAGATTTTCAGTGAACAACAACTTAATTTTCAGTCATATGGACCACTTGAATGATACATTTTGAAAGCTTCACCTATTTATTGTTTTATTGATTTATGATTTAACGCTGTATATGCAGCAATGGCAATTCATGGCAATCAACAGTATTTCAATTTTACAAATATTTATGATTAAAAACAAATCAAAATTTCATATTTGTTGTTTACAATAATTTAACAATTTTCTTAAAAACAATCAATATACAAAATCAGACTTATATACCAATAGTAACAACAGTAATAATCACCCATTTATTGTAACTGCATATAAAGAAAATGACCAGGACATTCTTTCAAATGTTTCCTTATGATTCACAGAAGAAATAAAAAGTCATACAGGTTAGGAATGACGTAAGAGTGAGTAATTTTTGAGAGAATCATTCCAGTGTAACACTAAATTGAATGAAAAATTCATGAAAAGATCCCAACTTCCTTGTCAACATCTTTTTATACACGCTTGTAAAACTTCTGGTCTCTAGTGGTGAGAGCAAGGTCCATCACCATCACTGAGGTTTGTATTCAAAAGCCTTTTCAGCAGGCAACTAGTACTATTCCTTGAGCATTTCCTATAATCATATTTTTTCCGTTTTAAATATGAATTTTCACATTCAAAATAACCCACAACATCATACACTGAGACAAAAAATAACACCCTTCTGAAGAGCGGGTACACCGATGCCCTATTTCTACTTTTGTCTTAAACAATTTATGATCATTGCTTTCTTATGGCAGGCCACCAAACCCCTCATTAAACAGTACGATGCCATAATATGAGCAGGTCATTAGCATTTCAAAGGTCTTTCACCATCTTCATGTTTGTCAGATGGACAGCGCAGTCCACTGCTCTCCCTGAAGCTTTAAGAAATTTATAACATTTATACTCTGGAGGTAAGAACAAGGTCTTTCAACCTAGTTAGAGAAGGATTTTCATCACACATTCACTGACATCTTTTAAACATGTACAGCCTCTCGTCCATTCTCTTCACTCTTTCCTTTGCATCTTTGAGTCAACAAGTGATACACGAGCAAACCGGTCCGACACACAATGAATTTCTATACATCTCTCAGCCGATTTATGAACAAGTCTTTTCTAATTTGGCGTATTCTAGGGTCTTAATAATAATTTAAAACTAATATTTTTACAAAATGCCAAAATTATGATCAATAATAATTTTAAATATTTTTAATAATTTAACAAACTACTAAGCATACCAAATTTAACTTAAAATAATAATAATAATAATAGTAACAGCCAAACCATTAAAAATAGTTTTTTAATAACTGAAATAAAACTGAAACAAAATATAAATATTAATTGAAAAACTTGTTGTTCAATGTTGCCATTGCATCTAACTGATTGGTACTAACCTAAATACCAGAATTACTAAAAATAAAACAAATAAAAATAAAATAAAGCCAAGTTGAAAAAAATACAAATTACGATGAAAACTGAAAATATAAAAGCTTATTAAAAATATTAATAAATTAATAAATACTATAAAAGTATATAAATAATACTAAAATAACACTGTTCTAAACTGGTTTCCCAAACACTCCTGGTCATCAATGGAGTTTCAGCATTTACCACCAGGGGCAAACTGAGCCATGCTAACCAGCTAACTGTAACCCTTTGGTAGTAGGACAACAAAAACAAATAAAGAAAAAGTTTTGAAAAGCGCCAGAGTCACACTTCGCAAGTCAAGCTACGAATTGCCTCTACACAATTTACTGGGATAGGAAAGAAAGTAGTTAAACATCAGAAAAATAAGACAATGCACCTTTTCCATTTGAGAACACCATACCTCGAGATGCTGTGGTCGGTGAGGGCTTTTTGGGAAGGTCTGAGAAACTACTGCCATCCAGGCCTGACCCCTTGCATTCCTTCTTTTCTGTGGTGCTGGGACTTGTGGTCTCCATGATGAGCCTGAAAGAGAAAAAATGATTTTTACTGTCTTCTGAGACAAATAGATGACCTGAAACATGCTACAAAGTAGCTTAGCGGACAAAAAGAGGTGTCGCAACCCGTCATCGATAGGTTTTTAAAAACATACGACTGATGCAAAATTTTATATTATCACTTCCCTCGAAAGACCTACAAATGCATGAAATCTTCAGAGGTAGTGACTGAAATGTTTCCATTATATAAACTACAATTCTACAGAAAAATCCTTCACTTCCCTCTGCCCTGTCTCATGACTTGTCTGTTTGTTTTGAGAGCTTAGAGGAGCCGTTATAGAAATGCCATGTTACCAGAAGAGACAAAGCAGAGAGCGTGCAGAGTACCTCCTCTATGGCAGCTCTGTCAGAGCGCTCAAGTGCCTGTGCTGAAGGCAGATGACTTGGCAGCACGCCGCTTGTTTAACTTTGTGTAACCTACAAGATTATCCTTGGTTCAGAGCAAACAGCGAGCGGTTTAGGACTTGAAAAGAGGTCCAAACTGAGGCCATTCAGTCTCTGATTGTGGCTGCCCATGTTGTTTGTTCTTCAGCAAATTAACAAGTGTGTTTATACTTTACACCATACGTTTATAAGCAAGGCTTAAAGTTCAATAAATGCATGAAGTCAGTGAGTAATTAAGTTAAATAATCCTGTATTATTATTTAATAAAAATAATATTTTTATTAATTATAATTATTATTATAATTTTTGTCATAATCAAGAAGCCCTGCCCAAGTGAAAAAAATCATTAAATACATGTATTTCATACTAAGTATACTACAAACCCATTAACATATTTACTGACATATCGCTTGAGTTTTACTGACATTAATATTATAGTTCAACTTTATTTGGAGCACTTCTTTATTGCACAATGCACATTTATTAATATTAAGCCTAAAATGTGTTTTAATATCACTATTAGTAAGGATAGTATGATCTATAATAAAGATATTTAAAGTGCATCAATAGTTCCACTTTAGCACAATCAAATATAATTAAGTA
Source organism: Squalius cephalus (assembly GCF_949319135.1). Lineage (NCBI taxonomy): Eukaryota > Metazoa > Chordata > Actinopteri > Cypriniformes > Leuciscidae > Squalius > Squalius cephalus. The sequence goes on from NC_137130.1 coordinate 11,367,777, forward strand.
TATTTTTAGTCGGACCTTAGCACTATTTCCGGATAACTAAAGTGTTTTAAGTACAAAATTAGTGGTTCCAATTTAGCAGACTTTAAATACCAATTTAGTATACCAAAAGTACAATTGCATTGTATTTATATTAAGTACATAAATATGTGAATGTATTTGTAGTATAAAATAAATGTATTTCAAATACATTTTAGTACATTTATTTTTCACTTGGGTATAGACTGTGGTATTTGGAAGCCTGTAAAAAAAAAAAAAGTCTAATTGTGAGACGTCACATTGTGATACACTTTATATTTTCCTTCTACCAAAACAAACAAATGTTTTTTCTGTATTTTTTTGTAATCATATAACAACAGCCCATTAGAGAAAATAACTAGCATATTATTTGCAGTGTGCTCCAAAAGGAAAATGATGCATGCAAACTAAATGATGCTTTTCCTTTTGACCTTTTGAATGTTGTTTCTACATGCTAATTCAAAATGTAATTTTCTTATGTTCAGTATCCTGTAAGAGTACCTGTGGCCACATTCATCAGCCTTTTCTCGTGCCAGTCAAACATCCCTTTGCCAAGATAAGCCGATTAGAGGTGGACTGTTGGAGTTGGCCAGCATCTGTCTCACTACTTGTTAGCCAAGAGGGTACATTTGCCATCCTGTCTCACTGACACCTCCTCATAGATGTAACTAAACATTGTAGCTGTCAAAGGATTCATTTATACATTAATAATGAGGCCTCCTAATGCTGCTTGTGAACTCTGTGTTGTCATCAAATGTACACAGGCCAATTATAACAACTGGGACATTTCTATATGTCTCTTATGGAAACCACCTTCCAGGACTCAAAGTTTTTCTTGTTCCATATCATTACCACGATTGTTAAAAGAGAATGTTAAATGAAATGAATCCCTGTTTGAGGACATTAGTCAAACACAAACATGCTATTACTGGCGCTGGTCACCTTTATTTGCCAGAAACACCTATTACTGCAGCCAAAGCTGCCCTGGAATACACGCACAGCAACAATGACTCATAAACACCTGTCAAAGATGATCAATCATTATAATTTCAATAACATCCATCATACAAGGAGTCATTTCAATACTTCAACGATTTTATATATATATATATATATATATATATATATATATATATATATATATATGTGTGTGTATGTATTAATTTCTTTTAAAAAAAAGATAAAAAAAAAAACTACTGACCCCAAAATTTTAAACAGAAGTGTATAGTGTTACAAAGGATTTCTATTTTAAATAAATGCTGTTCTTTTTTTTTTTTTTTTTTTTTTTTATCATCAAAGAATCCTGAAAAAAGTATAATAGGTTATAAAAAAAAATATTAAGCAGCACAACTGTTTCCAACATTGATAATAAATCAGCATATTAGAATGATTTCTGAAGGACCATGTGACACTGAAGACTGGAGTAATGGCGGATGAAAATTAAACTTTGCATCACAAAAATAAATGATATTTTAAAGTATATTCAAATAGAAAAGCATTATTTTTAATTGTAATAATATTTCACAATATTACAATTTTTTATCAAATAAATCAGGCTTGATGAGTATAAGAGACTTCTTTCAAATACATTTGACCGGTACTGTGTGTGTGTGTGTGTGTGTGTGTATACACATGTGACCATGGACCACACAACCAGTCCCATGGGTACATTTTTTTGAAAGGACAATATTTGCCCGAGATACAACCATTTGAAAATCTGGAATCTGAGGGTGCAAAAAAAATCGAAACATTGAGAAAATAGCCTTTAAAGTTGTCCATTTATATTCACGATTGTGCTGCATTCACTCACAAAAATAAATGTTTTATATATTTACGGAAAGAAATTTTTCTTTACTTAATATCCTAATGATTTTTGGCATAAAAGAAAAATCGATAATTTAGAATTTAGAATTATATATATATATATATATATATATATATATATATATATAAAAAAATATTTGTGTATGAAAAAAAACATTCTTATTCAATTTAAAAATTCACAAAAAATATTTGAAAATCTCACATTATTCAAATGGCAGGGTTGTTAGCCATTGGTTCAAAAGTTAAGGCTAAAAGGCTAACCTGGTATGGCTAATCATCCCAAAATGGCCCAAATTCTACCGTTTGATTTGCATAGCCAATGTATCAGTACTCCATATTGCCATTTTCTCGTCACGGTCTGTAGTCTAAACTGAACTCTGACCCTTTGATGAAAAGATCTGACAGTACAGGTGTACATAACCGAGTGAACAGGTGGCGTTGAGGGGGGAAAAACGACAAGAAAGCAACTCTGTTCTTCTGCGTGGCTGCTTTGACAAATGCAGCGTGCGAAAAGGATCAGAATCTCAGGTCCGCATGACAGAGGGGTGTGAGATCACGCAGGCCTGCAGGCTAATCCTCCATAGCCGCCCCCTACCGCATTACCCCACCTACTGCTGGGCCAGAAAGTTCAGCCGTGACCGCTCACAAAAATCCCCCCTTTGAACACTCCGTGTAGACCACCTTCACAAATCCACAATCACAGATAATGATTAGAACTGATTGTGTTTCCACGAAAAGTAAGCTGCAAGGGAAGAGCAGAAGGAGGACATTTCATTAACTTTACACTTCTTGTAAATTTGATTTCCCTTCCAGCCAATAGTTTGACAAAGACGAGTGAAGTCAAGCAATAAAGCTGGACACAATCCACTTTATCTTCACACAACTTTCCCTCCATTTTTAGGAAAGCAATTACACCGACTACTTAACACCAGCAATTATGTGGACTCCAAAAGTGTCAAAAGTGTTTTTCTTCCAGGAAGCTCCATGAACTTTTCTTCATTTTCCCTGAATACATGACAGGCAGCTTTGACTGCTTCTTTCTGTGCCTGTCATCAGTCTGAAAGGAAGCAACAGGTGTGAAAAAGACACCCCAAAGGACTGGGAGGGTGAAAAAAGGACACAAATGAGAGATAATGGGAGAGAAAACCATGTGGCCCTCCAGAACAATCAAACTGATGCTGAAGAAACACCTTGTAACATCTTATAGAGCTGACCATTTTTTTTTTCTCAATAAATGATGACTGCAATTCTAGAAGCCCACGCTTCTGTTCAACACTCCAATAGCATCATAAGCTCTAAGCAGAAAAACAATCCAAAGGATAAACAGACAAATAAACAGCTCAATAAACACTAGTTGTATGCTAATGACATGAACATGCTTGGAGCATCATTTATTTTCAACAGTGTTACAGCTTGCCTCTCACACAACACAAACTTCTAGTCTTCTGTGGCATCGTGTCTTTTGCACAGAACCATGGTGAGGACATAAATCACTGCTTCTTCATCTGTACAGTTGAGAGTTACATTCAAAAGAAAAATTCTAGTGTAATAGTAGAGCAAAGTGATTAGACAAGATTATTTCTTTACACTTAACCTTACTCTTGTAATCCAGGAACATGGATAACATTACATGCATGAAGTGCATCTAATGTCACCAAGTCAGCAGGGTCAGGGAAGTTACTCCAAAACGGTTATCAATAATTAATCACTAATTGCTTTCTCCACATTATAATGTGGCCACTTTTCTAATTACTTCAACTGAGATAAAATTACAACACTTTTTAGTGATAACACACTATAACATTATCGTATGCCATGAAAAGAAATGTATCATTTTATTCCGCAAGGATGCATTAAATTGATCAAAAGTGACAGTAAAGGCATTTATAATGTTAAAAGTTTTCTAAATGCTGTTCTTTTGAACTTTTTATTTATCAAAGAAGCCTGGAAATAAAGTATCACGGTTTCCACCAAAAAAACGAAGAGCTTTCATTAATTTTTTTTCATTTTGGGGTGAACTAACCTTTTAAAATCTCCTCAACTCAAGGAACCCACCCCAAAAGAACACAGTTCAGCAAATGTCTACCTACAGTAGATCTTGATCATTTGAAGTCAAGATTTGATGGCATTCTTCTAAAACAAAAGCACTATTTTTAATCTTTTTCAACTTTTTAATTTCGCTTGAAATGTTGTTCTCCACTAATGCTTACTACCAGACAAAAATATTTGACATTTTCCTTCTTAAATTGTCTTTGATGTTTATTGTTCGTGAGCGTTTCAGCTCCAAGAGCTCGCTACATGTCAACAGGCATTAAATATAACAAGCTTGTTATATTCCGGAATATGACAGTGCTGCACCCAGTCAATGTTGGAATCAGAATATCTTACTATTGACTTCCATAACAAACCTGATGCAGAGATCAATATGAATGAGCATGGAGATTAGATTCATAGCAAAGCAGCAGAACTATAACATCCTCCTCTCAACACTGACAGCAGGGAAAAGACCAGATGATGACCTTACCCATCCCCCCCCAACCCTAAACCCCTGCATATGTGCAATATCCTGTGCTTGATCTCTTTGTCCTCCTAAAAATCTGAAACAGATGTTTACTTTACAACCAAGTCTATCGTTTAAGAAACTGTCCCAGCGAGGGTCTCGGCGAAGCTCCGTCGAGTGCGCTGAGAATGCCGTTGTATATGTTTGTGCACCTAATTAAATCGTTATGAGAGCTGTGTTTATACTACAAGTGTTTATAAATAAGGTGAGGCTTACTGAGAGGATACTTTAACAGAGCGTAGTGCAGCTGTTGCGTGTCACATCACAGATCTCATGAAAGAATTTGCTCTCTCTGCACACCATTTGCTCGGGTCACTAAACCAAATGGGTAGTTAGCGCTCTCTCGCTACAGGCCCAGCTGTCATCCCTCCGTCTGTCCTCCCAGAAAGAAACAGACACAAATGTTAATTACATGCTTGTGAAAGAAATTATAGTTGCGGTGTAATGTAGTTTCAACGTAATTAGCAGCTAACTTACTGAATGGGACGTATTTTATTGTACAGTTTGGCTCGGCAGCTTGAGGGTGTACTGTATCATTAAGGGTAAATATCATTTAGGCTAAGGAAACATTATGAATGCCGACCGCATAAACAGCACATTACTGTTTTTGGGATTATGCATGTTCTAAAACATCCAATGTATTTTAACAATTGTTTTCTCTCTTTTTGTAATAATTCAATTACTCAAAATTAAAAATACATCACTAAAATCACTATATACTGCAAGATATTTAATAAGTTATGATAACATGTTTTTATATTACTTTAACTCATCAAAAGTTAAGCAATCTTCAACTTTTTTAAGTTATATAAACTTAATATAACTTAAAAAAGTATACAAGTATATTATATACTATATAAGATTCAACTCATTTTTTTAAGTCAGTTTAATGTAATTTAAGTTGAAACGCATTAAACATACAAGTTGATTGTACTTAAATTTAAGGCAGAAACTTTTTATTTTACAGTGTAGAAAAGTATTAAACGTTGTTTTTAATATAGTGTTTTTGCATTCACAAAACGTCGGAAAAGGCAATATTAAAATTTTTCATATTGTTTAAATGCATTTACTGTTTAATATTCATTAATAATCAGAATAAACAAAAGCAAGTAATGCTAACTGACTATTTATGAATGGAGTGAACACAATTTATCATCCAATCAGAATTTAGAGTCATAGGGTCCATTTCATAATATCATTTCACTGTTTGGTTGATACATGCACAAACTTGAAAATATCGGTCCATCATCATGGTCACATATAAAGTCATTCGAAAACTGAACCCTTAGGTATGCTCATCTTCTTAGTTCAAAGTTTAGATCTTCTGTTATCTAGATCTCTCTGATGATTTCTTCATGGTGTCGGCATGTGTGATCTTATTTTACAGCTTTTTTTGTTGTCTGTTTTGCAAGTCAGGGGTCTGTCAGCTGTGCAGGGGTGCGGAGGGTGGAGAAACACTGGTATCTGTAACGTGTGATGGTGTCTGTGTGGAATCCCAACTCTACCAGCTGCTTTACACCCTGACACTTACCCGTCTGTATGTTGGACAATTAGAAACATTCAGATTATCGGTCAGCACTAATGAGACTATGAATTTGTTTCAAAGAAATCAGCCAAAAATACATATTCAGTCATTATTTACTCACCCGCATGTTGTTCCAAACCTTTTTTGGTCAATTATTATCTAGTTCTTGCCAAACAACAACAGTTAAACACTGTTAAAATATCTTTTCAAGAAATTGCAGTAGACAAAAACCTCCAAACAAAATGAGCAGTGGAAAATTACAAGCGATCTAGGAGCTTTATACAGAAGATGCCATTGAAAACACAGCAAGTCTATCCGTCACAGCCTTGCTTTCATGACACTGCTTTGAATAAGGTCTATATAGTGAGTGACCAGGGGCTGTAAAGCTCCAAAAAGTACAAAATGGACCATAAAAGCATCATAAAAGTGGTCCAAACTAAAGTTTTCTGAAGTTATACAATAGACTGCTGCAGGGATGAGATAGTTTTGTAGGACAAACCATCAGTTTGCTTCACCCTGGTTCCCTCGACAAAAAAACAATAGGCTTTTGGATTATTGTAGAAAATACCAACAAAAGTTTATGATTCTTACATACTTATCAATATAATATTCATAAACCAATACAAATGATATGAATTTTGAATTCAAAATACAAAAATCTTCACAAAATCTATCACAAGTATAAACAAATAAGTTAGTCATGGTCACATGACTTCAACATTAACACCGGTAAACTTCAGACAAATCTTTTAATCATTATTTAAAATCTTGAAGTTGAAAAGTTTGAATTAGAATAGTTTGCAAGAGTATAAACACAACAAGGCTGTAAAAGTAGACTAATGAGTGGATGATTTACTGTTCGGTCACGGTGATGTTTAATGTCCCCAACAACCTCTGTAGTCCCATTTAGCCACTTGCAAGCAAGTCTTCTTCAAGACATATAAAAGCTTAAAAAACATGGAGTAGGGTATTACCGATGCATTTTATGTCATAGAATAAAACAATAAAATATCCTGAACTTTCCACAGACCTCATTTCAGCCATTTAACCAACAACAACAAAAAAAAAATCCAGGATGATGGAACCAGAAGTTCTAAAATGCTAACTCGCTTCTGGGTTTTAGGATTAATTGTTTTCCAGCACTCTATTGTTTTGAGTAGAGAATAGACCAAAATTGAACTTGGTTATCCTTGCGTCTAACCTGCATTCAGAGTGCCTCTTTCAAAAAAAGAATTGTGGTACAATGAAAAAACTATTTTCCCATCCCTTTTTACGAATGTTTCTAGTCTTTGAGATGCACACTGTTCCAACTACCCCAATGTGGGGAGTCATATATTCAAGCTACACCGGGAATACACTGCGAGATGATGACAGGGACACACATGATCCTTATCCAGCATAACGTAGTGAGAGAATTCCACAGTGAGCCTGGCCGTGATCCAGCGCGGCGTTCAGGGAGAGGCCACGAGCGGGAGTGGACATGTGTGACGGGGGAACAAGCGGGCTGATTGCTAAAGATTACCACATGGCTTCTCCTTGCTCAACACATCCAGCTCGTCTTCCAGTCTGTTGGAGGAGTCTGTGGCCTGGCAGGAATTCAGCGCTCCTCTTTGGATCTCCCTGCTCATCCTATGGAACGCAATGAGACTGATCTATCTACCCACTCCATTCCTTGCAAGTCTGGTCAGGAGCTGGGAGGCCGCCTGATAAATCACAACTCCCTTGCATCGACTTCTCCGTTTCCAATAACTCCGGAAACAGAAGACTACCCCGCTGAACCGCTGGTGGCCTCTGTGCAGTTCAGACTCGGTTTCTGCATCCGATTAGCTTTGACAACAAACACTTGGAACAGCGTGCTATTGTTTGAGCCTGCAACAGTGAGAGGGTAAACTGCGACTCACAGGCTGTGAAGATGATACAATAACTGTAATAACGATACAGACAGCCACTGTGAAGAGGTTCCCATAATGAAGAACTGGATAGCCCGTCAGCAGCCCTTCAGGAATTAATTAACTAGCACATCAAAGCTAACCCTCAGAGGCCACAGTGTCACACAGTACTTTGATTTAACGCTGACTGTTGACTTGATAGTAAGCTGCACGTAATGCCTATCCTGACATTCACTGGTTTATATTCTGTCCTCTCACATTAAGATGGTTCTTAAGTAAAACTTCTACTAACTTTTCTCACAAACTTTTCAGGATAAGTACCACCTTTGATCAAAACACTCAAGTCAAGGATGGGAATTGTAAAGAATTTATCGATTCCTGTTTGGATTCATCTTAACAACTCCGGTTCCTTAACAGCTTCATCAATGATTCTTTTAGTAGTGTTAAGGATATTTGAAAAAACAAAAAAACAAAAAAACATTCAATTCCACTGCAGAAATGGTGAGATCATTTCAGTAATAAATTAATTAAACACACTCTTTGTATCGAGTTGTCACTGACTTTTTAGAGACAGCATAAATGCAATCCAATAACTGACCTTCATTTTTAACAACAGCACTAAACAAACAAATAATGCAGAAACATACTTCATTCATTCATTAAAGAGTCATTCGTTTCAGGAATCAGTCTACGCTGATTGCACTGTTTTTGATCCACTAATAAAATTACTTATTGGAATCATTTGGTTGTAAATCAATCTACGCTGCACTGGTTGCGCTATATGTTTTTTAGTCACTAAGAAGAATCGATTCAGAGTCATTCGTTTGGGGATCAATACAATGGTTGTGCTATTTGTTTTTGATTCACTAACAAGAATCGACTCAATACAGTCATTCGTTTGGGAATCAATCTACACTGGTTGCATTGTAAGTTCTTGATTCCCTAAAAAAAGGACCAATTCAGAGTCATATTTTCAAAAATTAAACTATGCTGGTCATGTATAACAATTGTATTCACTTCAGTGGACTTTTTCTGGTTCAAGAATATAAATGTGGTGGATGGACTTTGATTGCTCCTGTATAAAGGTGTATACAGATCATAAATTAGAAATAAAACACTGAATATCTTTAAATAAACTAAAATAAATAAAGTAAAAAAAAAAAAAAAAGCTATATTGAGTTGTGACGTCTACCAGCCGGGGAAACTCCCATGCAGTTTGAGAACCACTGAACTCATTCTGACAGTAATCTACATATAATTCCCAGCACCACAGCTTGTTTTCATGTTCTCTGGATATTCCAAAAGACTCAGCTGTCACTACACCTCATCTAAAATTCAAATACAGACTTGTAATTTTGGTCTAGTAAGATGTTTATTCATGGTCAGCTAATAAAATAAATTTAGGTCCGTCCTCCGCATGCTGTGTCTGGAGGTTTGCATGAATCACAGGTGGACGTGTGGTTTGGGAAATGTTAGAGTCACAGCAATGGTAAGTCAAATATAACTTAATGTAAACAGTATACATTTCAACTGTTCATTTTCCAGCTGTCTTTAAACGGTGGCCCGCCAGCCCACAGCACAAAAGAAATGAGAGAGTTAAGAGCAAAAAAAGAAAAGAATAATAATAAAATAAAACTTTGTGAAAGAGAACAAAGCAGAAGGCTTACAGCTTAACAGGCCTTTGAGGAAGGTGAACAGCGTTCCTGCTTGTGTATTTTCTTTACCCGCACACATGCGCATGCATTAAACACTGGGATCTGGAATTCATATAAAACTGCACTGCTGCATTATTAAAAAAAAAAAAAAAAAAAACACATATGGTGAGTCTCCACTATATGTAAAAGATCAAGCAGTCCCTCCATGTAATGGATCTTATTTCCTTTAGGCTTGGCAACAGTTGATGATGATAATGAGGTCAATCAATCAAATTCTGGTCTTTCACTTATTTGCTGTATGCTATTTAATGGCATTATTAAAGTCTTTTTATATACATTTGCGTGTGTGGTTTCTGTGATGATATCTGTACAGACTTAAAGGGATAGTTCAGCCAAAATTAAAAATTCTGTCATTAATTACTCACCCTCTTGTACTCTCAAACTCCAAACCCGTAAGACTTTTATCTTCGGAACACAAATGAAGATATTTTAAAAAAACTTGAGAGCTTTCTGCCCCTCCATTGACAGCTACGCAACTACCACTTTGACGCTTCAAAAAGAGATCGAAAAAACGAATCCATATGAATTGAGTGGTGTAGTACTGAAGAGACAAGATCGCTTTATATGATGAACATATTGAATTGATACATTTTTTATTCATATATAAACAATCATCAACTCACACATCAGTTGTGGTTAACGGAGGCTCAAGCATGTTCGCTTTACGTGCGAGAACTAATCATTTGAGCTTCCGCAAGAACCGATGAGGTTTGTTCTTACACGGAAAGCAGGTTCGGTTGAGTTTGGGTTTATATTCGCTGATCAATGTTTATATGTGAATAAAAGCCTAAATTCAATCTGTTCATCATATAAAGCGATTGAGTCTCCTCAGAAAATTTGGACTAAACCGCTCAACTCCATTTTCTAATATGGATTAGTTTTACAATCTCTTTATTAACTTTTGGAAGTGGTATTTTTTCATCAAAAATATCTTAATTTGTGTTCCAAAGATGAACGAAACTATTTTGGGTTTGGAACGACATGAGGGTGAGTAATTACTGATAGAATTTTCATTTTTGGGTGAACTAACCCTTTAACAATGCCCTGATAGTTGCATGAGAGAATGAGGGAGGAAAAAGCTGTGAAGGACCCCATCCACACTCATAAACCGGATGTGATGTGATCCTCATTAACCCCAGACACTTGTGAGAGAATGAGGCGGATGTCTGGAGGGGTGTCCGACACAAACTACTAAAATGCAGGGATTGTCCCGTGTCCTACGGGCCAAAGCTGAGGAGATGGGTTTCAAAGAACAGCCTTTGAGAGGGCAAATGAATGTAAGCAGCTACCACTTCTCACATCTCTGTTTTCTCACCACACTGCCCTCATCTTCAATTCAGTCCGACACTAGAGACGCAGCACACAAACTTGAAACACAGCTGTCTTTCACAGCACTTTAAACGGCCATTAAAGTCTCATCAATTCACTTTGAGGCACAAGTGTACTTCAGGCACTCCTCAAAGCTTTTTCTTACCGATAAAGAGATTCAAGGTCTTGCCCGGCACACAACATTGACCAAGATACAAAGTCTAGTTCTAGTTCGTCTCTTTTCAGAAATCACATTATGAAATCAATGTTTTTCTCCAAAACACATTGGGAACAATTATTTGCTCCCTTTTATTAAATACTTTTTGCAACCTCCTTTTTCCAAGATAACAGCTCTGAGTCTTCTCCTATAATGCCTGATGAGTTTGGAGAACACCTGACAAGAGATCAGAGACCATTCCTCCATACAGGATCTCTCCAGATCCTTCAGATCCCCAGATCCATGTTGGTGCTTCTTCTCTTCAGTTCAGCCCACTAATTTTCTATAGGGTTCAGGTCAGGGACTGGGGAAGTCCCTTCTCCAAATAGGAGAAGACTCAGAGCTGTTATCTTGGAAAATGGAGGTTTATTTCAATTCATAATGTGATTTTCCCCCCACTTTCAATTATTTTAGTTCAATGAAAGGTTAGATTTTTGCTAATATTTTTTATAAAATATCAAAAGGATTAACACTGCAGATATATTTTTACTGCTATCTTTGATCATATTTACGAAGGGGGCAAATAATTCTGACCAGCACTGTACATGGATAATTAATTTATAATAAACACTGCAATATTTCATAAAAAGAGTTTTCACTTTTGATTTAACAGTGACTAAACATTTATAATACACCCTATTTTCTTTATAGAAAATTCAATGATGTTTTACATCCTAACAGTAGAGTTACTCTTAAAACTTTTTCTTTGATTGTCATTGCATTGTCTTGTCTCGTCCTTGTGCGGTGCATGTGCAATGTCATTCAAGGTCCCCCTTTTTATGAGCGTTTGTTAAAATCTCCCGCGGAATTCCAAGGCTGAACAGCCCTGATTTAGGCAGCAGGACAAGAGGGAAATGTGTGAAAATGTGCAGAGCAGCAGGAAGGGAAGATGAAAGTGACACGGTCTACCCATGTTTAAGAAGCTGATGACCATAGCCCAAACCAGGCTGAATAATCTGAATGGGCCATCATTTTTTCCCCCCTTTTTGAATCCTTTCACTCGCTCTGCCTCTGACTGCTGGCGCTTCTCATTCTACACAATGGGAAATTCACTAAGACCCTTTATTCTTATGCTAATGCTCTCAACTGGGCATCACATTAAATTTAACACATGCACACACTTTTCTGTTTTTCAGGAAAACAAGGCACACTCTTTTTGCCAATCCTTTAAGCACAAAAATTACATTTACATAATACATTCAATTCTTTGCAATATTTTTTGTCAACTATAGTAACTTGAGTTTGTGAACATAAAAATCAAAGAATACTGTATTAAAAAATCTTCTTTGGGAACTTTTCAGTTTACAACCCTAACTATAATACAGACAATATTTTGAAGGAACTGAGAACCATTTTTTTTTTTTTTTTTTAGAAACGGTTAAAAAAAATGCAAGAAGAACTGAATGATTTTCTTGACATTCGGTTCACCAACAATGTTCTGTCAAATTCTTACACTACTATTTCACTGAATCTTAAACATGCTTCCTACCAGTATAGTAGGCTACGATTAGGCTACCAACGACTCTTATCAATCGGTTCTTTTAGGTGAATCACAAGCAAACAGCGTGAATAGTGTAGTAGACCAACTCATGAGGGGATGACATGATTCTGATTCTGAACGAATGACTCTTGTGAGCCGGTTCTTTTAGTGATTCAAAAACTACAACGCGAAAAGTGAGGATATTTAAGTGAGGCCCAATTACGAGATAATTTCAGATTTGAACAGTCTATAACATATATGAAAAATCAGATGTCTGTATGAGCCTACAGACTTTTAAACATGTTTATAGGCTTTTGTGCAATACCAATATTGACAACAAAACGCAGTGTGTATTTACATTTACGTTGTCAAACGAGCAGTCACAGTAACTACTTTTAAGTTTCCAAAACCTTAAATACAACCCTCTAACATTTGGTTTATTTTCTAAGCATGATCAAAGTAATAGCTAACTTGTATTTCAGTAAGTGAATCAGATTTATTCATATAATCGACTCATTTATAAGCCCATAACAGCTATTCGTTCGGGAATCATTACTTAATTAAAATACGAAACGAATCTTTAATACAACCATTAAAGAACCGGAATCGCTTGAGGAATACGAATCGGAAACGCTAAATTCGATTCCCATCCCTACCTGGGACACAAGTTGACAAAAGTTTGAGCTTGCAAAAGTCACAATATATGCCTCTAAGTAACGAAATGTAAAGCGCTAAAACTCTCTTCTCGTCAGCATAGCAATAATATGTAGTTTATATGACACATTTCAATGGCTACAGCGAGTTAATGTCGCGACACTTGTAACAACTGAAAGATGTAGCCTAATGAATTGAAAACACATTCAAGCTGCGTACACATTGTTACCTTAAGAGTAAATCATCACAACGAAATACATATTTACCTCCTTTGATGTTGTAAAGTTCGTCAGTTGCTCAGTTGTCCAGCGTGCATCCGAAAAACAACGCAATTGTACTTAAAACAATATTGTTAAAAGTGATTCTGTCACGAAACTCCATCAGCGGTTTATTTTGTTTTGCAAGAGCAAATGTTTTAGCAAAACTACATCATTCGGGGACGACGAAGCGCTACAGTTGCACCTCGCAAACTTTGACGATCCATCACACACGCGTCTTCAAAAGACTGTACTTAGCCTACTCGAACATTAGAAAGTAATTTAGCCCTCGACACGGCAGAAATGTACCCCAAGCAAGTTTGTTGAGTCGTCGGTTGTGATGTGCGGTGGAAGATCTGTTGGCGTGATTTGTTTTCAATCCGATCTGCCCTCCTCTATCTCCACTTCTCCCCCCAGTTCTTTGAGTTTTGGGCCACTCACTCTCTTCACCAGATGGGCCGGGTTACATCAAACCAAAGGTAGTTGCATGAGGCTTAAGAGGAGTTTGCTTTCAAGTTTCACTGGAGATTTGCAAAACCTTTGCATAAGAATATTTGACTTGTTTTAAAGTAAATCGATGAGTAGGTTAAGTTTGGTTGAGATTTGTTAAACTGGCAATTTGCAACTTCAATATAGGGTATGCCTAGCCTACCTCTATTAGCCCATACAAATCAAAAGTAATCATGTCTTGATTTTCCTAATCATTTGTTCAATTAAAAGTGCGTTGAACTGTAAGTCTTTTTTTCCCCAGAGGTTAGGCTAAGTTGCATGGATATTTAAGTTTTTAGACTTTTTGTAAGTTTTGTGTGTATATGTGTCTGGTTGAGATCTGACATAAAAATAAAAATCTTAATGTTTTTGTGGTTGATGCACTCCACATTGCAGATGATCACAGCCTGTGATACCAGCTGAAAGAAAGGGAAAAATAGCTTGACCCAGCCTAAACTAGTTTGTTGTTCTTAGCTGGTTCAAGATGGTCTCCCAGCATGGCTAAGCTGGCCTTCAACTGGTTTACAACCACTATAAACCACTATACACAACCACTATTTTTTTTTTTTTTTTTTTAAAGCAAGGACGTATACTATTTTACCATACGGTAAACATAATACAATGCCACCTAGTGGAGAAGTAGGGAACGTTTATGTTTTGGAGTGGTGCTATTAGTGTTGGGATTGAAGTAGCCTATACATGCAACTAATTAAAGATGATTCAGACATTATTACACTTTCCAAATAATTCCAAATCATCTGTAGCCTACCATATGGATTATAATCAATTCTGTTTTAATGTATCCAAACATATACTTATGTCTTAAGACATTATATAAAAACTAAAAGAATAAAGAAAATAGAAGCGAAATCAACCCATTAATTTGTACATTCATATAATACATAAAGTAAGCACTCCCCCCCCCCCCCCCCCATGTGCATTAGCCTACATATACTAAAAGACATTGAATAAGACATTTGTTCAAGGCTATGCTGGGTAGACAGACAAAAGTGTGTCTTTGAAAAAGCCTATACATTTTAAAGTTGATTACGTAACATAAAATGATCCCCTTTACATCAAACAAGGGTTTCCAATTTACATTGAGACTATCTAAAGCTTCCATGATAACCCTAACCCTATGTCTCGTAAAACTTATCAAGAAATTGACAAAGGCCTTTTGTACTAAAATGCATGCAGGCTGGCTTTCTCCTGACTCACATTACATGTCTACATCAAATACTGCAAAGATAATCGTTGTACGTTATCTCAGAAGCTTTGAATGAGTGTTAGCCAAAAAAAAAAAAAAAAAAAAAAAAAAACAACAACTAAGGCCGAGACACTCCATTTGGACGATTGCAATTGATTCACCCCCGTAGAACCACACTCACCTTTTCTCAGTCGTGTCTGTAAAGAAAGCAATGACAGACCAATGGAGACACCGCCATCTAGTGGTGCACACTCTGACACACATTCAGTCCAACAGTCTTCCAGTTGCATAAGCTGCTTAGAACTAGACTTAAAACATTTTAATCGAGTTTTTTTTATTCAAGACGAGTCACAACTTTTAAGCCATTTAGATCGGTATAATTTGATTTGGAAAAGTAAGACGTTTTACTCCTTGATTAAAGGTAGGCTAGTCGTTGTGTAGTCAAGACACTAGTGGTGGCTGTTTATGCAACTGGAACAAGTTGTTCTTACAAGAACAGACTATAAGGACTCTTTAATTAATAATTGTATTAGTGCCATATTCAGTTTATTATCACGTTAGTACGCTGAAATACGAGAAGGTCCGTCAACGTTACAAGATTGCTTCGTCAGTTCATCTCCTTGTCGCTGGGTGGCGCCAAATATAAGCTACTGTCCTAGCTCAGGTTTTAAATACCTCCAGTCTCCAGATTTAGATTTAAAACTAAAGTCTTAAAATACTATCCAACAAATAGTTTCAGTTTTAACTGTATTATTTTATTCTGAAGCACTGTTGTTGTCAACAGTGCAATTTAAGATACGGTTTTATATTTGAAACTCCATAGCCTATGCCACGTGAAAAGGTATGTTTGTGTCATACTCTTTTTTTTTTTTTTCCTTTACAGTCTATGGTTCTACTAGTTTTACAAAAGTTTCAAATGATCTCCAGTGTCATAGTTCGAAATATACTTGTGGAAAATTAAATTTTGAATTACAAACTGGGACAATTGAAAATAGTGAATGGTTGTGTTGTCAGTCTGTGTTTTAGATAAATAATGATGATTGTTGATGACTATTTAGGGTTCTTTGTATTTGAAAGCTCTTGGTCAAGACCAAAGCATTATTGTCAAACCAAGAACACTGTGATCAGAACTCATGTTTATCATTTTGGTTGGGCCTAACCAGATGCTATTTACTTTCCTTTGTCTTTTCAGGGGCATCGTTTAAATATTTACATGAAAATTAGACTGCTTCATATAACGAATGCTATATTGCTTTTTTGAACTATTTGTCATTTATCTGGTATTTTATTTATTTTTACCATTTATATGGAGAATTAGTGCTTTAGTTTATCCCAAATTAGCTTTATGTTAGAAATAGCATTGTTTGATTTTAATGTAAATAAGTAAGTGTATGAAAGCATGTTGAGGTTGGTCATGCTGGTGAACTGAGTTAGAGGCCCATCTTGTCTAGACTTTCATTGAACCCCAAATGAATACCCATCGTTTAACTGCCCTATCGATGTTATCACAAAGCAAGTCTAACGTTTTCATGCTAAAGTTTCCATGAAACTAACGGAAAGGCCATTCAGGAGGTGGTTATTGAGCTGGTTTGTCGTGGGATTTTATTTTGTTTTGACCAGTGTTGCCACTTCAAAGAACAGGAAAGTTGGTGGTGGTGGTGGGGGAATACTGTGCCCTCCACTGACTCATGCCAATGGTTTAGATTGTGGCTTAACCATTTATTTTAGGCAGATTATATGTCGCCATCTATATAAATGTCACAAGATGGTTGTTATTTAAAGGAATAGTTCACCCAAAACTTAAATAATTCAGTCACCATTTACTCACCCTCATGTTGTTACAAACCTCGAAAACACAACACAAAAGAAGACATTTTTGCCTATACAAGGAAAGTAATTGGGGTACAGTGTTGTTTTGGACCCCATTGGCTTTCACTGTATGGACAAAAACAGTAGGTTTGAAATGACAAGAAGGTGAGTAAATGATGACCGATTTTTTGGGTAATCTTTAAATCAAATTTAAATCTTTTGCTTTTGCTTGTTATTTAAATCTTCTTTTAAAAAATAAAAATTTCCTCTTAATATTCCTCTAAAATTCCTGAATTGCTTTCAACAGAAGATCCAGTTATGACAAAATAAACCTGAAAATGAAACATGCATTGATGAATTGTTCACAATAACTTATAAAACAGATATGGGTCATTTTCATTTCATGTCAACTTAAAGCACAATGTCAGACAAGTATACATTGTTTTCCAGACAGTGTACTGATGCTGATCTTGTCTGAGGGCCAAACTGAGTGTGGGGCCGATCATGGATGTTGTCTGACCCTAGATGCTAATCTAGTGCTAAATATGTTTGTGCCAGGCAGGCGACACTCATCTGTGACTCATAAACGACTCTTTCCTCCATGCCGTGCTAGCAGTGCCTGAGCCAGAGCACGCGACCCGGCCATAATATCCCCCTTGCTAATGACAAACTTGCGCTTCCAGAGGAAAAAAATTAAAGGCCTCTGAAGTGGGACGGTGACCTGGAAAAACGCCTCCGGTTTTCCCGTAATGTATGGTTCTGTGCGGTTTGGCCTGCTTTTTACTTTAATGATAGAGATGCTGTATCACTAGTTTTTAGAACCTGGAAGAAGAGAGTGCCATAGTTTGGGAAGCTGATAATGAAAAGTTAATTTGGGCACTAGAGGGCAGCAGTGAACTTTTTTTTTTTTTTTAAACATAATTATTTGCTTTTCTGACTGATTCTGATTTTATAGGGTTGTTTTTTATGTAATGAAATACAAAATCAAAATTTTGGGTGTCTGGGTGCGGTGCAGACAGTTCTGCTTCAAATTAGATCACTAAATTGTTCCAAATTGCCTATAATCTGTAAATGCTTTATGATAAAAGGGTTTGAATCATTATAGAATCATTCAGGGGAGTGTAATTTTGCCAGTGATTACTCTTTATATCGTATTGTTTTGTGATTTTTGTCTTCATTTGATAGGATAGTAAAGTGAGGACAATGAAGGCCAGGTTCAAACCCATGTCTATGAGAAAACACAATTCGTATGCATCATAAGCATGGGCTGAATTTGATTCTGATTTCTTATGGAAAAGAATAAAACTGTGTCTAATGGCGTGAAAGTGTTTCACAGCGGTCAAAGATCATCTACCGCACTAAACCGCAAGAATGCACTCTGTGTGAATTGCCATTGGGTGTGTGCAAATTATGCTAAGACAGTAATTAGTTTACCGCATGTTTTCTTATATGTTTTCCCAGAAGTCACTACGGATGTGTCTGTCCGCTTGCACGCATTCACACACACATTAAACTTAGCGTGTGACCTTGTTTAAGCACTGACACCGAGAAGAATCACCCAGCAACTTCGCCACAGTATTTTTAGAAAATCCAGTGGGCAAACAAATTGCATGGTGACCCTCTTTCACCTCTCCATGTAAAAGCTTGACAGGTGTGTAACTTATAGCCTGGTCTCCTCCACCCTTCTGATTACATGCCCCGGACCCCCTCTACCCCCACCTTCTAGTATGTGAGAACCTCTGTCATGGGAGGAGTTCACCTCTGACCCCTATTTCTCCTTGAACTCCACACTTTTTGTGTGTTAAATTGTGCCATGTCCCTTGTGCTGGTGTATCCTACCCTATTTTACAAGGAGGAGAGGAAGAACAAGCATTTACTTTTTAGCACAAACAGCTTTTTTCCTGTGACATTCCAATGAGACTGTGGTTTTTAACAGGTGGTTTGAGCAGCTGTGTGTCCTAAAAGATACCATAGAAATAGCCTTTGGTATGATCTATTCAAGGAAATCTCCTGTTGTTTTATTACTGGAATCTGTTTATAATCAAGTTCTTTAAGCTAGTTCATTATTGATAACTGACTCCAAAAGATGTCCACACTTTTGGCTTTTGGCTGGAGAGCATGTCTGAAATTTATAAACGCTAATTAAAAAAACTCCGTCCAGTACTGATAAGCTATAAAAAAATGTTTTATGTACTGGCTGATATTAAAAATCTGTACTACTTTGCCAAAAAAAAAAAAAGATAATACTTAAATGCTGCAAGTGAAACCTAAAATGAAACCTTTTAAAATACCTTTAATATAAAAATGACCTTGGACTAATATATATATATATATATATATATATGAAATATGAAATAAAATACGTCAATATAATATAATTATTATAATTATATTATAATAAAAAAATCTGTAACATCTGCTGCTAACTATTAGTACCTAAATATAAAAATCATGCATCTCTCCCTAGTCAGAAACAATGTTTACCAGGTTTTCTAGAGGGTAACAATGCCTCTATTCTTGAGTTGTAATGTTTGACGTATAAGGAAGATTTACTGCAGATATTTCTTTCCACTTCAATCATCTTTTTTCTTGGCATCTGATATCTAGCTATATTGTCTATGGGTTGCATTGTCTAATATTGGATGAATCGTGGCGCTCATGGTTCTTTTCTCGGTGTTGGTGCTGTCAAAACGTGAACTGACAGGAATGTGTCTGATGTTCCGATAAAACGCTGAAGTTTCGTGCGTCACTCTCTGGGTATAGTGCTTTGAATGCTATCTTCTCCCTTTCAATCCCAAACACCAGGGAGAGTTGTAAGGATTCTCGGGTGAGGCTACATCTTGATATGAGTTTGGATATGCAAGATATGATATCATTCGTGTATGCATAAAAAGAGGAAACCCTCCTGCTCGCCGGTCACTTGGGTGAGGCTCTCCAATACTGTCTCTCTGCAAAGCCTTGATGACACTTTCATGCTTCTGGATTGTGCCACCCAGAAAAGTATGTGTCTGATAATGACAGAGAGTGTAGCTGTGTTGTTTAAGGATCAAAGTGAGAACATCTACCTGTGTCTATCTGCTTTGTCAATATTCAGTGTGTTTTTGCACAAAACATTTTAGTAGAAGCTTCTCTGGTGTTCAAGATCTTTTTCCAGACCTTTGTTTTGCATATGACGAATTGAGATCACTTAACCAAGTCCCCCAAGCTAAGGTTAAACTACAATGGTGTGTGGATCACTTTTGGGATCATATAAGCTTCATCAGAGTTACTTGATTCCTCTTGGGAGCACCGCAGGAAGAGGAGGTCAGAGGTTGTAGGGTTGCCCTGTTGTGCTTTTGTAACCCTTCCATTGCTTCACTGTTAGAGCAGTGAATTAACTCTTCACTACTTGCCTTTCCACACATGCTTTGTGGCTTCTTTGATGTCCTTTTGCCAAAGGATAAGGGTGATTGTTCTTTTGGCAGGTAGGCTTGATGAAATTTCAGAGCCCTTGAAATCAAGACTTGTTTTAGGCATTTGAGAATTTAGAATAGAGGGGAAAATGAACCTCAAATGTTCCTCGATATGTTTTTTTAAAATGGTACTTTAAGCACTTCAACCAATTTTGATAGTCATCCCATCAGGGATCAAATGACTCATGTTACCACTGTGGTTTTGTGGGCGTTTGATGGACAATGAAGCAATTGCATAAGAAAATGTTGCATGTTTACTGGATAAAAAAAAGATTATTCATCCAACAAAGCTTTTGCTTCTCTTTTGGTGTCAAGGTACATGATGTGAAAAACCCCAGCTGATGACATCTTTATTCTGGCTGTTTTGCTTCTGACGTTATCTTCCCATTTCCATGCCGATCTACCCACTCACTGAGATTCTCAGGGATGTACCTTTGCTGCGTTTTCTCAAGGTCCACTAACTCTGTGTACGACATCCCACCTCCTCAGTTTTCTTTCAAGATGTTTTCTCATACCTATTTTCCATAATCAACATTCCTTTTTCATCCATCTTCGGGGTAGCAGGTGGGGGTGCTTAGCTTAACTCTCTATAGAGTTTTTTTTGTCGTTTTATTTTTAATTTATTTGAATGCAATCCACCCACGGAGCCAAAAGTACATTGTGAAAAGAGACCAGCATGGTTAAATTTCAAACTCTGATTCGGACCAATTAAAACAAGTCTGAAAACAGCCTAAAACTGTATTCTATAAGTTTACCTTTTTTTTAGAAAATGCGATGCTATTTATAGTGATCATATTCACAAGTCTCTGATACGATCTGAACAGTGACTGAGGTCTGTAGGCTTGTTTCTACTATCTACTAGAGGGAGAGCTAAGAATTCTGGGTATTTCAAAATACCTGTCATAAACATGGGCTGTAAACTGGACAGTCCATCTGAGAATGTCCTGGGGCCTCTTGCCTGTCTTAAAGCCCCCCACCAGCTGCAGTCATTCCTCTCATTTCTGCATGTCACTTAACACCTCAAACCACTGCAGTCCACCTGGGCCCCTAGAAATGCCTACCAGAAGCCTTGAAAATTATGATGTCTTCATTTTCAAATGGCAGTGTGTCATATTGTGTAGCTTGATCATGCCACATTTTATTCTATTACTGTATGTTTAAGAAAAACGATTAAACTTGTTGTTTTGATGATTAAGGTTGGTCAGTTTGCTGCATGTATTATGAGCACTAACTTAATCACAGCAAATCTCATTAAAACGCTACCGGAGTCTAGACTGTCTCTATGAGCAACAGCAGCCTTGGCAACACAAACTAACATCACCGGGACACTTACTCCATCCGCCCCCATTTCAGAAGCACTGGCTTAATCCAGGAAACAAAAACCCCCACTGAGGTCACATAACATCAGCCAGACACTGACCTGTGATCTGCTAGGGGGGAAAAAGTAGGAGCTAGAAACTTTAATCCAGGGAGAAAGCTGTTTTTCCTATTTATACTTGTTTTTTTTCACTTAAGGGTTTTGTGTTTTCCTGTTTTTTAAGTATTTATCTTTTTTTTTTTTTTTTTTTCAAAAGGCCCTTTGCTTGATTGGATAGTAAGTCCGATTTGTTGGAAAGGATATGTTCCAGACAGTCAAAAGGATTAAATAAACAAACACACTGAACATCATGTTTTCATATCAGAACACACAAGCTGATTACATCAATAGAACATTTAGTTATTAACATTAGTCATTTATTTGACAAAGAATAGTACCTTACAATCCCCAGCAAGCAAATCAAACAAATTTCTTTTTGAAGGGACACCACTGGTGTTCCTGACACACGTTCAATACATGAACGAAGAAAAATTATATTTTTTAATGAACTAAGTAGTGTTGCAACTGAACTTGACAGCCAGTGATCATTATGTATTTTCACTGTATGGAAAAAGGCACTTTTGACATTTTGATGAGTGACAATCAGCTCTTATTTTCTGTTGTGTGTAGGGGTTGGGTAACACACCTGACATCCACTTTTCGAGGAAGTTTTTTGACCAGAGATGTGAAGGTTGAAGATCAAGTTCATCCTTGAGAGCATCTGGATGTATCCCAGTGGTAACTTATTTTTCAAGTCTTTCATATTTATGCTTGTTATTACCTCTTTAATTAAATTAAATTCAGTTCGTTACCTACAACAGAAGTCTTAGCCAATAGTTTTTTTTTTTTTTTTTGGCCACTGGTCAACATTAACCAACTGTCTATGTTGTCAGTTGAAACTATGAGGACTTGTTTTGTTGTTTTGGAAAAATTTGCATTGTTGAATTCTGCATAACAAACCATAAAAAAATGCATTAAGAAAGTAAACAAGGTTGATTTTGATTTTATAGACTTGCCAAGTATAAGATCTTCTGGAAGAGAGAACATGTATACCGCTACAGGTAACTACAACATTACCTATCACAAAACATATTACGTTCCATAATTGGTTACTATTTGTAAATGAAACATTCTTTTGCGCTATAAGGAAAGTTGTTTTTAACAAAAAATGACTCATTAGCCTTTTTCTAGCTTGTTTTGGCATTTCAAACTGACGCAAGTATTAAACTTTATTTGTCTAGTGGAGTTTTGGAGAAGTGCCAGTGGTTGGTTCTGATTGCGATGTTGACACATCTATTAGCCCTGTTACTGAGAGTGAAAAAAAGCTCTGGAATTTCTTCGCGTAGTTCCTGCCTTTACTGTGGATTGTGCTTTCAGTATAGGTGGATAGCACAAAGCTTTATATGTTTCTGTTTATAAGGATATAGTAAATTATAATTCTCTGTGTTGCTAACAATCATAAAGACTATGTGTGAGTTGCGGCCGACTGCGTTTTCCAGACTTTGATTCTTTGTTACCTCGGAAAGATTAATACCATATTAGTGTTTATTGCATCCTTTGAGTATTGCTTTCATTCACAAATAGTGAGTCACATGTTTTATTGTGTCTCTTGAGTTTATTGTTAGAAGGGCTTGGAGGCATAAGTGACTATTCTTGAGTTCCTCTGGATAACTTGTTCTTGGCTCGTCTCCCCCCCACCCCCACCCCAACTAACAATAAAACGTATCTACTCTATCAGATCAGCCACCCACGGTAGGAGTAAATTCCTGTGTACAAATATTTTCGGTTCTTGATTATATTATAACTGGGAAATATGAACAAGCACATTTTTCGCCTTATATTTGATTTAACGTTTGTTTGTTTAAGGATATGCACAATTTTGAATCTTTTACCTATCGCCTTTTTTCTCCCAAAGACTCTTCCTCCTTCCTGAACATCCGTCTGGTATTTATTTACCATGAGTAGCAAGAGATACTGGAAAAGGTGGGGTGGTGTTTATTCAGAGTTCTGGGAAGTCTGACACAGGAATGCCTGCAGCAAAAGACCAACAATTTCAAAAATTGTTAGTAGGAAGACACATTATGGCCATATTCCAGGATGACAATGTCAAGATTCAGCAGATTCGTCAAAATTGCGAAAAAATGGTTGGCAAGGTAGCCTGAAGAATCATGCCCAGACCTTAAATGCATTGAAAGTCTTTGGGATGTGCTGGCGTAGACTTTACAGAGTGCTTGAATCTTGCATTGTCAATACAAGATCTTGGCCAAAAATTGATGCACCTTTTGGTGGAAATAACATCACCACATTTATTTCCATCAAGAGGTGCATCAATCTTCTATTGTCCAGCACTCTATAAAGTCTACTCCAGCACATCCCAAAGACTTTAAATGTATTTAAGGTCTGACACAGGGGCCAATTCATGTGTGAAAATGAATCTTTATGCTCCTTCCCAACCATTCTTTCACAATTTGACCCTGATGAATCTTGACATTGTCAAGATTATGGCCATGATGTGTGTTCAACATGGTTGTTTAAGAAATGAAAAGCTACACACTTCATCAATTGAATGAATGAATGGCTTTATTTCGAATATGTTAAAATAATACAATAAAAGCTAATAGACAAAAACAAAACAAAAAACAAACAATTTTAACTTATGTCTGAAAAGGAGTAGGAAGAATAATAATAGTAGGAGTAGAGAATAAATAGTGTAAAAAAAAAAAAAAAAAAATCATCTGTGAGAACACCTAATCAAAGCCCTTCTTCCTCCTTGTACCTTGTGAAAACCATATTTTTGTACCGCTTTTTGAACTGGGTCATGCTTGGACATTGCTACATTGCTGGATCAGTTCTACAGCTTCACTCCACATATTTAAAAGAAATTAAAAAATTGTTTTTAATGGTGTACAGACACAAAGATGTTTTTAAGTTGCACTCCCCCCTAAAATTATATCTCCCTTCTCTATTAAAAAAAACAATTTTTTAATAATGCCAGGGAGTAGGTTGTTTTTTGTTTTCAATGTCTTTGATTTTATATCTTTGATCTCTATAACCGGTATTAAGAATTGTCCTCATGGCTCGTTTTTGCAACATAGATAGTGATGATAAAGTATTGCCCCAAACCTCCGCACAGTAATATAAATGTGGTAACATCAGTGCGCAATAAAGAATGTGGAGGGATTTGTGATCCAGAACATGCTTTGCTTTATTCAGTACTGAAATGCTTCTTGAAAGTTTATTGTGTACATGTTTTATGTGAGATTTCCAGCTTATTTTGTCATCTATTATCACCCCAAGAAACTTTTTTTCAATAACCCTTTCTATGTCCACACCATCTACCTGTATCTGGACTTGTGTACTCTTTTTACAGTTACGTTTACTCTTTTAACATTTCTGTCAAACCACCTTTTTAATTTACAAATTTCTGCAGTAATAGTCTCCAGTAGTGCCTTTAAATCCCCCCAGAACAAAAATATTTGTGTCATCCGTGAATAGAACTAATTTTACTATTTTTGATACTTTGCAAATATCGTTTACTGTATATAAAGCAGAAATAATTTTGGGCCCAGTACTGACCCTTGGGGGATGCCACAAACAATGTCCAAGCACAACGATGAGTATTCCCCCAACTTCACAAATTGTTTCCTGTCTCTTAAATAACTTTTCACCCAGTGCAATACTACCCCCCTGATCCCATACCGTTCTAGTTTATTTATTATGATTATTGATTATCAAAAGCTTTTTTTAAGATCTATGAAAACTCCGACTGCATACTGTTTGTGATCTATAGCATAGATCTATAGATCTATGTTTGTAATTTCCTCAATTGAATAAATTATTGCTAGTGATGTTGAACTGTTTGATCTGAATCCGTATTGACTGTCAGAAAGTAATTATGTTTATCTACAAATTTGTCTAATCTGTTGGTAAATTTTTTTTATTTTTTTTATTTTTTTATTTTGGAAAATTGTGGAAGTAGAAAAACAGGCCTGTAATTTGTGAAGTTGTGTCTATCCCCAGTTTTTCCCAATTTGTATATTTGTATGTAGTCTCTCTTGCATCGCGATGCCCTTATTTACAGTTTGTCAGGCTTAAATGCTCTTCCTGACAAATACTTTGAGGCTAACTTTTCTCCTTTAAGGAGGTGTCTGGTTACCTCAGGTAAAGCTATGGCTCAGTCTGTTTTGTTTTGATTCGGGATGTGGGTGACACACTTACAGTACACAGGAGTCACACCCTGCTTTAGGCTGTGTAGGTGTTAAGTCGAGAAGCATGATTATGTTGTGATGACCTCTGGCAGCAGAGGTGGTGTGGGCAAATATTGTGGCTATTGTTTCACACAATTTTTGCAGTTTTAAAATATTGACTTAATATTAAATATTTTTGATTCTATGTTTTAAAATAAATAAAATAAAACTTAAAATATTAATGGAACGTTTCACAATTTCAGTCTTTCTACTTTAAAAGGGTCATGCTTAATTCAATGTGTTACTTTCTGTTTCTTTGTAATTATTTGTGAAATTCATTTATTAGCAATTTCTGTGTGAAAGTTGTTTCAAAGTAAATCCTACACCAGATATTTTTTTTCAGTGCAGTATCTATCTCCCGGGTCTGCATGGTCACCAAAGTCCAGACCGAAGGATTTGACCTTATGAGCAGACCTGGATGACTTCCACATTAGTGTACCAAATGCCATCTGCCCTATTTTTTCTTGGCCCAGACTACAAAAGTCCTTGGTTCCTGGTACATATCCAACCCAAACCATTATGTTATTTGAATCAAATCGCGGTACAGTCACAGTGAAAATGACCTGTTTGATAAGATACATGTATGTGTATCTAGCTGTGATTAGAGAATGAAACATTATTTGCATGAAACTGGATCTTGAACTTCAGACAAGGTGTTTGGATATGAAACTGCACTTTTTGATTTACCTTGAAATAATACGGTAAGAGACCGTTATGTCTACTATGCTACATTACTTTCTATTTCTCCTGTTTATTATACAATCATCAGGACCAAAGTATTGTTTTTTACATTTGTGGCTGAGCTGTAAATAGGCTCCTCGTAACATGTGCAGTGTTGAAAGGGTTGCGTTCAGGCACGAGAATGAATACTCACCTAATGTTCTGCAATCAGAAAGTCATGCTCCCAAAATAAAAGAAAATGCTGTGCAAACATGCTGCTTGTCAAGAGCTCATTAAAGCCGAGAGGCGTTTATAATGCAGTAGAGGCATAGTAAATCACTCTATTCCCTAAAGCCCTGTTAGAAAGGCAGCCTTTTTTAGCCGTGTTTGCCCTCTTACGAGTTAATGTGCCACACCTCTAACCCACTGCTGTCAGACCTGCTGCCACATTACCGCTGAAAGCAGCCATTGGAACAGAAGGATGCATTCAGCTCGCTTTCCTTTCTCTCTTACAGACGCGCGGTCTGCCAACACACAGTTACATAGAACCATTTGCACAGAACAGGGTCAGAAATGAACTTTTCCATTTAGGGGCAATATTTTCCCCCTAGAATTGATATATATATATACACATATATATATATATATATATATATATATATATATATATATATATATATATATATATACACACACATATATATATATATATATATATATATATATACACACTCTCCAGACTTTTTGACACCTTGCTAGTACTGGGTTAGGACCCCCTTTTGTCTTCAGAACTGCCTTAATTCTTCATTACATAGATTCAACAAGGTGCTGGAAACATTTCTCAGAGATTTTGGTCCATGTTGACATGATAGCATCACGCAGTTGGAGCAGATTTGTCGGCTGCACATCCATGATGCAAATCTTCCATTCCACCAAATCCCAAAGGTGCTCTGCTGGATTGAGATCTGGTGACTGTGGATGACATTTGAGTATAGTCAACTCATTGTCATGTTCAAGAAACCAGTTTGAGATGATTTGAGCTTTGTGACATGCCGCGTTATCCTGCTGGAAGAGAAGAAGAGTACACTGTGGTCATAAAGGGATGGACATGGTCAGCAACAATACTCAGGCAGGCTGTGGCTTTTAAACAATGCTCAATTGGTACTAAGGGACCCAAAGTGTGCCAAGGAAATACAGTATCCCCCACACCATTACACCACCAGCCTAAACCGTTGACACAAGGCAGGATGGATCCATGCTTTCATGTACAGTGGGGAGAACAAGTATTTGATACACTGCCAATTTTGCAGGTTTTCCTTCTTACAAAGCATGTAGAGGTCTGTAATATCTGTAAATTTTTATCATAGGTACTCTTCAACTGTGAGAGACGGAATCTAAAACAAAAATCCAGAAAATCACATTGTATGATTTTTAAATAATTAATTTGCATTTTATTGCATGACATAAGTATTTGATCACCTACCAACCAGTAAGAATTCCGGCTCTCACAGACCTGTTAGTTTTTCTTTAAGAAGCCCTCCTGTTCTCCACTCATTACCTGTATTAACTGCACCTGTTTTAACTCGTTACCTGTATAAAAGACACCTGTCCACACACTCAATCAAACAGACTCCAACCTGTCCATAATGGCCAAGACCAGAGAGCTGTGTAAGGACATCAGGGATAAAATTGTAGACCTGCACAAGGCTGGGATGGGCTACAGGACAATAGGCAAGCAGCTTGGTGAGAAGGCAACAACTGTTGGCGCAATTATTAGAAAATGGAAGAAGTTCAAGATGACGGGATCTCCCTCGGTCTGGGGCACCATGCAAGATCTCACCTCATGGGGCATCAATGATCATGAGGAAGGTGAGGGATCAGCCCAGAACTACACAGAGAGCTGGGACCACAGTCTCAAAGAAAACCATTAGTAACACACTACACCGTCATGGATTAAAATCCTGCAGTGCACGCAAGTGCTCAAGCCAGCGCATGTCCAGGCCTGTCTGAAGTTTGCCAATGACCATCTGGATGATCCAGAGGAGGAATGGGAGAAGACCATGTGGTCTGATGAGACAAAAATAGAGCTTTTTGGTCTAAACTCCACTCGCTGTGTTTGGAGGAAGAGGAAGGATGAGTACAACCCCAAGAACACCATCCCAACCGTGAAGCATGGTGGAAACATCATTCTTTGGGGATGCTTTTCTGCAAAGGGGACAGGACGACTGCACCGTATTGAGGGGAGGATGGATGGGGCCATGTATCGCTAGATCTTGGCCAACAACCTCCTTCCCTCAGTAAGAGCATTGAAGATGGGTCGTGGCTGGGTCTTCCAGCATGACAACGACCCGAAACACACAGCCAGGGCAACTAAGGAGTGGCTCCGTAAGAAGCATCTCAAGGTCCTGGAGTGGCCTAGCCAGTCTCCAGACCTGAACCCAATAGAAAATCTTTGGAGGGAGCTGAAAGTCTGTATTGCCCAGCGACAGCCCCGAAACCTGAAGGATCTGGAGAAGGTCTGTATGGAGGAATGGGCCAAAATCCCTGCTGCAGTGTGTGCAAACCTGGTCAAGAACTACAGGAAACATATGATCTCTGTAATTGCAAACAAAGGTTTCTGTACCAAATATTAAGTTCTGCTTTTCTGATGTATCAAATACTTATGTCATGCAATAAAATGCTAATTAATTACTTAAAAATCATACAATGTGATTTTCTGGATTTTTGTTTTAGATTCCGTCACTCACAGTTGAAGAGTACCTAAATTACAGACTTCTACATGCTTTGTAAGTGGAAAAACCTGCAAAATCGGCAGTTTATCAAATAATTGTTCTCCCCACTGTAGGTCTGAGACGCTCTTCTGCAGACTTAGCTTGTAACGAGCAATTTGAATTACTGTTGCCTTTTTTATCAGCTCATAGTCTAGCCATTCTCCTCTGGCATCAGCAAGGCATTTTCTCCCACAGAACTTCCACTCACTGGATATTTTCTCTTTTTCGGACCACTCTCTGTAAACCCTAGAGATAGATATGCGTGAAAATCCGAGTAGATCAGCAGTTTCTGGTATACTCAATGTTGGGTGATTTGTTATAATACTCAATGTTGCAAAAAACATGGAAAGAAATCCTTGATTCAATGTGAGCAGATCTAAATGTAATGCTGAAATCAACACTTTTTTATTAATTTTCTTTTTACATTACTGCAGTCGTAGATAGTTTTGCCTCCTAATCTTGAATTTGGGAGTATTTTTGTTCATTTTAGTTGCATTTTTCCCCCAAGCCCCCGTTAATTTCTGATATTGGTTCATATATATTGTGGCATGAATTTTAATGGAATTCATATCATCAGAGGCACATTTCTGACCAAACAATGAACAGCCAGCAGACAGATATGATCGCTCTCCTCAGCTGATATGAATAGAATTGGATAACAAGCGTGAGAATGACTGCTTTCTTGTTCAAATTAATTGCTGCTCTGGGCTTCCCTCTAGGCCACACTGTTTGTTTTTGTGTGAGGTAAATGCCCCCCATTCAGCAGCCCAGTTAATGTTAATAGGCATTATTTAAACAACTGTTAAACAGTGGATTAAGTTGGATTTGGCTCAAGCAGGCTTGAGGGAGCACTGTTTTCCCTCTGTATGTGCTCACACTCACATAAGTGCAGGGTGACACGCTATGCAGGTAGACAAGAGCTTAGGGTGGCGAAAGTCGGGATGTACTACATCAGGTCACCCAAACACGTATCAATGAAGCCAAGGCTTTTAGCTTCCACATGGAACTAATCCAATTTTTAAGTCTAATTGTAATAAAACATCTTTTTAATTTCATTTTTATGTTTCTGATCAGAATTCAGAAATATTCCAAATTCTTTAGGTTTTGTCTGATTTTTTTTTTTTATCATTGCATTAGAAACAAATTGGATTAAAATATAAATATACAAATGGAATGCAAACAAATGATAACTTTTCTCAGAAGTGACTTCATTTTCTTCTTATTATTTTTATTAAATCATTTCTCCTCAAGTTAAGTGTGTTTATACAATGTAAAATAATGTAAAGGTAACGTGTGTGTTTAGGGGTGTCAAGCGATTGCAATTTTTAATCTAATTAATTAAATGTGCCATTAATGACTTTAATTAATCACATATTAATCACACATCAAGTTTTGGCTGAGAAATTACCCCCAAAAGATAATTTAAAAGTCATTATTGTGGTAAATGAGAAAAGCATCAAATAGACATTGCAAAAAGTAGCTTTAGAATGAAATATTTAATATGATTCAACTTAGAATTTATCACTTGGGATGCACCTAAACTACTTTTTCCAGAATGAGGCTGATACCGATACTTTCATTTGTGGTACTTACCGATAGCTGTATATTAATTGCATTTGTTTTTAAAAATATTGGGTAGAGAAACCAAAAGAATATGAATCAAATTAGTTAGCTAAATTAATTTAGCAAATATATATATTCTTCAGTTATTTTCAATTATGCGTGTTAAAATGTATTGTAGGAGCTTCTGTTACTTTCACTGTACATTCTATATTGCTCTATCATATTTAATATTTTATTTAATAGCACAGTGAAAATTTAGAGCTGCGCCAGCAGGGCTCGATGCTGAGGATTTTTTCCTATTGTCCCGGTTGGGCTAATGGTTAAAATTTTTAGATACCACGAAACATCACAATTTTCAGGTACAGAAATTGAATAAAATAATGAAATGTAAAATAACACTCACTGTATAAATGAAATATAAATCCTAGGGGTGTAACAGTTCACAAAATTCACGGTTCGATACGATACAGTGGTGTCACGGTTCGGTAGGTTTTCGATACAGCAAAGAGAAAGAAATGCCAGAGAAATGTACTATTTATTAAAAGAAAAATTATTTTTAAATAAGTGTGGGTTTTCCTACATGTTGAAACTTTTAGTTTTATAAATGGGGGTAATCTTTTAAGGATGAACAAATAATGTTTTGGTCATCACATTAAAAATAACATTTAAATACGATAATATTTGAGTTTT
Organism: Squalius cephalus; assembly: GCF_949319135.1. Taxonomy (NCBI): domain Eukaryota; kingdom Metazoa; phylum Chordata; class Actinopteri; order Cypriniformes; family Leuciscidae; genus Squalius; species Squalius cephalus. Next base: position 11,399,466 of record NC_137130.1, read on the forward strand.
GAAGTGCTGTAAAAAGATGCGACGTACTTGAAAGTGTTTTACTATTTCTGCCAAACTTCCATGGTTACAGTTAGTGTTACTATATTAAATCCATGGTGAATGTTGCTGATCTGTGGACTTAAAGCCTATGGGCGCTATCTTGCACCCAGCGCAATTGACTTTGTACACCGATGCATGTATCATTCCTATTTTGCACCAGCGCACAGCGGACTTTTCCCTCCACAGACGCACGTTGGTAAATTAGGAAATGAACTTGCGCTCCCGGAGGCGGTTCAGCGCAAAGAGGCATGTTCCGGCACAAATGTTCCCTGGTGCTATTTTGCAGGTTTAGAAAACAATTCCGCCACTGACCAGAAAAAACCTAGTCATTGCGCATGTTATTCATAAGCTATTTTAAGGGCGCATGCTTGGCCATAATCAATGTAGCGTGTGCACAACGTGCATGCACTTTGCTTATCTCATCTACACACAGACGCAGAAGTTCTCATTTTTAGAAAACCATACATTATTACAAGGAAAAATATTAACACATGAGGGAAATCATTGTTGTGTCCATGAAGATGTGAAAAAATAAATCTAGCTTACACATTTACCCAAATTTTTATACGCCTGTTTAACCGAAGCTAATTTGGGTGGGTTTCTCCGTTCCCCATACAATGTCACTTCTCTGTGTTTTACGGCCCTGACGAGAACGTCGGTCTCCTCGGCTGTGAACCGCTCCTCGTGTGCGTCTGGCAAATCCGCCGTTATACTAGCAATCCTCCGTGGAACAAATGCGCCTGCTCTTAAAGGGAACGTGAGATGTCGCTCTGATTGGTTTATTTCACGTTACGCCCAAACCACACCTATGAATAATGAAGCTACTTCAGACAAACCCATTTTAGATTTGAGTCGGGCGCAAGAGTAATTTATCCCGCCGGTATAATAGCAACAGTGCCCAAGAGTTGCTTGCGTTTCGCGCTTGATACTTGCGTTTCAGATCGTGAAAATAGGGCCCTATAACTAGTTCATTCATGGAACAATGTTTCTCCTGGTTTGATCCGTTAATAACGGAGAAATTTGAATGCTTCTCACTAAATCTCACAGCAATGTTATTACTTCAGTGGCGAATTCAAATGCTTTCTTTACTGGATCTCTTAGCACTGTGTAACAGTGTCACTTGATCAAGATCGGCTCGTGCTGCATTGACATTGGTCCAAACTGATAAACGGTCCGTGAAGCACAAAATAATGAGTAGCGCAGTTTTGTTCCGCTTTCATTACGTTTGCCATTTGATGTTGCACAACGTTGTGGTGGTCACGCCAGAGTGAATTTTGGTCGGTAGGAAAAATGGTCCAACGAATCGTTCGGTTTGTAATTGCTACCTAAACCGAAAGCCTCGTACCAAACCGTTCAATACGAATATGTGTATCGTTACACCCCTAATAAATCGTTATCAAAGTTACAGAAGTCATTCAGTCAAAAGCCGCGGGTATTTTTTTTTCTTTTTCCCGTTTTCTTTCACAAATGTTTATGTTCACTGAAGACATCACCGACTATGTTTCACAAGGAAGGATACTCACTGATTTGTGCATTTTGACATATTTCTGTGTGAATCTTTCCGTTCAAACGCAAGAAGATGTGAAAGAGAACTCAATTCAGTAGGCTATTCACGCTCCGTCTGAGAGGCGGCTTTCTGGGCACGAGTTGATTGTGTCAATATGCTGATCTAGAGAGCTGTGGCAGGTTATGCACACATTATCTAATCAGTCTGTGCTTCATTCACTCTTCTATCCCCACTGTTGTCTGACCCTGTGTATAAGTTTTTAAGCAAGTAGTTTAAAAGTGAATACTTTCCTTTTGAAGGTAAAACCAAACCGCAAGATTTATTTTCCCTTAATCCTAATTTACTAAAATAATTGCACTGCTTGCTAGTGCTACCTGCATGTATTTGACAGCAGGTAATTCTTGCAAACGTATTTATATAAGCTAATTACCTCACTTCCACTTGCAGGTAGACAGTGCTCTCATTCCCACTCGGAGTGTTGTGGCTGAGAGTGAGATGGCGAAGACTGATCTCTTTCTCTTGCCGACTGGAAAGTGATTTAGGTGAGACTTTTTAAAGGTGTCAATCTGGGCCACCTCGTCACGAGACTCTCGGAAATTCAGCCTCTCTTTCTAAGACGACTATGGCCTCATTCTTAGTTCATTCTTAGTTCTTCATTCTGAGTTGCCCCCCCTCCTCCTCTTGCGCTTTCCTTTCCAATGTGTAATTACAAGGCAGACGCCAGTCAAGGAAATGCTATGATGTCATCACACTCACTGTTGGTTATGCATGCGTTGCCTCCACATATTGTTTGGACATTGATGGTGGTTTAAAATGATCAACATATAGGCAATGTTAAATCCGTGAATATATTTGGTTTTTGTTGTTCATTGTTTTTGGCTCACAAAATCACAATTTTTACTCGTTATGTAACTAATAACAGTAATGATTTTGTAAAAAAATAATTGTGCAAGAATTGTTGTGGAAATAATGCAATAAATGGGTTCTTGCATAATTATGGAATGATTAAGAACGAACAGAGGCGTATCAACTGAATTATAATACCTGTTGTTTTGGGTTGTGTTTTGTCCCGCCCCACTTAATGAACTGAAACGGGGTGGAAATGAGAAGTGAGTGGGGGTGGTGTGGACAGCTGGCCCGTCTGATCCCCTGAGTCTGCTCCTAAATTGGTTTTAGCAGCACTAATAAAGCTGATTATCTCTCTGCTTCCAAGTCCCACTAACCCTGACACCCGGGCAGCTGGGGCTCTCGTACGCCAGCCCGGCCCCAGCTCACCCGCTGCAATCACTCCGCTTCCCTCCTTTTCTCTCTGCTCTTATCAGTCTAAGCAGCTGCCATTAAGCTTTCATTGATGCCTCCGTTTAGGGTGGCACATGATGTTTTTTAGTCTATTTATATTAGGACTGTAAATCGTTTAAACTTTAATTGACTTACATGATATGTAAATTATTTTAAATTTAGGTCAGAATATTGTTTGTTTTTAATCATAGGACATCAGCCTATCACTGGTCTGCAGTCCACATCAGTTCTTTTTTGCAATTCAGTTTGTTAATCTGTCTGATGTAGCAGCAGAGTCTCCTGCAAATATCTTTGGCTCCTATGACATATGAATAAATTAATACATTTAAATGTAATTATAGACTTGAGGGCTGTTCTAACAGGAGGCGTTCTTGTATTGTTTTTTTGTCATATATTTTTGTCATATATTTGTTGGTCTATTTACACTTGTCGATTGAAGACTTTTGGTCTTGTCGCTGCTTTTCTGCATTTAATGCCATGAGCCTTGATTAATTTTTTTTTTTATCACATTATTGTTTTTTTATAATTAATGTTCAATTTACTTAATTTTACAGATTTACATATAGGGCTTTAATATTATTTGGTATCGGTTTCATTAATTTTAGGGTTAGACGTTTTATTATGTTACACAATTTACATGCTACCATAATCTGTTAGTTCTGGTCCTATTTTGATTAGAGAGTTGGCAATAAATAGTGCTGATCTTTCTAACACTGTAGCATTCCACCTGTCTGTGTTTGCACTGATCCCTTCATCAGTTTGCATTTTGTAACTAAACTATTGTTTAAAAGTTTTGGGTGAGAAAGATTATTTAAAAAAAAGAAAATAAATTAATATTTTTATTTAGCAAGGATGCATTAAATTGATCAAAAGTGACAGTAACGACTTATAAATTGTTACAATTTTAAAATAAATAAATAAATGCTGTTCTTTTGAACTTTCTATTCTTCAGAGAATCTTGAAAAAAAAAAAAAAAATTATCAGTTTCCACAAAAATATTAAGCTGTGGTAATGGAGTAATGGCTGCTTAAAATTCAGCTTTGGTGTCACAGTAATAAATGACATTTTGAAATATATTCAAATTATTTACAATTGTATTAATATCTCACAGAATTACTAGTTTCACTGTATTTTAGATCAAATAAATGCAGCCTTGATAAGCATGAGAGTTCTTTCAAAAACACTTAAGAAATCTTACCAATCCCAAACGTTTAAATGGAAGTGTGCTTTCAATTGCGAATCTATTGAAGTATCTTTTGTCCTAATTACTTTCTAATTTATTCATATTTAAAAAAATAAGCACTATTAGATATTACTCATCCTACCATTACAAAGCATTTATATACCAGTGTCTGTTTTTTTTTTGTTTTGTTTTTTGAAAACTTTAATTAAAGATAAAAAAAATTGTTTTGTTTCCTGGTGTGCCTTCATAGTGGATGTATTTTTTTATTTTTTTTATTTTTTACAATTTGTGGTTTAAAACTCCCTTATGATTAAAAGAAATGATTAAAGAGGATCTGTCGTGGCTGTGTCAGATATGATATAACTCGCCTTAATTCCTTCCCTTAATTACATGTGAATTGTTAGAATTATTTCTTGTAAGTGTCATTTGTTTCATTGGGTCTAGTGACGCATGCATCCAGAACACATGGCCTTCCGTAACAACCACATGAAGGTCTCACGGACAACCCCCATGTTAATAAAAACCACAGATATCCCAATCCCATTCAAATAAGTACATGAAATCACAGGCATCCAATGTTAATAACTGTATCTCAAACAGCATTTGGAAAACAAATTTAGTCCGATAAGCGCTTGAGAACTTCATCATGTGTCATCTTCGTCATGTGTTGGTTAATTGAAAGGTATCTGCTCATTAAATGCGAAATTGCTATTTTAATGAACAGTGAGATTGTAATTGTAACACCGGCTGTAGGAACATCATGTGCTGTTCTGTCCTTTCTCTCTGATACACCCTCTGAAAATGAACTATACAGTTCATCCTTCTTGTTTTGCAAAACATTAAAGGCACCCAAAAAGGGCTTACCATGTAATCATGGTCCCTGCTACCTAGTTTTGCATTCATTCCTTTAATCGCATTCTATCCCGGCACATTCTGTCTCCGTACTCCAAAATTTACATTCTCATGTCGGACATTTTTAATAACTATTTTGATAACTGGTCTTCATAACATTGTTTTTCCTGATTAAGTAGTCAAAATTTGCTCTGCAGCTGTTTTCAGACTGAAATCAGCCATCAATATTTTATTAAACATGTAAACAGAAAATTACCTCGTAAACATGCCACTTTGCTTTGACATTTTAATGAGTACGCGGCTAGATGCAAGTTTCTGCTGTTTATAGAATATAGTCGAATATACCAGATGGTTTACGCTGTACGTTCTGCAATTGAGTCAAACATCTTAAAATGGTTTCATGTTGTTGCATTTCCTGTAACTGGACTGTGAGGTTGCCGGTGGCCTATAAAAAAAAAAAAAAAAAAAAAAAAAAAAAAGCACATTTTTGAAAGCCAATTCCGATAAATAACTGTGATTTATCAAATTGGTTCAATGGATGGTGGTTTTGCCCATGTTTGGGGAGATTGTGGAGAACTTTACAGTAAAGTGAGGAGGAAAAAAAAGAGATATCTGGGTAGAGGAAGGAGAGAAAGGGGAGTAAGAATTTGGACCTGTTGGATTGAAACCCAAATTGGCCTTAAGAACGGGAACTGCCTGAGAGCAGGAAACAACTTCAAAGCCTCGGATACGTCTCAAACATTTGTAGACACCACAATTGCGATGTTCTTTTCTCTGCTGCCTGGTTTTTATGCTGGAATGCTGGGAAGTATACTTGGCTGTTTGACTAGCTTAATTGACAATAAACGGATTGTGTTTTTGTTTTGTTTTTTCCCCCACAAGATGTTCTATTCGACTTTTCTTACACTAACTGGAACATAACCAGAACCAGTGCACAGCAGATGTGGAGTCAATGGCTGAGACTTGTGAATTACACACATGCTGATGTGTATGGTCTTCTGAGATGGTCATTTTACTCTCACTCATTTCAGACTTTCTGAGATTTTGCTTTTGTGTATACACGTGAAACTCTCATTATGTTCATCTTACTTCCCTCATAAATTTGGTCTGAAATAGCAGGGGTGAATAAGTATTTTTTTTTTACATTGTGTTTATGGTTTTTGCAATCTGTTGTTGTTGCAGCTGACTAATCTAACTAGTTTCTACCAAGATTGTGCACATTAAAAAGGTATAGGAAGAAATGAGTAGAATTCCAAAGATATTGGAAGTGTTTTCTCCTCCCATTTGGGGCAAAAAAATCTTTATAAATAAACTGCATTTAATCAACTACAAAAAAAAAAAAAACCTCTTAAAACTACATTCCGTGACACAACAACATTAGTACTTGTAAACTTACGTTGGGTTTGCTCCTCTGCCACGACACTCGCTGTGAGAGAGGCTGCATCAACTTTTTAATTACTGAATTGCTGAACTTGTTTTTACTCCAATTTGTTGGTGAAATAGCAATAAACCATAATGACTTGTCTTCATGACAGATTTATTCAAACATACATTAAATAAGACATCACAGGTTAAGTAAAAATATAATGAATATGTAATACAGTGCATATTAGCAAAATGCTCTTCTCTAATGTTATTTTTTTCTAACTAATGACTTTGTGGACGTTAAATAGCTTTCTTGAGGTAAATGTAACGTTAAGTGACATTGCATAGCCTACAAGCTGTTTTATTGATGCATTTCCCCATGCAGTTGAAACACTGATTGAGCGATTACAGGATTCATTTCGGTAAGTTAATGTATCTTTCAACATCTGGTGTTTACCCATGTTTATTTTGTGCTGTACATTAATCTGTCACACCGTATTAAAAAGCGCCAAAATGATTTTTTTGTTGAATTTTTGTTGAATTTCATAACAAAAATGACAGAATTTCTAAGTTGAGACTTTAAATTAATATTGTCAGTCCAGAGCTGCATGGTGATACGTTCACCTTTATTTATATAGCGCTTTGTAGAGATAGTCAAGGCAGCTTTACAGGGATAAAGAGGAAAGTAATGATTCAATAATGCAAACAGAGTTCAATTCAGCTGTAAAGCATGCAGCTAAAATAATATAGTGGGGAGGAGTCAAAGCTCCTCAATATAACACAATATTAAATTGTTTTTGTATTTTTTATCAAATAAATGCAACCTTGGTGAGCATAAGAGACTTTTTTTTTTAAACCTTTAAAAATCTTACCGATCCCAAACTTTTGAACGGCAGTGTATATTCAATAATAGATATTGAAAGTGTTTCTACTCCCATACACAAAATACATTTTTATACAGTACAGGTCAAAAGTTTGGAAACATTACTATTTTTAATGTTTTTGAAAGAAGTTTCTTCTGCTCATCAAGCCTGCATTTATTTGATCAAAAATACAGATTTTTTTTTTAATATTGTGATATATTATTACAATTTAAAATAATTGGTTTTCAATTTATTATACTTTAAATTATCATTTTTTTTCTGTGATGCAAAGCTGAATTTTCAGGATCATTACTCCAGTCTTCAGTGTCACATGTGACATCCAGTCTATCACATGATCCTATATATATTATTTTTTATTTTTTTATATCCAGTACTTTCTTTTTTTTTTGCAGTTTTGCTAATGCGTCATTGTTAATAAATAGTTGCTTTTAACACATCATTTACAATATTAATTATATTAGCTTGAAAGGAATTAAATGAAATATGCCATTTTGGCATTTCATACTCATGAAACAGGATCAAATCAACACAGATCAGTTCAGATCAGTCAAACCTTATCATGGCTCATTAAGTCAGCATGTCAGTTTGTAATTTATCTCTGAAGACATTTCAAGTCTGTAGCTTATGTATGTCTATCAGGGTGAACGTGTGGTGCAGGTTACCAAGCAGAACAACAGAAGCAACACGTCAGAACAAGCCCGTTTCAACACATCTTGTTGGACCCTTAACAATATGTGGAGTTAAGATAAGATTAATATGCCATGGATTTTAACATTGTAATTTCAAAGTAACTCTGAGCCTGACCTGTTCCCCTGTTGAAGGTGATGTCTTCGTCATTATCTTTTTTACGATGGCAAAATACTTTCTCCTGTCCAAGTTTAGCACAGAGTAACAATTTTATGTAAGCCATTTGTTCAGAAAACACTGGGCTCAAGCAAGTGATTTTTAAAAACAAGGCATTTTGGGGTCAGAAGACCCTGCAATTTTAATTAGTCAACATACTTTTCTGTTCTGCACGCTGTGTTGTGTTGTGTGGCAGCTGAGGCTGTGGGCAGAGCCTGACTGAGTCACACTGGCAGGAGCTCAGAGTGGTGGTTCACCACAGTCAGCGCTGAGAGCAGAGAAGCACAGCAGGACCTACAACACAGTCAAACACCAAGTGCAAATGGCCCAGAGCTGTTAAATATTTAATGTCTAACACCCTTCTCACATGTGAAAAAAACAGCAACAAAAACAAAGTCCCGTTGAGAGCCAAATGCTACTCTGTAAAAACAAACCATTCGGCCTCCCCTTTACCCCACAGTGCTTTCAATTGATTACATATTTTTATCAAATTGAACAATGTACTATCTTAGTTGATTTATTAGATGTTATTAAATATTAAATGAAGACACTGGAGCTGAATAGACCTTACGCCAAATATATTTTTTTATGCTATGACAGTTGTAAGTTCATTATAATGAAATAAACAATAGATTGATTTCTATAAAGTCACTTTTTTAATTCCTATAGACCTTGGTCAGGATTGGGCCTTATTTATTTGTTTGACAGGAATGAAAACAAGGCTGTGAGGGATAGACCAGTCTTTACAATAGTATGCACTCTATAAAGATGCTACATCTTGTAATTTTATAAGTTTACAACTTTTGAAATGGTTTTATGGAGTTTTTGTCTACTGAAAGTTCTTTTGGAAAGATGTTTTGTCAGCTGAACACACTGTACCTCACAGCCTCGTTTTCATTCATGCAAAAAAAAAAAAAAAAAAATCAAATATGTTGCTACCCTAAGGTCTATAAGATTGACAAATTGACTATAGAAATGTATATATTGTTTGTTTTCTTAAATTGAATTTACAGCTGTAAGAGCGTCTATGGCCAGTCCATTTTGCTATTGTGTCTGGTCATGGTCTTTTTTATTTCTTTTCTTTTCTTTTTTTTGTAATTGTTTGTCTGTGTCACATGGACATATTTGGACATTGCATCAGCTAATTACAGAATTTGTGATTTAGGTGGCACTTTTTAAATTACAAAAATGTACAGTCAGATTAAATTAAATGGTTTATTTATTTATTTATGTTATGTTATATTTACTTTTTGTCATATAAATATTTATTATCAATTTGTTTTTGGAATAGAAATAAATATTTTTTAAATATATTTAATTATTAATTCAAATGAACAAGATGAACTTTATAATTAGACATGTGATTGAGATGTAATGATAGGAGTCTGTGTTTTGTAGGATTTGTGGATGGTTTAGTTTGGAAATGTGAGAGTTTAGTATCCTCAGGATAAAAAGAACGAGAAAAATGATCAAGCTGACTAAAGCTGATTTCGTACGTAAGCAACCGTGATGAACTGTTTATACCAATGCCCTTTATTTAAAGTTGGCAAACTAGAACTGATGGCATTATGATTATCCCACACTTGTGCTGTTGCACTTCAAAGGGATAAGCTACTTTAATAATTGCTCAGTTATACATGCAAGTGTTTGCTGTGCAGCAATAAATGAAATCCTGGGGCCTAAAAGAAAGCTTCTTAAAAAGTTGTTCAGTGCTAACACACTTTTTCCTCCCAGATTAATATGCAGAGATAACTGTAAGTAAGATATTCGTGTGTACCCAATGAGATGATTTGTGGGCGGGGCTATCTGTTTGGCCGACCAATGACAGTGGGTTCTAGAAACATATTGTGAACAGTCAATTTTGTTTAGTGTCTTTAAACAAGTGTCTTTTCATAAAAATTTATTTATCCCACAAACATTTTCCTTGTAAGCTCTAGAATTCCTTCCCTTGCTCTGTGTTTGTAGCATTTATTATTGCTGGGTGTTTATGCATGTAGCGTGTTTGGTTTTCAGCAGCACTATTCCTGTTTTTAGAGCACATAACCTTAGATAACTACTTTCCCCTTTGATTTCTTAGCTTCAGGGTACTAATGCTGTCTTTGTGATAAAACATTGAATAAAACCGCAGGAACAAAAGCCAAGTTGGTTTGTTCTATTGTGCTTGTAAAAGTCACATGACACTGTGTTAATTGAACTCTTCAAGCACATATTGACAACTTTGAGTCTGATCTGTGCTGATGTACAGCCAATGCCATAACAATCTATTTTAGTGATCCATGGAAGAAAGAAACAGGTTTGGAAATAACATGAGGATGAGAAAATGATGACAGAATTTTCATTTTTGGGTGAACAATTCCTTTAATGCTTGATCTCTCTCATAAATCTCAAACATAGACCAATCCACCATGGATGGTTCATTGTTTGCTAAGGCAAAAACCCAACAACGAGTAGCACTTGGGAAATGAGCCATTGACAGTAATGTTTAGTGCCCACATTTTGGTCCATATCCAGTTTGATGCCTCTCCTCACATAACTTTGATGAAACCAGCGCAGCTTGAGCAGCAAAGTCCATTGAAAGGTCACCCATCACATCTCAGTGATGTAATTCAATGCTGACACATCTGGAGCTTGTCAAAGTATGTGGGTGTACGTGTGTGCACATGTAAGTGTGAGCATGTGTTCATGACTTTCATTCATGTTTGTGCATGCCTTGAAACAGAAAAGTGTCACTCTTCTGGTAATGTGAGATGCTCTGTCATGTGTTTTTGGGACGTAGAGAACGCAGGGGCGTAGCAACCATTATAGCCGCTTTTAGAAATGTCTTAGTTCATCCCTCCCACTTTGAAGGGGATAATCATTATATTTAAGAGTTTCATTTTGCTTGGCTGCAGGGCGAATAAAAAAATGTAGCTGGTCCTGTAAAATTATGACTTTGAGACCAAGTAGAAGCCTTGGAGCTGCATGGCAGTGCATTTTTATGAATACTTCTTTTTCATTGTTTTGCTAGGTTTGATCCTGTACTTTATTTTAGATGTGTGTCTTTATGGTATAATACAATACAATATAGAATTTCAATATAAAAAGTTTGGAGTCTGTAGGATTTTATAATGGTTTTGAAAGAAGTCTCTTGCCCACCAATACAGTAAAAGACAGTAATATTGTGATATATTACAATTTAATAATGTATTTGTATTAAAAATGTAATTTATTCCTATGGTGGCAAAGCTGAATTTTCAGCATTATTACTCCATTCTTCAGTGTCACATGATCCTTTAGAAATCTGATTTGGTGCTCAAGAAACATTTCTTATTATCAGTTGAAAACAGTTGTGTTGCATGCTAAAAACAACTGTGGAAACTGTGATGTGTATTTTTTCAGTCTTCTTTGATGAATACGAATAAAAAAAATTGTTTGTAACAATGTACAAGTCTGTACTGTCACTATTAATCAATTAATGTTTCCTTGCTGAATAGAAGAAAAGCCTTTAAAACTTTTGGGGAGGGGGGGTTGTGTTGTTCCCTCCTCGGTCTCGATCACTTTCCTTTCGCCACGGGGCCCTTTTGATCGTGGGGCCTGGTGGGATTGTGCCCGTTAGACCGCCCTAAGGACGGCCCTGTGCACATACACGTTTTGTTATCCATCTGCACAGACACGCTATATAAGAAGTGTTCTTAATGGCTTGAGCAATAGTTCAAAAAATCCCCTGACAAAAGAACTAATTCAGTGTATGATACTGTCCCATCTTCAGTTACCTCATGGCAATGGTTCAGTCAGATTCTCAAGCATGACTGATGGGTCTTTCCCAAACAATGTGAACATTATCTATTTACCACCGAAAAAACAGCTCACACCATTGGAATCAGAGTCAAAGCCAAGTGAGAGCAATTAGCTAGTGTTTGCTTGTCCTTTCCTTTTCCCCTGCATTGCAGTGGCTGCTGCTCTGTTTTTGGATCTTGGGTCAAGCACTGGGGAGCGGAGTATATTTAGTCCATAGATCTCGTCTCTCATAATGTGCTGTCTTAGAACATTATGAAAATGAAAACTAGTTGCGGTGTTCACCCAAAAAGGGAAATTTGCTGTTAATTTACTCACCCTCAGGCCATCCAAGATGTAGGTAACTTTTTTTCTCCAGTAGATCAGTAATCAAGATTACTAGCAGAATCCGTGGTCCTCTGTGATTCATATAATGGAAGTCAATGGGTGCCATCACTTTGAGATTCAAATAAACATGCAGACAAAACAAAATTAGTACCTGCGGTCTTAAGAGGCTAAATGAACGATCTATGCAAGAAACTTAGAACATTATTTACAACATTTGTACCTCTAATCCACAGCCTTGGCAAAGGCTGACAGTTTGCAGATGCCGTGGATTTATTGTTTTAATGTGGAGGTAATGATTTTGTAAATAATGTTCAGTTTCTTGCATAGACCAATTATTTCGCTTCTTAAGACCTCAATGTATCATCAGGAGCCGCAGGTATTAATTTTGTTTTGTCTGCATATGTTTTTTTGAATCTCAAAGTAATGATACCATTATACAGTATGAGTCACCAAGGACCACGGTTTCTGCTGAAACTATTCTTTACTGTTCTATTGAAGACAAATACATTCTGTATTGGCCTGGGGGTGAGTAAATTTGCAAATTTTCATTTTTGGGTGAACTATCCCTTTAAGGTTAGCCTATTTCAAGTCATTTTCAAGTTGAAAAACAAATGGATTGTCTTTGAAGTGCACTACTTGGCCAAAAGTATGTGGACACCCCCTTCTAATTAACGGGTTTGTTTCAGCCCCTTAATCTTAATGCTATACCATACAGTGGCATTCTAGAGATTTGTGAGCTTCTAACCTTATGGCAGCAGTTTAGGGTAAGGTCTTTTTCTGCTCCAGAATGACAAGACCCCTTTGCAGAAATTGCTCCATTAATGCCCACGATTTAGAAAATTACATGTTCAACAAGCAAGTGCTGTCCATGTGTCTACATACTTTTTTCTATATAATTTATAACTGTATCAGTTCTTTCCTTGGAAGGTGACTAACTATGTCGCCATCAACAAACTTTGCAACAATAAGGTCATCAGCTTAGCAACATCTGATTATGACACTGGCTTTTCAGTGCTTGATAGTGGGAGAAACACCTACAGAGCACATGTTCACCATCTCTGCTTCTTAAAGGGTTAGTTCCCCCAAAAATGAAAATGATCCCATAATTTACTCACCCTCAAGCCATGGTGTATATAACTTTCTTCTTTCAGCCAAACACATTCTGAGTTATATTAAAAAAATACCCTGGCTCTTCCAAGCTTTATAATGGAAGTGAATGGTCATTTGGATTGTAAGCCAAAAAAAAGTGCTTACAATGGATCCCAATGGAAATGCATCCCTCCATCATAAAAGTAATCCATATGGCTCCAGGGGGTTAATAAAGGCCTTCTGAAGTGAAGTGATGCATTTTTGTAAGAAAAAAAATCCATATTTATGACTTTATAAACTATAATCAATAGCTTGCGGTTATTGTCCTACGTGAGTCTAGTTCCGGCAGAAGAGTGACCTCTGACCCGACGCATGACATAGGATGTAGGAGTTGCGAAAGTTTAGGTGAGAGTATAGACGCATCTCGCGGTTCAAACAAATAGGGCTGGGCAACAAACTCAAGCTCCTCCAACATTTCTCTTTAAAAAATATCGTGACCGGTGTTTTGTTTTGCTCTATCCTCTGCCCTTCAGCGTTCATCAATATGACATGCGCCGGGTCAGACGTCACTCTTCGGCCGGAACTTGACTCTCGTACGGCCGTTACTAGAAGCCAGTGATTAATTTATTCATTAAGGTTGCATTAAATTGATCAGAAGTGACAGTGAAGACATTTATAATGTTACCAACAAATTCAAATATGTATAAATAGTGTTCTTTCGAATTTTCTATTCATCAAAGAATCGTTGGGGAAAATATGTATAACGGTTTCCACAAACTGTTTTCAGCATTTCAAAAACAGCAAAATGTTTTCAACATTGATAAAGTTTCTTGAGCACCAAATTTAGAATGTTTTCTAAAGCAATGCATGCAGAAAATTCACCTTAATTAATGTATTACAGTAGTTATTTTAAAGTGTAATATTTTACAATATTGCTGTTTCAACTGTATTTTTGATCAAATAAATACAGCCTTGATGAGCATGAAATACTTCTCTCAAAAACACTAAAAAAATAAAAAAATAAAAACTTGATTGACGTGAATAGAAATGATTATAATATCTTGAAGTTTGAAATTACTTTGCTAAATTTCACACTGCTGGCTAGTGGTGTAGTTTACACTGGTTAATGTGGTCCAGTTAGCCTCTGCTGGTAAAAGCCGTAACTACATCTTTATGCTGCCAGAACTTATCTGTCATTCAAAACTATTCCTGTATATTGAAGAAATAATTTTTGGGGTTGTGTATGAATTGAACATATTTCATAATTATGTTTTGCCAGTGATCATGCCAATTTTGACATGACAGCTCAGGCTTAGGAAAGTTTGCCCATCTGCATTACTGACTTTTTGCTGCGGCTCCAGAATAATTGGTCAGATGGCACTTACAGCTCAGGTGATTGGTTCATAAAGTTCTATTATCCAATGAGCAAACAGGTTGCATTCTTCTGGCTTTGTAATTTCTGGAAGAATCAGACATTTGAACACTGGAGTGGATTGTCAATTTGCAGATTAATCTGTAAATGATTAACCAATCAAAAAAGTTCTGAAAGGGAAAACAATGCTAATTTGAATTGCAGTGGGACACAATGTTTCCTCATCTCTTTTTGCAAATGAAAAGCAAAAGTAAGCAGATCACTGTTGATGGTATGAAAAAATGATCATTTCAAGAGGACGACCCAGTAAATTGAAAGCAAGCAACTGACTCCTGTTTATGGAAAGTGGGTTTGAAAAATTCTGGGTTTGAAAAAAAAGAGGCATCTGTCAAGTTGTGGTTTACAGAAAGAGCGCAGGATATCCTTCAGCTTTAGTGAGGACAGAGTTAATCAGGAAAACCGCAGGAGTCTTGGGTTCTGTAAGGCCGCACTGCATCCTCAGACCCTTCATTGATTCCTATCTGATGGAAACAAAGACTGCTAATTGGGATTTAATCTTCCTTATTGAGCATGAAGAAATTCCAGGACTTCTCTAAATGATTCATTTGTAAGATAAGATTTTAATAGCTTAATGTTTTGGCAATTAATCTCATAAGAGCCTTTTTCCCCATCCCCTCCTGTTAAGCATCAAGAGCTTCCCCATCAGGAAACCAAGCTGAATTAATCCATTACATTTGTATGCTGCTTTTTTTTTTTTGGGTGAGATTTGCAGTCTGGAGTTGTTATTTTTTTAAACCATTTTATATATTATTTGGGATCGAAAAGTCATTCAATAATTCAATTAAGTCAAAGGATAATTTTATATATAGGACATTAGTTGAATTTTGTTTGTTGTCAACAGAGTGTGTTTTATTATATTAGTTTTACGGTTTTGTTTTTAACTCAAGTGTTGCGTAATGTGAAGCAGCTGTTTTTGCACTGATGCCAGACTTCAATTGTTATGAAATATCCATTTTTTTGGTTTCCGCCCATCAAGTTCCAAAAAAAAAAAAGCAAAAGATATAATTCACTGGGTTATACAAAAATAGGAATTACTTGGTTTCTTTATTTATTTAAGTTTCAGCTGAAACAATTATATAGTAATAAAGTATATATATCATGTATTAATCATTTTGGTCACATAACATTTTGATCATACCACTCACCCACCCTATAGTCAACAGGCTTGCCTCAATCTGTTCTTTAAAGATTGGTGTTCCTGGAGGGTGAGGGTCATTAAATGAGGATTAGTAGGAGAATATAATTTTCTTGGAGATTAAAGAAAAAAGATGACAATTTCTGGATTATTTTTTTATCATTGTCTGATATGTTACTATCACAAAGCTGTGGTTTCATTTTATCCATTCACTGTGGTCACTGTAATGTTTATACACCTAATCCTGATTATATTCAATATTGTCTCATTTGTTGCTTGATTGTTTGTAATAATCATATATTGTCACTCATTTACTAATTTAGACCTTCAGTTTCCCACCTGTGGATAAAGTCCATATTAGTGTGCTTTTCAAGGGCTTTTGTCCAACAGATGGTTTTGCAAATCCCCCATCATTTGCTTCAGAGTATGGACATTTATTTGTAAGAGAGTTTAGAAAAACATAACATTTTAAATTGGACTTACACCCTAAACAAATTAACCGATTACAGTGCTGAGCTTTGATAGCATATGCCAGCCACTCTAATGATGTTTGGTTGCAAATTGAGCCTAAAAAAGAGATAAAGATGCAGGGCAAACATTTGGGATATGCAGTAATCCCCAACATGCAAAAATACTTAATGATCTTTTCTTGTGCATGGATAAATAGGTCAGAAAGAGTTATGTAAAAGAAGTTCAGCAAAGTGCTATAAATATACCAAATCTGCATGTTTTGAACGGAAGTCTGTGTTTCTGGGAAAGCACTTAGTCATTGCAATGAAATACTTTTTTTTTTTCCTTAATCCGATGTGCCTACAAGTCCATGTCGCCTTGAATGATACAGTACCACATCCCTCTAACCATCTAACCATTTTAATCCTTAAAGATCCAGAAGCAGAGATGTCTCAGAATAGTCACAGACATTTAATCTTTTACAAATATTGGTGAACATTTTTCTTTCATGACAGTCGTTTTTATTCTCAGGGCAGGTTTTGCATGACTGCAGCTCAGAAAATGTGAAAGAATCAGATTTGCCCTTCCGTAGTCAATTATTGCTTCTGTTCCGGTCAGGAAAATACCCCCCACAGGATGCTTTTATATTGCTTTGAGGTTAAATTCGGGCAGAAGTGGCAAGGAGAAAGGGTACAGCATGGTGGATGGCCTAGAACAACAAATTCATTGTGGTTTGTGCAGGGCTTACAAAGCCAAAGCTTATGCTTAGACCCTTTGTCAAATGTACAACAGATCAGATTCCTCATCCCCTTTACCAAAATGCCACTGTATGTACAATATGTCCCAACTTTACTGTTTTAGGTTTGATAAAATCCCCCTGAACTGACTGAACAGTTCTGTTATCATTTACTCACCTTACATGCATACAAAATGACTTTTTTGTCCATAAATGAAAATCAGTGTTCTGGACCCTTTTGACTATCACTGTATGTATGGGGCAAAAGCATTTGAAACACTCTTCAAAACACATATATTTTGTGTGTTCTTGAGAAGCAAGAAAGTCCTACTGGTTTGAGTGTGAGTAAATGATGATTTTTGGGCGAACTATCCCTTTAAGTGTACGTAGTGCTAATTACAGGATATCTAATGATGCTTATGTAACCTTAGCTGTATTATTTGTTAAAACTTGTCTTGAGGAATGCTATCATGTTGTGTTGATACCATTTAAAACGGTCCTGTTTAGGATTCCTCGTGGAATGTGAGGAATGGCAAAGCAAAGCAAACATCGCTGCCGACTCTGCACCCTAAAACAACATAATGATTAATGCAGCAGTTTAATGTTCGGGACATGTGGCAGAGATTAATTCTTATTTGGCTCTTTGTGTAAATGCTATCTCATGCATCTAAGGAGCCTGCTCATTGTCTCACCATACTGGCAGGTTTTGAATGATGTGCACTTGTGTCTTTGTCAATGTATTAGGTTGAATCTCTCTGTCCATTCACAGACATTGTGATGAATGAAACAAGACTCTTCCGGGCTCAGAATCTCACACCATCATCCACCATATTGGCACGCGATACAATGAGATTTAGCGCGGAGGCCCTGCAGGTGCTTTCTGCCCTGTGTTTCCCACACCTGGAAGGGCACCAAAGGGCATGGACACCTTACACGCCTATTCACCGCCGTGTCTCACAGGCTCCGCCCACTCTATAGGATATACTACTCCCCCAGCGTGCTAACAATGAGCATCGCTATCACTGTCCATCTATTCAACGTTGGGCGGGACGCACTTATCATAAAGGCTCCTGTCATTTTGATGGCCGTTATCATTGAATACGCCTTCATGAAACCAGACATAAAAAAGACTGCCACCTTGGGAGGCCCTGTTCCGAACCATCTCCAAAGGAAGAGAAAGAGTCGGGGTCAGAACCTCCACTTTTCAGTTGTCATTTATCACGTCAATAGAGACTGTACAT
Organism: Squalius cephalus; assembly: GCF_949319135.1. Classification (NCBI taxonomy): domain Eukaryota; kingdom Metazoa; phylum Chordata; class Actinopteri; order Cypriniformes; family Leuciscidae; genus Squalius; species Squalius cephalus. The sequence continues at coordinate 11,417,622 of NC_137130.1, forward strand.
TACACGGGCTTAATCGGGCTGAATTGAGGCACCTTGAGGAAAAAGGATATACGGGACGGCTTGAAGATCAAGAGATAAAAGAAAGTGGTAAAGAAAGAACTATGGGATTTTGAGCCCTTTGAGGGGTGGCCAATCTGGCACAGAGTAGCGGCGCCAGCGCCAGCAATATGTCTTTACTGTATTATGAGCCGTGTACTGGAAAGCTCAGTACTGTCATCAAATGTCATCGTAAGGCTGTAATTGGACTGCGTCCTTAGGCTTTCGGGTCAGAGATGGCAGAAGCTAAGCGTGTCGGATTTGCGTCCTCGGATGGTCCCGTGTAGAAATGAGCAAGCTGATGGCATGCAGTCATTATTTCCCCGCCACATGCCTGCCAGATTAGTCTTGTGACTACAGCAGGACTCACAGGCCCCGCTGCGTCCACTGTCCCCTTTCTTCATGTGCACTGGTTTGAACATCTCTTTTTGAAATGGTCACATGGCAATTAATTTACTGCCATTTATGACGTCATTCCTTTGTTACTCGACTTGCTAAAGAGATTTTTTTGTCAAAATGGGAGCTTATAAATGATTTGGGGTGGTTTGCTGCAATCTTTGTTTGTTTTGGAACATACCTGTGCTTTTAAAAAGAAATCCGGAAAACTTCCTGCTGAAAACACAGAGGTGCCTTGTACTGCAGTAATAAGAGCTGTTTGTTAATATGTGTGGGTCTGAAGTGTGAGAATTTTAAACTTTCCTTTTAGTTTTATGATAAAATGTAGCTACTAAGTGTATTAAGTTGTAACAAATGTTCTTTTGACTGTAAGCGTATTGCAATATAATAACTCAACTGTACGTTCAGTCATTTGTTCTACTCTCAGTTCAGGGAAAGGGGAGTTGGGTAGAAAGAAAAGGATTTTGTGTAATATTAAAATGGCTATAAATTCTTTAGGAAATTCCGTTAGAATGAGATTACTGTTGTCTCCTCTCCAGTATTTTTCCCACTTGTCTTTGAAATAATTCGGAGCAGGAGAAATTTGTAGTTATTCATTAATGCATTTAACCCAAATGTGATTAAAATGCATTATAAATAATCTAACACTGCCAGTTGGAAAACTATCTAGCATGTCGTAGCACTGTAAAAATAAAAAGGGGAAAAACACATGGAAATTCTTGTTAGATTTATACAGCTGAGTCACAGTTACTCATGTTCACTACATTCAAAAGTTTACTTTCGGTGAGATTTTAAAATGTTTTTAGAAGTATTTATGCTCACCAAGGCTGCATTTATTTGATCAAAAATACAGTAAAACAGTAATATGGTGAAATATTATTACATTTTAAAATAAAATAATGAAGTTCTTCTACAGTGCTTCAGACTTGGATGGCTCCATTGTTGTGCTATGTGTGCGTGTGTGTACATAAAGATCTTCTTTGTTGACCTTCTAGAGTAATAGTTTCCTTGTGAAATCTTTGAATTAGTCCTCCCTTCCACTGCCTTACACAATGCAAGCTGTTGTATTGTCAATCAGAAAAGGGTTAAGAACGCGTCAAACACATATCTGAAAATTAAATGTATCAAAAAATGCCCAACTTGTGAACATTTAAAGCTCTTGTTATTTTTTCCCATGTGTGCCAATGTCAAAGAATAATACATACAGAATATTGTTCATACAGAATTATTTTTTTATTTAGACTTGGTTAGTTAGTCTTTAAAATGTATTTTTCTTTAACTCTCACAACCAATTATTTCTCTGAATTACTAAGCATGGATGTTTTTCTTTTTTGTCTTTAAACGATTTGAAAAAAATATTTTATTTTATTCTTTTATTTTATAGGAAAGTACTTTGTACTGGCACGGTCACCAGGTAGTCACCACCTCCTCACTACATTTCCCATCATCCTCCCTGGCCCTCACCTGCATGCACTTCCCTATCACAGAGAATACTAATCACCTGCACCTGTTGTTTATCAACCATGGACTACTTAAGCACACACCTCAGTCACACACGATCTGAGTTGAAATGCTACTTTCCTGTTGAAACGTCTCTACAAAAGATTCCCATACCTTCTCCAGCGTTCCACGATTTCCACTCTGTCACTATCTCCATAGTCGTTCTCCTTCGTCTCTGTGCATTTTCCTGTCACCATGGTTTCATTCTGGTCATCGACAACTGAGGTGACATCTCATCATGCTGTTTCCACCTGCTATCAACGTATGGTCATTCTCTTTGCTATTTCAATAAACTGATATTTACTGTTCTCCTGGTGTACTCTCTTAGTCTGCATATCGTTACAGAAGAACAGATCATTACAGAAAGGCAACAATATGGGCATCCTGCCCAGTCCCCTAGACCCTGTCGATCTGCTTCTGACCATATCCCAGGACCACCGCACCATTGAGACCTACATCGAGGAATTCCTCCACCTCGCCCACCAGGTGTCCTGGAAAGAGGCAGCCCTCAAGTCCATCTTTTGGATAGGTCTGGACGATCCACTCTTTAGGCAATTCCCAGCTACTGGCACATGTTCCTTGAGGGAATACATTGACAACATCCTGTGGGTGAGTGGATCGTCCTACACAATAGAAGCAGTTTCGGATTCTCTTTCCCACCCCGCTGCCCTTCCGGAATCTTGTCCCGTCATAGCCACCACCCTTCCAGAGTCTCGTCCCGTCGAGACCACCATTCCAGAGTCTCATCCCATCTAGACCACCCTTCCAGAGTTTCTTCAAGTCATGGCTGCCATGCCTTAGCTTCTTCACGTCATGCCTGACGAGCCTGAGCTTCTTCACGTCATACCTGCCGAGCCTGAGCTTCTTCATGTCATGCCTGCTGAGCCTGAGCTTCTTCATGTCATGCCTGCTGAGCCTGAGCTTCTTCATGCCATATAAGCCGCGCCTGTGTCTTCAGCCAGCAGTGGCTACCATGTGATCATGGTAGCCACAGCTGTTTTGTGTGTGTGGGCAGCGCACACATCGGCTCCGGCCCGTGGGCCCTCGACCAAGAGGGTCGCCGCCCTTCCTGAATCTCGTTCCGTCGAGGCCACCGCCACACAAGAGCCTTTCGCCAAGATGGCCACCGCCACGCCTGAGCCCTCGTCTCCGAACAAGATGGGCGCCACATAGTCTGAGCCCTTGTCTCTGGCCAAGATGACCACCGCCACGCCCTCGTCTCCGGCCAAGATGGCCGCCACCACGCCCGAGCCCTCGTCTCCGGCCAAGATGACCACCGCCATGCCCAAGCCCTAGTCTCCGGCCAAGATAGGACTATAGGACCCCGGCCATAGTGGCCAAGCCGGGCTCTTACGGAATAGGCCACGAAGGCCTTCCATAGTGGCCATCTGCCCTGGCCGCCCGAACTGCAGGCTTCGCCCTGGCCGCCCGAAGGGCCGTCTTCACCCTGGTGTCCCGAGCAGCCGGCAGCGCCCTGGAGTCTGCATACGCTGCTCACCCTCTGGATGAAGACTTCAGGACGCCCTCCCTCCCTGGTTGCACCATCTATGGTGTAATGACGTGCCTACTGGGAGGGGGGAATACTGTCATGGTCACCAGCTAGTCACCACCTCCTCACTACATTTTCCATCATCTTCCCTGGCCTTCACCTGCATGCACTTCACTATCACAGAGAATACTAATCACCTGCACCTGTAGTTTATCAACCATGGACTACTTAAGCACACACCTCAGTCACACACGGTCTGTTCTCCCAAGCAGATACTAGACTGACACTCGAAATGCTACTTACCTGTTGACAATGTCTCTGTGAAAGATTCCTATACCTTCTCCAGCGTTCCACGATCTCCACTCTGTCACTGTCTCCATAGTTGTTCTCCTTCGTCTCTGTGCATTTCCCTGTCACCGTGGTTTCCTTCTGGTCATTGACAACTGAGTTGACATCTCATCATCCCTCATCACGCTATTTCCTCCTGCTATCAACGTATGGTCATTCTCTTGCAATTTCAAAAATTAGTCTATTTTGTTACATGTACATGCTCCTTTTGACTTTTTATGAGCACCTCTGTTCTCATATAATATTTGTCTTGGATGTATGCTTTTGTTGTTTTTATCTAAAATCATTATTTTATACATTTTATTTAAGATTTATACATAACATCTCACAAATTTCTTGGAGCAGGTTACTTATCCAGTGGATTTACGATATAAGCTAAACCGATATGACCATATCAAATTTCTAAGCAACCCATACTAGTATATAGATCTTAATGCCCTATTTTAACTGGGTTATGCAGTTTGTTTAATTTGTTACTTTGGTTGCCTGTTCAGACATTAAAGGTGATTCAATTTACATATGTCTTAAATGGGCCACACCAATATTTTAAAGTTATTTATGCCCGTGTTATTTATTAAGGCAGTGACTCATTTACTTGTGATTAATGTGAAGGAACATTATGCTAATTGGGTAGATATTTCCCTTGTCTTGACAAGACCTTGAGGAGCATTTATCTTGTCATTTCTCAGTACTATTAAGTACTTTTGTTTATTAAAGCTTTATACTGCAGTGAAAACAAATGGATACAAGGCTGAAATCCATCCACAACAGTGTGCTTTGTCTGTAGATACAATGTATAATCTAGTTCATGGGAATGCACAGTTTTGGCTTTACTCCCAGGGTCCCATGCGTCATATTGAATATTTAGATAAGACACAAGTGTGATGCCCCATTCTCTGACAAAAGAGACAGCCATGCTGTCCTTATGCAACATTGTGCAATTCTTGTGTGTGTTCAACAGTGCTATAGGCCTTTTATGAACTGCAGAAATCTGCACACAGATACATGTGATTGTGTTTCTTGTTGTATTGAGATAATGTGTGGAACACCTGTAGCATTGGTTTGGTCTTAAGCCTTCATAAAAGTCCACCTGGCCCAGCTGGGTAAGTGATGTCAAGATCCTCACAGACTGTTTACTCTATCTGAGCCTCTCGCCACTCTCTTAAACTTCTCTTGAACACTTCTCTGTAATTATCTGAGCCAGACACTTGGATTTAAACCAGGGCTGTGATTTAATTACTCATTGTGCTGATTAATTAATCCCATTCATTGCAGATTAATCACAAAACCCCCCAAATGAAAGTCACTATATATATTTTTTTTCTCAATTTAACCAATTAAACATAAAGAAGTCTCTTATAAGGCTGAATTTATTTGATCAAAAATACTGTAAAACAGTAAAAAAATAATTGTCTTTTTTAAAAATATTTTAAAATGTAATTTATTCCTGCGATGGCAAAGCTGAACTTTCAGCAGCATCCAGTCTTCATTGTCACATGCCGCTTGAGAAATCATTCTAATATGCTTATCTGGTGCTCAAGAAACATATCTTATTATTAATGTTGGAAAAAGTTGTTGTGGAAACCGTGATACGTTTTTTATGTAAGCTTGTTTCTGCCACAGAATAAAAAATAAAAAAGGTAATTGTGACTTTTTATCTCACAATTCTGACTTTTTTTCTCACAATTGTGACTTTACATCTTACATGTTATAAAGGTGCAATTGTGAGTTATAAAAGTCTCAATTACCTTTTTTATTTTTTATTCTGTGGTGGAAACAAGCTTCCATAGTTTTTTTACCCACTATTATTTGATATATTGACTGTCACTTCCGATCAATTTAATGCATCCTTGCTGAATAAAAGTATTAATTTATTTGAAAAAAAAAAAAAAAAAAACTTTTGAAGTGTAAGTCTGTATCTATTTTGCAATCTATTTCTTGTATTTTGTCATCACAATTATTTAAATTTTGTTGACAATATATTTTAAAGTATACTTTAAATCGCCATTGAATCACATTTTTTGCTGTTTTTCAGCAACTTTTGGCATTAGCAAGGCATTTTTAAGGTGCAACGTCAAATTAAAAAGTGTTTTCCGTACAGGTGCTTCGAGATCCATACTTTGGTCTTTCACCTAAATTAAAATTGTTCACCCAAAAATAAAAATTCTGTCATTTCATTGAAAAAAAAAAATTCGCTCTAGTAATGATTGTGACATTGATTATACAAACATTGTTGCATGTGTTTGGTGGATCCTCACGTGTCAGCAGAAACCTCCTCAGGAAGCCCCGTGTTAGCTCAGCAGTCATTGGCCAAAACGGAGGATTGTTTGCTTGCAATGTCAGGGGCGTCTTGGCCTTGATGACCTCTTTTTTTTCTTTGGCCCCTAATAAGTCTTCCTTCTGATGCAGTAACAGAATGGTCAAACATATGTCAAGAGTAATCAAGGTCCAAATGCACCTGACCTGATATAATCCCCTTTGAATTGGGCTTCCAACTGTTTACTATTGTTAACAATGAGTACACCGCTAAAGGAGCTTCATAATGAAAATAGTTTATTGGAGCAGTTTACCACCACATAAAGTGTCTCATAAGACAGGAAAAAACAGGGCTTAAAGGGATAGTCCAAAATTACGTCCAAAAAACTTGTCATCATTTACTCATGTTGTTACGAAACCTGTATGAAGCACAACAAGGAAACATTTTTTTCATCCATTGTCCATTGTTGACTTTAGTGTGTACAAAAAAAGATAAAACATTCTTTGATAACTTGTTTGTGTCTTCTGCAGAAGTAAGGCATACATGTTTGGAACAGCAATGTTCAATATGTTTTTGCATTGAATTCTCCTTTAAATCAACAGATTTAACTTTTTAAAACTGAACGTAGGGAAGACTAAAGAACTTGTGATTGATTTCAGAAAGAAAAAATAGATGGTCCTTCCAGTCACAATTAATGGTCAGCTGATCGAAATTGTGCAGTCATATACATATACATATTAGGCATCCACTTGGATGAAAAATTAAATTGGAAAGAGAACACTAATGTCCTAATGAAGAAGGCTCAGTCAGTCAAGACTTTTCTTTTTGAGAAAACTCAGATCATTCAACATCAGCACAAAGATGTTAGATGTTTTTTTTTATCAAGGGATCTTAGCTAGTGTTCTTTTTTATGTTGTACCTTGCTGGGGGGGTGGGAGCATATCTGTTGAGGACAAAAATAGGATAAATAAGCTGATCAAGAGAGCTGGTTCGGTTATTGGTCTTACCCCAGACTTCTTAGAGGTTACTGTGGAGAAGAGGATAAGGTCGAAACTAAAAATCGTCTTGCTTTTTGAAGGCCATCCACTACACAATTTTTTTAAAGAACTCAGAAGCTCTTTCAGTGAGCGATTGGTAATGCCTCGGTGCTCTAGTGAGCGAATGAGACGGTCTTTTGTTCCTGCAGCGGTCAGATATTTCAGTGAACACTGTTAATTGTGAAACATTATTTTTTACAGTTTTTGTATTTTGCACTTTTGTATTGTGAAACTGAATCTTTTTCTAATCATGTCTCACTGGATCTTAATCAGGTTTTGAATGTAGAATTATTTATCTGTCTGTTAGTTAGTTGTGTATTGTGTTTGTTGGCTGTATGGTCTAAGTTGGTGGCAAACCAGTTTCCCTATAAAGTTTTTCTAATCTAATCTAATCTAATTATGTTCTTTTAACCTCTTGAAATCACCTCGGTTCTTCGGAAGTAAATAAGCAAGAAGGGTCCTGGCTTTCACAGGGGGTCAGAGGGTGATACTAAGGCGTGCAAGTTGCTCAAAACACGCACCTCCTAAAACTAGCATTATTGCAGACTCCCGCATCGCTCTTCGGCCATGCTATGCTTTATGTCAGCCTCCATTACCCCGCCACACTAACTTACACGGTCCAACCCCCACCGCTAGCTCAGTTTTGAGGGGGTTGGGGTGACAGACCGACCTTGCATGTCCACTAACGGTCACTTTAATGCACTGGGGGTCAAGAGATTAGACCGGGAGGGCTCACCTCTCTCACACCGCACTGATAATGTGAATGAGGTCAGTGTCGAAGAGGGAACCAGCGGAGCCCAAACTCCCTCCCTCCCTACATCTCTTAGGGCAGCAGCAGTCATGCAGAACTCACAAGTGAACACACAGAGTATGAGCTCATAGGATTAGGTCACTGAATAAGGTCAGGACACTTCTGTGACAAGGCTTGGAATCTCTTAAACCTGTTCTATTGACAAAAAATGGTTTGTGTCACGCTGGTGGTTGTTAGGCAAATGGATTTTACTTGAGTTCTGTGGTTTAGCACTTAGGACTTTTAAGTCATTAGCTAACGATAGAGAGAAAGAGAGGAGAAAAAAAAGTCATGTTCATGTTCAAAACTTGACTGTAATTTAAACCTGAGTATTTTTCCATATCAAAGGCTTGATACTTTACTTGTTATCCCTGGCATACGCCACAACAAATACTTAGCTCATTGTTCATTCACTGTGGTTTACCAGTCGTACAAGACAACATGATCTTGCCCTATAGCTATCAACATATCTGTAATCCCCTTTGAAATACATGATCTAGGCTTCGAACATGCCTGCTGTCAGAGAGGCAAGTCTCTTATGATAATACAGAACAAAAACACAAACAGTCATTTTCAGGGCTGACATAAACAGCGATATCACGTCTTGTTAAAACATGCCGGAAAATAACACTGCGAGAACATAGCTCAGCATACGCATAGGACGTGACATAACTGCTAGCCTCCACATGAAAATGATCAAATGGATGTTTTTAATGTGTGTGTGTGTGTGTACATACACACACATACATACATACATACACATATATATATGTGTGTGTGTGTGTATGTATATATACCCGTTCTTGTCTTAGGGCAACTTTGATGAACTTTTTTAATTCACTTCAAATGTTGACTACTGTATATACAGTGTGTGTACACACACAGCAGTCAACATTTGAGGTATATATACACACTCATATTTACACACACACATTAATTTATAATTTAATATTATTTATATGCATGAATACACACACACCTCACCCCCGGGAATCTCGCATCTTATGCATTGAAATGAAAAGATGTAAGCGTTGGCGAGGAGGAGGGTCTGATCTGGGATCAGGGACAAGGAAAGAGAGAGAAAGGTGAGGGAGTGTCTTGAATGGAGTGAGGGGCTGATGGCTTGTCCTTTCAGTCATGTTCTTTGTTCTCTTCAGAGCGGCTTATGTTCTCTGGCTCCACTCATGACAATCAACAGGGGACCGACCATGTACAAGTGCGACGTGCTTCTCTCCCGTAATAACTCCGATCAGGGTTAATACACTGCTCCGTGCCGATTCATTATGTGGGTTGTGCAACTATCACAATTTCATTTCGAATTTTAACAAGTATTTCCCACGGTTTTGATGTACGCAATGTTAAATGTAAGAAGGGGCAGATGAAGGCATGTTGACTTTTTACTACAAGGTTTGTTAAATCACCATTTCTGTGATTTAAGCCCCAAGGTAAACTCAATGGCATTTGTGTAAAATGCTTTGAGCCATTCATTGAGGACTACAGCTTAGGTTTCTTAATACAAAACTGTTTTCAAATAAGTAATCTGTCTACTGAGTTAAACCTCTGCTAAGAATTGAGAGGGATTTCTAAGAAAGCAATGCAACTACTAGCCTAATCTTATAATGTAACCTGAAAATTTACACCATGTAATACATTATAACCGTGACTTTTTATTTGATTTATTTTAACCTCATTTGAATAATTTATTCAGGAAACTAAAGCGGATGAACATGTTGAGACCGACCCCTAATTAGGACTGCATTCTTTGGCTCTATTTGAGTCTCTTCTTTGAGCTTGTTAAACATGTGAACCTGTGGCATTGTGCTTTATCTGATTAAAAAGAGCTGCAAACATTTACTCAGAGGAACACAATTCTAAGCTATTGTTTGTTTTGCTATAGGCTTGTTGAGCGTGGCGTGGACAGCATGCATTAATCTAAGCAGTTATTGCCAAATTTGCCATATACACCTTGTTATTATTCTGTGAGATGGTCATGTCACCTTTTTTCGTTCTCAATAAAGGAGCTGTTGTGCTGAGCTTTTGCTCTCTTGCTCCTGTGTGTTCCCATGTTTGTTTTAACTGCAGTTCACCATGTTTGGGTTATGGATTGTAATTTTATAATAGTTGTTTGGATAGCCCCAGCTCCTGACACAAGTAACACTCTGGCTTATAGAGATGTTTAACCCAACAGCTTGACAAGTTTACTTGGTCATATTTCTGTACATTTAGCTACCTTAAGGCCGATGCAAAAAAAAAAAATAAAAAAATAAATAAAAACCCTCAACCACCAGTCTCGAAATGTAAGACAGTCTTATACAGTACAGGCCAAAAGTTTGGACACATTACTATTTTTAATGTTTTTGAAAGAAGTTTCTTCTGCTCATCAAGCCTGCATTTATTTGATCAAAAATACAGAAACAAATTTAATATTGTGATATATTATTACAATTTAAAATAATTGGTTTTCAATTTATTATTCTTTAAATTATCATTTATTTCGGTGATGCAAAGCTGAATTTTCAGGATCATTACTCCAGTCTATCAAATGATCCTTTAGAAATCATTCTAATATGATGATTCATTTTCAAAGTTGGAAACAGTTCTGCTGCTTAATATTTTTTCATAACCTGTGTCTGTGATACTTTTTTAGGATACTTTGATGAATAAAAAAAAGAAAAAGAAAAAAGAAAAGAAAAAAAAAGAAGCAAATGTTTTCAAGATAGAAATCTTTTGTAACAACAATATACACTACTGGTCAGTAATTTGGGGTCAGTAATTTTTTTCTTTATTTTTTTTTAAATAAATCAAGAATTTTATTCAGCAAGGATGTGTTAAATTGATAAAAAGTGATAATAAAGAAGATTTATATTAAAAAAAAAAATTTTTATTTTGAATAAATGCAGTTCTTTTTAACCTTTTATTCATCAAATATATTAAGCAGCAGAACTGTTTCCAACACTCATAATAAATCAGAACATTAGAGTGATTTCTAAAGGATCATGTGATTGACTGGATGTCACATGTGACACTGAAGACTGGAGTAATGATCCTGAAAATTCAGCTTTGCATCACCGAAATAAATGATAATTTAAAGTATAATAAATTGAAAACCAATTATTTTAAATTGTAATAATATATCACAATATTACATTTTTTTCTGTATTTTTGATCAAATAAATGCAGGCTTGATGAGCAGAAGAAACTTCTTTCAAAAACATTAAAAATAGTAATGTGTCCAAACTTTTGGACTGTACTGTATATATATATATGTATATATATATATATATATATAGCCCTTAAAACACTAGCGTTCAAAAATGTGTGTCAGTAAGATTAATACAAATAAAATATATTAAAGATTAATATTAAAGATAAAAAATTTAAAGTAAAGATTTTTATATTATTATAAAAATGTTTTAATTTTAAATAAATGTTGTTCTTTTGAACAACAACAACAAAAATAATGGTTTATACAAAAATATTAAGCAGCACAACTGTTTTCAACATTGATGATAATAATAAGAAAAGTTTCTTTAGCATCATATCAGCATATTAGAATATTTTATGAAGGATCGTGTGACACTGAGTAACGGCTGCTGAAAATTCTGCTTTGCATTACAGGAATACATTTTAAAATGATTAAATTTATATATATTGTATATGTCTCTGTGTGTGTATATACTGTATACACACATGTATATTTATACACATATATACTATATATATATATATATATATATACACGTGTGTGTGTGTGTGTGTGTATATATACATACATATAAACAGACACGCACACACACACACACACACACACATATATGATATATATATATATATATATATATATATATATATATATATATATATAAATAAATTTAATAATATATATATATATATATATATACACACATATTATGTAAACATACACTTTTATGTGAGATGCAATTAATCACGATTAATCGATTTGACAGCACTAAAAAATAGAAAACGGTTATCTTAAATTTTACAATATTACTGTTTTAGTGCATTTTTAATCAAATAAATGCAGCCTCGGTGAACATAAGAAACTTCTTTTATTTTATTTTTTTAAATCTTACAGACTCTTTTGAATGGTAGTGTACATACAGGCATACATTTATTTGTTTATTTACTTGAATACTGATAAAGCAATTTGTGTAAAAAGATATTAATGTTTACTTTTAGACATGCAGTGTGATGACCTCACGAATCAAGACAATTTTGCAGTGCTTGTCGTCAAGCAGGTGTTTATAAAGTGTTGTGGTGGATTCTCTAGCTGTTTAGTGCTGAGAGAAAAAATGAAATCAAAAGATCTTTACCCCAGGGGGCCTTCATCCCTGTAATACCCTATACATATTTAAAATAACTTATTCATACTCTTTGTATCCCCATGTGTCTGTGGTATGATACTACAGCGAGGTCATACAAAGTGTTTTGCGTGATTTCCCTCCCTCTATCCCTCCCCTCAAACATTCTCCAGTCTCCATCAAATAGTTCCGCACTCCCTCTATAGAGCTGTAATGGAATGAAAGTGGCTGTAAACTGTTGGCATACATGACTCTTCTCAGGAAAATGCCTTTTACACCTTGTTCTCCAGGTTGCAAGAGGCAGGACTTCAGGAATTCAAAGTTTATCCATCATACCAAAAAGGCCTAAACCATAATGTGTCCTTTTATGAATGGTTGCTTCATTAGCATGATAGAATGGCTTGTTGTTTGATCATATCATGAATAGAGCTAAATTAAATATAGTGTTTCCACTTTGCACCTGAAAACAGGAGACAAAAAAAAAGCAAAAGAATTGGAAAAAAAAATAATGATAGGCAACAACAAAGTGTCCAGACCATCAATTTAGAGCTAATCCTAAAGTCTGAAAATGCCCATTTACCTTACGATTAAACCCTGAGAGGATCCAGATGTCAGTGTTTGTGGTGTTTCATCTCTTTTGAACAGACAGTTTACTTTTGTGCTTTATGCTTCTCTGTCTATTCAGCTCATATGAGACAATAGCGGTTTTGTTTGACAAAATCAATGCTGTCTTAGTGAAGAGAGGGAGAGAGGATAAGGTTCCATTTATTGAACAAAAAAACAGCTGTTCAAATTCAGTGCAGAGCAACAAAAATATAGAGCAACCGAAAAATGATGATCAGCAGCAGTGCATGTTAAGAAGAGAAAAAGATTTTGTTGTATTTAGAGATTGATCAATTGATAAATCATGCTTGAGGTA